>NC_064307.1:22714087-23068857 GCF_023373825.1 Bactrocera dorsalis | reverse complement strand
TTGACTTCGTCCTTCGGCAAATGTCAGCATCATTAAAAATTCTTGAAGAAAAATTTTAAATAAAGAAATACAAATATATGTATGTATATACTGCATATACTTATAATCACTTACCTATCATATAAGCGCAACGTGCCCCAAAATGCCATATGTCACTCGTTTATCTCGAACTGTCCATCTTCGTATGCAATCTCTTAATTCCTCGATCAGGCAGTCAAGAGCAATTGTTGTCATTGTTTTCAATTTCATTTCAATTTTTTTTTAATTGTTTTCTTTAAATTCTTTTCTAAAAAATGTTTATTCTTATTGCTTTACCTTCTTTTATTTTTATTTAAATAACTTTCTATTTATTTTTCTTTCAATTTGCTATAAATTTTCTTCTAATTTCTATTTTTTCCTTTTAAATTAAAAAAAAATATTTTTTCGGTGATTTTTTTGTGTTATTTTCGTGGTTAACAAGTAAGCACACATGGTACACTGCCAATTTCAATTAACGTTCTTCACATGCAGAATAATATATTTTCGTCAATGAAAACTCATCACCGAGTTATCTCGAAGAACAACCAGATAAATGCGCATATAGAGCATCAATTCCCTTTCGCTTTGTTTTCACCTACGAGCGCATATGTACATATGTATGTATAGTATGTACAAATATATGCATAAATACATAGTACATGTGTCTGCCTTGTGTGGCAGCTGATGATCAGTTCTTCCGATATAGTCTGTGACGCACTCACTGCTAATGGCCAAATTGGCTTTGAATGCATCATTTGTTTTTATTGACCCTTTTTTAGCGTACGTACATACTATATTTAATTAAAATTATTTTAGTATGCTTTCGAATGTGGTTAGTAATCTATATAACCGTATTGATGAGGTGTTGTTTTAAAAATATGCCAATTTTCCCGAAGTTTTTGGGTTTTTAATAAGAGATGCAAGCATTTTTGCTATCAGCAAGTATATAGACTGTAGTCTAAATACATAAATGATTCAACTTTTACTCTGATACCAATTGATTGTTGGGGGCTTATTAGTATCTAGAGATGAGGTGCTAATCTAAAAATATTTTCCTCTATAATTTTATTTATTTATGGGGAGTTAATATCAGCTATAATCTGCTTGATATAGAAAATGAGGTGCTCTCTAAACTTATGTTTTTGATATAACATGAATAAACTAGCATAAATATGTAAATAGATCCCAAAAAAACTGACATCAAACGCATAATAATCTAATATAACTGTGGTAATGAGAAGTTCACTGAATTTTAAGATTTACATAAATCGAAGAAACCTGAAATCATAGCAAATGCAACCAACCTCAAGCATAGAGTACATAATTTCACCCATACTGACAAAATACAAAAAAAATTCACGTATTTTAATACAGATCCTTATTATGGGGTTCAAATAGGTGTTCAAAACAGGCACCGGAGGCAATTTTTTTCGAAATAGGCACCTGAGCTCATTTGCCATCGACTTATAACAAGCCTCGACGAGGATGACCTTCAGTACCCGCAGCGGATTTTTTTTCTTTGGTTTCGATATATTTTTCGAGCGCCATTCGGTAGATTGTTGGTTAGTTTGCACATCATAATCATAAATCTACATCTCGTCGCCACGAATGATGCCTTAGCTACCCTGTCAATCATTGACACACTTCATACGAAAAACATTAACCAAAATGCTTGGATCAATCCATAATAGATAACTAAAATGGTTGTGTCGATCCTTAATAGATGTTGAGATCCTCTGCTATCTCTGTGATGCCAATACTACAATTGCTTATATCCTTCTTTAATTCTTTCAATGTTATTGAAATTAACATGGCTGGAAGCATGACTTGATGACTAGCATGATGTAATTTTTCGAAGACCACACGATCTTCACTGAATACGAGTACTTTCTGCCACTCAAAATAATTGTGTTCGTGATAAAGTAGACTTCTCAAAACACTTCTGCGATATTTTCAATGATTTAAATCGCAAAATTTTTCAAGAGAGTTTCCGTTGTGAGCTGAGAAAGCGAGCGACTCTTCTAGCTATTTACATTTATTTTCTGTCATAGTTCTTAGAACGGCGTAAAACACTTTCTCAGCAGTTTTTGAAAATGCTAAAGAGTTGGCAGTGCTTTTTGGATCTTATATCTAGGTTTGTTCTGGACTTGACTGAGTGGTTTTCTGAGATAGGTAGACACCTTTTTGCAAAGATCTAAAGCCTCTGGCTCAGAAAACCGCTAACTCTAATCAAATAAACCATTTTACATAGGCAGGTATTTTGAAGAGTGAGGTGAACAGTGAATTTAGGTGGGATAAGTTTCGCACAAGGCTTCAAAATATAGATCAAAACATTGAAAAAACTATAGCTTTTTAGTAAAATTAGATTTCAGTTAAATTGAACTATTCTCTTTTCCCCTCTCTGACTTCGAGAGCAGCTAGGTGGATGGATGGTGGTATTCCTTTCGTTCGCTCGAAAGTTCTCGAACTTCAGAGCTATTTGCTTCAAAATTGTTTCATTTTAAAAGCATTTATTTAATGAAAAAAGGGAAAAATTAGATTTCAGTTAAATCGAACCAATCCTTTCTCGTACTTCGAGCTCAGCTAGGTGGATGGATATTGGCTTTCCTTTCGTTCGTTCGAGTGAACTCGAATTTATGACTGAAACCAAAACTCACTTGGACTAATGAACCTTAAAAGTCGGCAGAAACCGAATTTTAGCGCTAAATTAGTCCACATGTATAGAAGGTAGTTGAGAAATTTAAAAGCCCTTCACTTACAAATTACAAGAGAAATGTTGCCAAGTGTTTTCCAATGTTTTTATATCCTTTTCTGAGTTGGGAAATTAACTAAACTTTTGTTTTGAATGGCCGAAAAAAAAATGCAAAAATTGTCAAAATCTTTTGTTTAGTTCTAATGTATACTGTTTAGTTACAACAACAGCAACTCAACATGCTAAAATGGATATGTGCTATTTTGCACAAAAATCGCACAGCTTCAAATACGCGCACAACTCAAAAAACAGAGGCAAAAAATGGAGCACCTGGACAATATTATTTTTAGACCGTGAAAACAGACCAATTACTCATATTTTTACTATATAGATGTACATATGTCTACGAGCAACTAGAATATATACTGTATGTCTGTCTATGTTTCAAAATGTTGCCAGCTACAAAATCTCATGTCAATGTGTCAAAAACAATTTCAAAACGAATGGGGTCAACGTATTTTAAATGATTTTATTTTACCCAAAGGGAAGTGAAGGGAAAACGCAACATTTCGTAAGCAAGACAATCGACAAGAGGAAATGAAATTGGTATAAATAATATGGTGGGATCTGGGATGCTGCTTTTAGAAACTTCAAAACTTGTGTGAAATGTTTATGTTAGAATTGGAGCAAACGAGCACATAAAATGAGCTTTCGTGCGTTTTACGAGTATAAATGTACAAATGTATATATGTATGTATGTACTGAAGTAATTAATTATGTATGAAAGGGTCGACAGGAAAATGTTTGGCTCACGTCTAGATGTTTACTCTTCATATAACTTTCGTACAAAAATTATTTTATGTATATGCAAACTATTCTTAGTACATATATATGTATTTCCTGTGAAATTTTCAACCCATTTCCTGTGCAAAATTTTTTTAAAGGTTCTGTTTTAAAGAATAAGAAATCTCAATATTTTCCAGGTGTTTCTAAAAAGTTGATGGATTTTTAGAAAAATTTGTTAAAGAAGCAAAATGTCAAACATTTAGTTACCACTCAGGTAGGCTTCCGAGCATATTTCAAGCAGAAATCCTTGCATAAGTCAGTGTGTAGAACTCAATTTCCACCGCAACTATCGCAACCAGCATATCGCTATACTAAGCGATAGTCAAGCGGCACTAAAGGCAGCAGAAATGCGCCATGCCAAGCTGCTTCTGGGAGGGTACAACCTTACAAGATTTAAAGAAAGGATCAAACTCACCCAAAAAAAATTCCGTCTCCTTGTCGCGCTCTATACAGAGCACTGCTGGCTCTGGAAGCACTTGTCCAACATGGTCATAGTCTCTAGCGCAAACTCTCGGTTCTGCGACATCATGAAACCGCAGAACACCTTATTCTGGATTTCCCAGCAATTTGCAGAAGCAGGCTCAAATTCCTACGCTCCATCTATGTACACAGGCATCAGATCACCTCAGTCGCGCCCGGCAGGCTCTTGTAATTGTTCAGGATGCTGAACCTTGGTGATCATATATGACATATGCGATATAGGGGAGGGCACAATAGACCGTAGGTCGCAGTGCAAAACCTCAATTTTACTATCTATCTATCTATCCAATTTTCAGGTGAACACTGTACTAAAATTTTTCATCGTTTTATAACTAAAAATATTGTACAAAAATTTCTAAAAAGAAAAAGTGAAATCTTGCTTCTAAGTTTTCACATTAAAATTCATCAAAATTCTAAGTCTTTCGATTTTACCACAAAACTACAAATATTCCCATCATAAATTTTTCCAACAGGTTACAATTTTCGCTTAAAATATTTTCCTAAAGGGAACAAATTTCAATACTATTTTTTTGCCTACATGGTACTTAGTGAGTATGTTAATGCCCGATTGCATGCTGTAGCAACGGGCAATATTTCAAGCTGCAAATGGGGTCAATGAATTATTTTTAAAATTTAGGCAAGGAAACAGCAGTCCATGAAGTTAACATTGCGCTGCTACTAGTTTGAGCAGGAAATTCTCAACTAAATATCTTTCGATCAGCAAAGTTTAGGGAGATTTGTAGATTAAAAATGCAGAGATTAACACATACCACATAGCTGTGCAACAGCGCAACATGGCAACAATGTTGCACCAAGATGGGTGATTTCTTCATGGGGCGTGCGATGAATTAAGTAAGCATCTGTTTGTGTAGCCTACGAAATTGCATTACAGAAGAGATTTCTGTGGTGTAAGGAATTTTTAAGGCGTTCCGAACAATTACAGCAAATGAGCTGAGCAGAAATTTTTATGTTAGCACTCCCAGTGGGATTGAAAAAATATGGTATTGGGAAAGAAGATGAAAAATTATATTAAAAAGTAAAAATTTGAGAGTTCTGTTTGTATGTTTTCAAGATGCCAGCATATTTTTAGAAGTGGATAGAAATTCGGTTAGTGCTTTTTTAGTAGTGGGTAGCAAGTCGGTTACTACAATACCACGATGACTAAACAATCCCTGAACGTAGTGCTGAAATGAAAACGGTTTCTGAATAAATCTATCAACTGGCGCATAGGTACCTTAACAGCCTTCTTTTTCGAAAACTGGTCGGAAAACGCTGCTGGTAGAGCTGCATATTCATGTAAAACGTGAAAACAAAACCTCTTTAATTTATTTTTCGAAATTTAGGAAAAGAATTTGGAAATTTTATATTCATATTTATATTAAAAAAAAAATTAATTTATATTTATAAAAAAATATATAAAATCTAAATTATAAAAAAATTTCAAAAAATGTATTAAAAAAAAAGAATTTTAAAATGTATATTACAAAAAATTTATAAAATTTATATTCAAAAAAATAACAAAATTTTTATAAAATTTTATTATAAAATTTTGCTAAGGAATTTCGAAATCTTATATTAAAATTTATAGAAAAAAAAAAACAAAAATCAAATGTATTTATATTTAATAAAACATTATAAAATTTATATCACGCAAAAATTTCAAAAATTTATATACAAGTATATAAAAAGTCATATTATTCAGTCATTTTCACTATTTTCAATCTAATATTCTTCTGCCTGTATACAAAATTATATACTCAAGCGCATGTTGATGAAAAGCTACAAAAGAACATACATCCATCAAGGCGTGTGTCTACAAATCCGCTCTAGAAATTTATATCTGAAAATCTCTGTCTGTATGTATATATGCCTGCTCACCTGACTCAACTAATTAAAAAAGATTGTTTAAGGCTAAATCAGCTAAATTTTAGACCATGAATTTTGCACCTCAAAAGCGCTCGAAAGCAGCATTATTAAGATTTTCTTCGCCTTCATACAAAAATTTAGTAGTGTGAAGATCAACTGTCAAACAAAGTGAACTTGAATGCAAATGTGCTTAATAACATATCAATGTTTACATATTTTTGCACAGAAAAAAGGAAAAAATTGCATGCCAAATTCATAATTTTCGCCAACAAGTCCTCAATCAAGGGCCATGAAAGATGAAATATGCAATGCACTTAGGAATAATTAGCTGTTGCCAACAAATCATAGAAAAATGTATATACATACGTATATCTGTATATGAAAATATATATCTATGGATAAATTTATAGGAGTATATATATATTTGTACTCTAAAAAATATTTGAAAAATGCAAAAATATGTTTATAAATCAGACAAATAATTATAAGCGTGCAAAACTTGAGAGAGATATATGTATGTGTATGTACATATGTATATATATATATTTTATATTATAATTTCAAATCACCCCATATGCATTTGCTATATTGACCACCTGTGACGGTGAGTGTTTAGTTTCTATGAAAAAAAAAAACAAATTTATAGACATACATACACATACATATACTATATACACATAACCAACTATGAGCGCATATATTAAAAATTATATATTCTACACATAAAATATATCGCTAAATATGACACGCACCAACAAATATCTCTGCAAAAAGCAATAATTATGTCTCATAGTTAATTTTAGTACAAGTACTAATGTCTCACCTGGGATGACTGTACAAAATACAATAAATATATATATACTATATACGCACATTAGGATGTTCATAACCTTCCAGATTGTTTTTTCTTCTAAGTGTCAACCGAATTTTCAGTTTTTGTTTTAAAAACAAAGATTCAGCGTAAATAAGCTCTTTATTTTCAATTTAAATCGTGCCTAAAATATATTTCCTTTTCCATGTATATACTTTACATGAGATTTTGTGATAATTCGCCTTAAAAAAGTAAACTTACAAACTTGATTAAATGAAATTTTAGTACAAAATTTTCTCCTCTACAAAAAAGCTCCTTATATTTTTTACCATAAAACGACTCCTTTAAAAATTATACGCAGTTAAAGTTAGGCATCAATTGTGCTGAGTATTCACGCAAGTGATTTATACACTCTGTGTTAATCATACGACATGGTGTACTGTAGGAATACAGCACATTTAATACTTGTACGTAAAGTGCGTATAACTTTTAAAGGAGTATTTTTACAAAAAAAAAATATCAAAAACCTTTTTGTATCAACTTGTAAAATAACGGATACCCTAATATACATGTATACATATATACAAATCTGCATAAAACTGTTTTTTGAAATGCTACTTTTTGATAAAAAAAAAAAACAAAAAGGAAGCAAATGATGAGAGTCACGTTGCTATTTTTGCACCCGTGCAGGTACCTTATATATGTATTTTATAAAACTACATATATATAAATTTAATTTATGCTTGCTTACGGCCAGACAATATAGATTTTTCTACAAACAAACAGAGCTGTATGATGAAGTCACAGGCGTGTGCAAATATTAATATCTAAATATATACAAATATACAGGAGAAATATGAATACATATGTATATATACATAAAATATATGTACATATGTACATACACATAGTTCTCTCGACAATTATTATTAATAGACAAAATTAAATCAAATTAAGTGTTAAATTTATACATACATTTATACTAGCGTATATAAATATAAATGTGTTAATCAATGCGAACATACACGCACACACTTAATAGGTGGGCAGCTAAAAGTAGAAAATTTTAGAAATTATTAATTTAATTAGTGCTGAAAAGCTTTCACCTTAAACTATGCGAAAAATGGTCGCTGAATTCTCACATTTTCGTATGATGCTATAGAACTTCTAATATACTTGTACATATGTATATACACACATGCATATGTAGATTAACAGTTTTGATAAATATTCACAGCTCGTTGAGATCAAAAATGCAATAACTTTGCTTAATTAAATATATTTTAATTTTTTTTTTGGAAAATGTTATATACCATCTGATCAAATTTGAACCGGACTTTCAAAAACAACTACATTTTCACGTAAATTTTATTATTGCCTTCAAAATATGCTCCCGAGACTAAATAAGCATGCCAACGCTTAATGCAACTTTCTCAACTTCTTTTAAAAGCCTCGGCTGATATGGGCTTGAGTGCCCGTCAATTTTGAGGTTTTCGGGTCATGTTTTGAGCGCTCTATATTAATAAATTGTTTGACGCTCATTAACTCCAAAATATCTTGTGTTGAATCATAAGAGCTGTTGATCTATAAACTCTAGTAGAATATTACCAATCCCTACGAGCAAATATTTAAGCTTGGAGGAAAAAAAGGCTTCCTAATCCAAATCTTTCAATTTATTACCACGACTTTGACCAGACTTTATAGAATCTGCCGATAAAAAGTGTTTGGACATCTATTAAGCCCACAACTTTAACATCAAATGTCAACAAATGTCCATTAAACTGTTAATTGATGTCCATTAAACTGTTAATTGACTCGACGTACTCAATTAAGCTTAAAAAAATTGTTTTGATAGCATTCTGAAAACAGTTTGAATTTGGTTTGAGAAAAAAATATATTTAATACATGTTTCAAATGGTTTTCTTTGTAACTTGAATTATAGACTAGAAAACAAAATGATTTTTTTTTCATATTTTCAACATTTAATTACTTAGAGGTATGTCGACAAGCAAACTGGTTCGAAAATTGTCAAACTTTTCCGCAGTTCCAGACATTGAGACATTATTCTATTTTGCTTGCTAGGAGTGTTGAAATCGTGGGTATGGTAAGATGCCAATTTTTAAAACCCCCCAGCATTATCAAAGTGCTAATTTATAACATTTTTGACTTTTTTCTGTATTCTTGTCAATAAATAACTGACCAAAATGGATATTGAAAATATTAATTGCCTTTTTAGGAGTCTTCAAAAATTATCTGAAATTTATGCCTCTAGACTAGAATACCCCTTCAAGGGTACACATTGAACTGTTTCAGTCTACATATACATTAGAACGAAAAGGACAACTTGCGCAACTTTTAAAATAATATGGAACCTTTGTTGACACACACTCTTGGAATTTCGACAATGTCGTTTCGTTCCAAGATCATTGTAAAATCGTCCGATGTCTCCGATTTTATAAAAAAAATTGTAAATGACATATGTAATGGAACGTTGGTTTATAGACTCAATTAGTTAAGTGACTCAATTGATTAATTGACTCAATTAGTTAAGTGACTCAATTTATTAATTGACTCAATTAGTTAATTGATTCAATTTTTTAGTTGACTCAATTAGTTAACTACTTCAATATATGGCACATTAGTGAGAATAAGTTGTTAAAGTACAGATATTTTCTTAATTGCCCAATTAGAAAAACTTTTGGACACAGTCTAACTGGTAGTTTCATAGATATGACAGATGAAATAGATTCCCGGACACATTTATACAATACTTTCAATTTGAAATATAAAAAGCTAGTGCACAAATCTCGCAAAATTAAGAGTTAGATATGTACTACATATGCATATAACTAGAAAAAAATAACTACATCAGTGATAATAATATGAGTGCTCTTGGGAGTAGAGCATACTTATTAAATATCGCTTCGTTGAAAATAAAAGTTTCGAAAAGAATCGTGAAAGTTTTCAAATTTTTACAATTCGGATAAAAGTTTTTGGTTGCTTGGTAGAAAAGTGAGACCCAGGAGCGTAGGCCACAAGTGGCCACACCTATGACATCATTAAGCACATTGTGCTAAAATTTTTGGTATAATTCAATATAAATTAGAAACTGTGACTTTTGAAGTAATTTCTAAAGGTTTGGAGAATAAAGTCTTATTTTAAAGTAGTGTGAAAGATATAGTACATATCACTTAAAATTCTTTAAATGAATAATTTCTAATATTCCCAGAAAAACACATATCATATTGGGACTTTGAATATTCAGCTAAATACAATGTCTAAAAGCAACGAAAAAAATCATGGTTTCATTTTTCCATTAAAGACACACTAACATAGTCTATCTCAATAACTAATTCAAAACTCCCTAACTGAAGTTCCGCTTTTATATCTTATAGGTAGAGAACTCTAAGTATTTTTGTTTACACCTAACAAATATACATTCTTAAGCGTTTAGTCATGGAAAGTAAATTGCCGACCAAAAATACATATACTCTATAAAAACAATTTTAAGAGAGGAAAACAACTAAAAACAAAATATCCATTAATAATCTTCCGAATATAAATGCGGCTATAAATTGGATAAAACTTGTCAGAATGAATATTTATAGTTTTTAAAATACCTTTAATACGCCCATTCAATAAAATGACGCGGGGGATTTAAGTAGAATATATACATTTTTATATACTATATTTTTTATATTGTGGTATATAATTATACATATTTATGTATTTCTAAAGAAATTTGTGGCTTTAATATTAAGAGGGCACTAAACAGCCTTCGCCACTTAATAAACGATCACTGAACTCAATAGAGCGTGTGTAAGTGGCGGAATTGTTTACAGGCATGTAAAATGTGGCTTTAATTAATATGCCATTAATATAAAATATAAGTAAATATGTATAGTAAAGCTAGTTCTATAGCTATGAGTCCTACAGAGCAATGCTCTTCTCAGCAATTCAATTTTTATGAACTTCATGTTTGCATATGAATACGAATAAGAAATTCTCAGCCCACAGTGTATTTTTTGATATTTTCTGCGTTTAGGTTAGGCTGGGTTAGGTTAATCTGGTAAGTCAATAAGCCATATATAGACCAGTTTTGGTCCTTTGCGTTACCAGATGGAGTTTAGTTCCTAGCCCCAATAGAAGTAGTCATCCTTTAGAATGCCTGCGCTTGACACGATTTTAACAGAAGCTGCGGCCTCACTATCGATTCCTTCTCCAGTGTATCATACCGTGGGGACCGTTGATACTTACAGCGTCGCCTTGCCAATCCGGAACAAGTGCACAAGAGATGCTCCACCCTGTTTCCCTGGTGCCCTGCTGCAGGCATTTCCTGCAGTTTTCTCGATCTGTCAGCTCCATCTTGCGAGTGTATGTCGCCACCAGACAGTGATCAGTTAGCTTTGCGTTTAGAATGATCGTTTTATGTTTTTATAGCTGGTATACTCAACCAACGAAAAACGGTTCATAGCGACCGCTTCTGAAGATCGATGTCATTGGTGTACGTTAATCTCTCTCTCTAGATGGTCCGTCTCCAGACATTATAGCTACAGCGAACATATATAAATCTTAATTCTAAAAATCACATCAAATGTCATATTTGAAAGAAATAAGGACCTTAGCGCCGACAGATAGTAATCAAGTCACAAAATTCTTTTACCTTGAAATCTCTAAATGATTTATGGGAATTTTTTTTATATATCGACTCTAAGATTCTAAACTTGTACAAAATCTTAAATTAGGAAGACCTAAAAACCCTTACATATAAAACAAGATGGAACGAAATCACAAAAACTGGTATGTACTCACTTCCTGCTGAACTAGAAAACCAACCGCTTTGCATTCAGCTTTCTACATTGCATACGCTTTTAACTCAGCTTAAAAAATGAAATTTTTAGACGGTAGACATGGACCACGCTTCGACCGCAAACTTATTTAAATGATTTTAAATTGAACCCATTTTGCAACACACTTTATTAATCCATTGAAAAATTTTTAGAGCGACGCATTTCGGCCTTCCAGTTACGTCCAATAGACTCCGTGGAAGATGAGACCTCATCCTCAGGCAAAGAAGACAGCTCACCTGAGTCGCCACACACCCAGCAGCCCGGCGCACCACAGTATGGCCAATATTTGGCTATCAATGGGCAAGCACCACATCAGGGGCGTCCACGTACGAAGAAACCACGCAGTAAATCATTGCAGCCACAATCAAATATTGTACCCTGGCGTAAATCATCGCGACCACGACGTGGTCGTTCGCTAGATAAGCAACCCTTCTTCCCCGGTTACAAACCGGAACCAGTTAAATCATGGAAAGAGGAAACGATAAGTCTGAAACCGACACCAATCGAAAAGAAAGTCATTCCGAAAATGGAAGCCGCTAAGGTTGAACTCAAATCCATTAAGGAACAACGTAATCAGGGTTTGATGGGTATCGGCGCAACGCTCGATCAAATTATCGCTGGTAAGACTGAAAAGGAAGCCATTCCATGGATCGTAATGCGTGATAAATTGAAACATGTCGAAAGTGTGCAAAAACAATTGGACAAATTCGATTTGGATGAAGTGTATCTGCGACCACTCGAACAGCCAATAGTAACAGATCAGAAAGTACCACAACAGGCGCAAGAACAACAAGAACAAATTGAACGTACAAAAGAGATACAGCGACTGCGTAGCATGGAGAGCTTTGAAATCAACGAGATGACGGAACAAATCGAGAAGTTGATAACGAAACATCAAAAGGAAGATGCCATACCATGGAAGGAAATGCGTCAACATTTGAAGAGTGTACAACGTGTCACTAATCAAATAGAGAAGTTCAAAATAGAAGAAGTAGAATTGCGCCCACTGCCGACACAGACCGCAACTACACAGGAAATAAGTGAGACAACACAAAGCACTGTCTCAATGATGGTCGACGAGAGCTCTAAGGGCTCCATACAGAAGGTGGTACGCAAAGAGCAATTGCAACAGTATGAAGATGTCAATGAGGTACACAAACAACAGTATATCATAAGTGAAGACATCAACTTGCTGAGTGTTGCTGAACGTGAGAAACTGGAAGCACAACGCATCATACAACAGCAGCAAGCTGTAAACTGGCGCCAAGGACGTAAAGTACCCGCATTGCAGCCACTCACCTCGATGGAGGATACTTCAATACTGAAGACGGGTGTTACGACCCAGGAAAAGTTCGAGCAAAGCTTGCAACAACAAAAATACACCAGCGTTGAGGATTCGAAGATGATGAGCATCGAAGAGTACGAGCATCTGCAAATGATGAAGCGTACACAAGAAGAGAAGGCTGTAGAATGGCGTCAACAGCGTCAAGTGCAAGAATTCCAACAAACTGAGGACTCCGCGAGATTGTCATTACAACAACGACAAGATACGGAGGAACAACAATTTGCACAACCGCAACCGACCCTGTGGGATCGTGGTAGGAAGAAGCCACAACCTCAGCAGGCACAATCTCAAGCACCACAAGCCACTAAGCAATATCCAGAGCAGCCTAAGACTTATGAGGAAGCAGTGGATGTGCTGCCTGAGGAGCCGGTGCCAGTAAAACCAGCCGAACAGCCAACGCCAGTTATGTGGGAACGTGGTAGAAAGAAAACGACAACACAACAACAGCAAATCACTGAAATACAACAAGCCACTGAAGTAGTACAACAACAATTCGTGGAGCAGCAACAAGTAATCGAACAAAGAGAATTTGTCGAAGAAACAAAGAAGACCAGCGTACGTAAAGCAATTGCGCCACGTGAGCCTGAACAAAAAATGGAGCAAGTTGTGCTCAAGCCCACACCACGCCCGCGTCCGAAGATAACACAAAGGAGTGAAGAAGTGCACTCACAGACCTTGAAACGCACGCAAGCTACACATGTTGTGGAAGAACAACCGACGAAAGCATACGAGGAAGCTGTGGATACACTTGAGGAAGAGGTAGTACCGCAGCAGCCGATTGCACCCGAACCCGTATTGTGGGAACGTGGAAAGAAGAAGCCCACTAAGGTTGAGGAGGTAATTGCTGAACAACCAGTGAAAACTTATGAAGAGGCTGTGGATGAACTTCCAGAGCAACCTGTATCACAAACCCCAGAACAGCCTCAACCTGTATTGTGGGAACGCGGCAAGAAGAAGCCTACCGTGCAACCAGTTGTGGTAGAACAAGTTGAACAACAAGAGCAAACTATTGAACAACAAACGGTGGTGGAAGAGGTTAAGAAAGTTGCACGTAAGGTTATACCAAAAGAGCCAGAAGAAAAGATGGAACAAGTGGTGCTTAAGCCAACACCGCGACAAAAACCAAGAGATGCACCCAAAGCTGAGGAAGTGCAACTTAAACCTGCCAAGCGACCACAACCAACACACGCCACGGAAGAAGATCAACAGCAACCAACGAAAACATACGAAGAAGTAGTTGATGAACTTCCTGAAGAACCAAAACCACAGCAACCAGAGCAACAACCGGTCTTATGGGAGCGTGGTAAGAAGAAACCTATCAAACCTGTAGAGGAAAAGGTGGAAGAGGTTGAACAAAAGGTAGATGAACACATTTCAGAGGAAGTGACCATTGCTGAGGAAACTAAAAAGAAGGCTGCGCGTAAAATTATTCCACAAGAGCCAGAAAAAATGGAACAAGTGGTGCTCAAACCTACACCAAGACAGAAACCCAAGGAAACGCCAAAGGCGGAAGAAGTACAATTAAAGCCAACTAGACGTCCACAGCCAACACAAGTCGTTGAAGAAAAGCCACAAGAACCAACGAAAGCATACGAAGAAGCTGTAGATGAAATAACCGAAGAGGCAGCTCAAATTGAAGAACAACCGCAACCTGTTATGTGGGAACGTGGTAAGAAAAAGAAGCCTATTAAGCCTACAGAAGAGAAGGTAGAAGATATTCCCGTACCACAAACACAAGAAGAAGTAGTTGATGTAATCGAGGAGCCCAAACCAGAGCAACCAGAAGAGAAGCCTGTACTGTGGGAACGTGGTAAGAAAAAACCAAAGGCTGAAGAAGTTGAAATTGTCGAAACGCAGAAAGAAGAAGTACAAGAACAAGAAGTAGTTGAGAAAAAGAAGGTCAAGAAAATTAAGAAACGCCCAAGCGTGACTGAGGTAGTACAAACTGAAGACGTAGCACCAACGGTTGAAGAAGAAGAAGTTATTGAAGAAGTGCCCGAAGAGACACAACCAACAATTGACGAAGACAAAACCATAGAGGAGACAACAGAAATTGTGGAGAAAATCAAAACTAAGAAAGTCAAGAAACCAAAAGTGAAGCCAGAAGAAATTGAAGTTACGGAAACTCCAGAAGAAGTTGTTGAAGAAGTCAGTATTGCAGAAGAAACCGTTGAAGAAAAGAAACGTAAAGTCAAAAAGGTGAAGAAACATAAGAAGGAGAAAATTGCCGACGATGTTGAAGAAATTCAGCCTGAAGAAGAAGAAGAAGAAGAAATACAGCCAGAAGAACCAGAGCCAGAAGAACCAGTGCCAGAAGAAAAGGTACCGATTAAACGTAAAGAGATTAAACCACAAGAGCCTGAACAAGTCGAAAAGGTGACACTTAAACCGGTACCACGCAAACAGTTACCGAAACCAGAGCAAGAAAAACCAGAAGAAGTCACACTCAAACCATTTAAGAAACATGTAGTTTCTGAAGATCTACAGCAGCCCACAGAGGTAGAAACTCACGAAGAGGTTCCTGAAAAAGTCGTCGTAGAAGTCATCGAAGAGGTCACGAAGAAACGTGTCAAGAAGAAGAAGCCCAAGAAGAAGACAGCTGAGCAAGACGAGGAAGAGGAAGTCGAACAGCCCACTGAAGAAGTAGAAGAAGAAGAAGAAGAAGAAATTGTAGAACCTGCTCCAGAAACTGAAGAGCAATCAATCGAAAAAGATGTAGAAACAGCAGAGGTTGTACCACAACCCAAGCCGAAACCTAAACCAGTACCAGTAGAAGAAAAGGTGGAAGAAGTTTCACTGAAACCAATAAGAAAAGTTAAAAAGCCTTTACCTGAAGAACAAACCATCGAGGAGGTAAAACTTAAGCCTGTAAGACGTCCACAACAAGTGCCAGAAGAGCAGCAGCTCGAAGAAGTAGTGTTGCAGCATGTCGAGAAACAAGCAGAAGAAATCATAGTTGAGGAAAAGAAAAAGACAAAGCGTGTTAAGAAGCCAAAGGCAGAGGAATTACCAGAAATACCAGATGCAGAGCCAGTACAACTTGAAGAAGCTGAGCATTATGATATTGAAAAGGAACCTATTGTGGAGGAACCACAACCGCAAGTGCCTTGGAAGCGTGGCGAAAAGAAGAAGCCTGTCGAAGAACCTATTGAAGAAAAACAATTGCCTACAGGTAAGAGAAGACCGCTAGCCGAAGAACAACCAGAGGAAGTCAAACTCAAGCCAATACCACAAAAACCGAAAGAAGAACCAGTGCAACCAATTAAAGAAGTACCAGCACCTAAATTGGCGCCCGAAGAACGACCACAACCGGAGGAGGAAGAACTTGAAATCACTCCCATACCCGTCGAAGACGAGACCAAGCCACAAAAGGAGAAGCCAAAGAAAGAAAAGAAGAAGAAACCGAAATTACAAAAGGCAACACCATCAGTTGATGAAATTACTGAAGAAATCGCTGAACCATTTAATGAACCAATCACCGAAGAAGATCAAGTAGATGAAATACCGATTGACGAAATCAAAGAAGTTGCCGTCTCTGAAGAGGTCTTACCCGAAGAGGAGGTCGTGCCAACCGAAGATGTGATCACCACAAAACAAAAGGCACATAAGAAACGCACAAAGCGACTAAAGGATGCATCTTTCGAAGATCAACCACAGTTACTTGAAGCCGAAATTGTGGATCTTGAAGCTGAAGAGATCATAACGCAAGAAACTTCACAAGAAGTCTCACAAAAGACAATTACACTTAAAAAGACTGAAGACAACCGACCACAATTCATAACTACAGAGCAATTGATCGAGCTCGATGTTGATGATGTGCGACGCGGTATCGACATGAAAATTACATCCAATATTGTCAAGAAAGAAACGCGACGTATCATCCTGGACGACAGTCAACCGTTACCCGAGCTTGAGCTAATCACGCAAAAGCGCATACAAGAGGGTATCGATATGCTGCCCGACGAAGAATTGATCGAAGATCAAAACGTGCCACAAAAGGAAGAGACCACAACATCCGAAGTGCAACGACAAGAGCGTAAATTGGTGCGCAAAAAGAAGAAGGAAATCAAACCGCCACGTATTACCGAAAAGTTACGGCCGGTTATGTGCACACCCGAAGAGCCCACAGAGCTGGAGTGTAAGATTGAGGGCACACCATTCCCAGAAATCAGCTGGTATTTCAACGATGTGCTCTTATTCGCTTCGGAGAAATACGAAATTACGGTAATGGAAGATGTAGCCAAGTTGAAGATCGCTAAAGTCACGCCCAGCGATGTGGGCGTATACACTTGCGAGGCGCGCAACGAAGCCGGCGTAGCAACGAGTCGTGCCAACATCTTTTTGGGTGAGTACGGGGTCTACGTGTGGGGGAAGTGCAAATTTAGGGAATGGTACGAGCTTGAGATATTTTTCCGTATGACTTATGGGATTATATGTAACTGTTTGCAGTGGCTTTTGAGTACTTTTTCTTTCTTTACCATATACACATGTATTGTAACTCTATACTGTAAGCCCATCTAATAGTTCTTATGTACAAATATACTATCTATCTATTGTATGTGTCCCCATAATTTATATACGCACAACAACACTTTTACAGTACTCTATGTACAATACACTCAATATATTTGTAATTAAAACATAATTTACCTGCTCTTGAAATATTCAAAACTCTAGAAAAAGAACAAGGCATTGCACCACAATTCACAAAACCGCTCAAGATCGAGTTCACCGAAGAGAAGGAACCCGAATTGTTGAGAGTCACTGTTACTTGTCAAGTCGTCGGCAAGCCAATGCCACAAGTGAAATGGTATCGCGGCACCGAAGAGGTCATACCCAGCGAAACTGTACAGACATGCTACAATGAAGAAACGGGCGATGTCGCTTTGGAGGTCATTAATCCGACACCGAATGAAGCGATCACATACTCCGTGCAAGCGCAAAACGATTTCGGACGTGCCATTGGCAATGCCAACATACTTAGCCGCGTCGAAGAGGCACCACTGGAGGTATTGAAACCACCTAAGGTAACACCGCTGTATGCACAAGTTATACCGACCGGTGGTACCTTGTTGTTCGAGGCCAAATATGAGGGTACGCCACGGCCAGAAATCGTTTGGCTGCGCAACGGACGTGAAATACAGATCAATGAAGACGTCACAATAGAAACCACCGAGACTACGACCACAATCAAAATAATCAATATGAATCGCAAACGTAGTGGTAAATATGAAGTATGTGCCAAGAATCCAGTTGGCGAAGCTAAATCTTCGGGTTCGGTAATGGTTACCGATCAAGCGCCCGACAAAGAGATTATACCACCACGTTTCATTCAACCGCTACAACCGAAGTATTTTGGTGAAAATGAAGTTGCCATATTGGAGGCTGTTGTCACATCCGAACCACTCTCGTCATTCCAATGGTTTGTCAATGTTGAACCCATCAAGAGTACAAACGAATGTCGTATAGTTTCGCAGGCGAACAAATCGACACTGCTGATCGAGAAATTCGAGCGTAAATTCGTTGGTCCGTACACGTGTCGTGCGGAGAATGTTGGCGGTTCGGTTACATCGACTGCAACCGTTAAATTACTGGAAGATAGTCCACAAGAGAGTGTGGAAGAATTCGAATCGCCACGATTCGTTGAAGAATTGTTAGAGCCGATTACGGTAATGGACGGTGAGGCATTATTGCTCACCTGCAAAGTGGTTGGCAAGCCGACGCCGCGCGTCGAATGGTATCATAATGAGGAGAAAATTGTGGAGACCAAAGAGACATTAATATCGCAGGATGCCGATGGCTTGTGTCAGTTGCAAATAACCGAAGTATTCCCCGAAAATGATGGCGAATACAAGTGTGTGGCCAGCAATAAAATTGGCGAAGCGCTAACAACGACATTTGTTAATATACAAGGTAGAGCAGCAAAATGCACAAAAGCACTTCATTCAACACTAAAACCAATTAGAAATTACAAGCATTCTACTTAGTACAAAAAACAAAACCTCAACCCCCTTCACAAAGTATCCTTCAGTCCCACTCGTATATAACTTCTGCTTGTTCTTGTTCTAAGTTCGAAGTTTTGACGTTTGTTTCTCTTTGTTCAGCGTTATTCAACTTTGTTTTTGTAATTTTTGTTTTGTCTATTGTCTGTTTGTTAAAAGCATGCACTTCCCGGAAGTGAACCATTACGCCCACTTTGTCATTCCTCTAACTGTTTATCTACTGTATTTTCTTTAACCCTCTCCTTATTTCACTCTATTTTTCTCTCTTTCTGTGTACATAAATAATTCAGAGTTCTTCAAATAGCTTAATATTTTTTTTACATACTAATTCTTTTTCTTACAATTATTCATGAATTTAGTATTTGAAGTTATGAAAACAACTCACAACAGCAGCGAGGCATTATAATGATGGATTTACAATGAAAATTAGATTCTTGTCTTAACTATGAATTTAAGTTAGGTAGAAAGCAAAATATATTGTTTACCCTGTGATCAAATTTGACCTGGACCAAAAATAGGCCCTGCAAAACACCCAGAGACTTTAAGAACAATTAAAGTAGAAGGTAAAATATACTATTTTGTCCACTGATCAAATTTGACCCGGACTGACAAAAAATAGACTGACCTGCAAAATATCCGGAGATTTTGAGAACAATTAGTGAAGTAAAACTGTCAAAAAAGGGGCTCACCTGCAAAATATACTGCTTTTTTTATTCATTTCTTATGAGCTCCGGCTGAGGTGGCCGGCCTTCAATGCCTTTTAGTTTTTTTGGTTTCAGCTCATTGCTGGAGCGCCATTTACTAGATAGTTGGACAGTTTCGACGTCACATTCATAAACCGACGACTCGCCATCAGTAAATGATATGTTTGATGAATGTGAGGTCCTAAGCTACTTTGTCGAGCATATCTTTTGTGATCTCTGAAGTCTTTCTGACTCAAGTATATACTACGATTTTCAAGAACATTTTTTTTTTCTTTAAACTTTTCCGATGTGATCGTCATGAACAAAGGCAGGCGGTATGAGGAAAATTTTTCCTGACTTCACAACCTTTACTGAATGCTTCGCGCTACTCAAATACTTATGTTTGCGATAAGTTCTTCCCTAGCCGCGATTCCATTGGACATACAAAATTTCAAGCCAAATCCTTCTTCAATTTTTTTCAATGGTAAAAATTACCACACACACCTTTCTTATCCTCTGTCAAACTCACAGTAATTGGCATATCGAGATCAAAACTGCTCTCGAACAAAAAAAATTGTACCAATCTAGGAAAACAATGTTTACCGATTCGATTTGATCACCAAACGACGATAATTCAGTGACACAAACAATATCCGTGTAACAACTATTTCAAAATATGGGTCATAGTTGATGCAATAGAGTCTGGTATTATATGAAATAGTTATAGAGGGCACACAATTAGTGTAGCAAGGTCATCGATGACCTAAATAGCTTATGAGAATTGGGACCAAATTAAAATACTAAAATAAAAGAAGGACATAAATAGTTTTTAAGGAAAACCGAATGTCGACGAAGACTCAAAACTGGGTTTTAGTAGTTTCTTGAGTAAATGTATAAGACCTCGTATTTATAGACTATTGTGAGTTGTGGAGTGGTTTGTAATATAAATAAAGATACTTGTTTTGTTTGCTGCTCTTTTTCTACTTTCTTTTTTGAATGCCTTGTTTTATTATGTGATTCTCACTTAGTACCTCTAATAGCGGTTTTTTCACCTAAAACTGAACTCAAATATAAACTATATTTAAAACCAACTAATACCGACGCATTTCTTTTTATAGCATTTGAATATATCCCCGATTCTGAAATCACTGGACTCACTGGCTCCGAAGAGGATCTCCTGGATAAGGTATATTGCAAAGAAAAGTTTAGGGATTGAGGTTATTTTTATTTACCACTATTTCTTTATTAAATCACATTGCAGACTCTTTCCATCGACGAACAAGCACCGAAAATCATTAAGAAATTACCTGAAAAAATCGAACCCAAAGAGGGTGAACTAGCGAAATTGGAAGTTAAAGTTATTGGTAAACCAAAACCCAAAGTCAAATGGCTGCGCGACGACGAAGAGATATTCGCTTCCGAGGAATATCAAATCGAAAATTTCGAAGATGGCACCTCAGTGCTGGTCATCAATCACGTCTATCCCGATGATGTGGGCGTCATTAGCTTTGAGGCGCACAATCCATTGGGTGTAGCCGTGACAACGGCGCTCTTTGCGGTCGAAGGTAGGACTTACGCAAGGCGTAGCATTTTTGTATTATGTAGAAAATTTTATTATCGGTGAAGCAATTATGTCAATTGCATTAAGTGTGTTTAATATAAAATTCTGATTTTCAGCTAGCAGCGTTATAAATTAAATCCTTATCCCAAAAATCCACTGTACATAAATTCCTAACCTCAAAAGTATTTTTTTTACAAAAAATACATATTATACAGTATTTTTTTAAACCAAGTAGTATTTTTATACCAGATAGTATTTTTATGCCGAACAATATATTTTTATACGAAAGAGTATTTTTTATACCAGACAATATATTTTTATATCAAATAATATATTTTTACACCGAACAGTATTTTTAAGTTTAGATTATTTATCGTAAGCTATATTTATACATACATATACCTATATATGCTTAGAAGACACTTCTTTTCACAGAAAATTCACACACACTGGTTCTTACAGCTACTCGCTAGCAATCGTACTAATTAACTTCTTTACTTTACTATTTTTTACTATAAAAAAAAATCAAAAATATATTCAGGCATCGTTGGAACTAAGGACTACCGCAAACCGGAATGGGTAACGCATATGGAAGAAATGCAGAAGGCGCTCAAAGGTAAGCTCCATTCACTTAAGTCACTACAAATTTATGCCAAATTCATATGAATTGGTATAAAATTTGTAAATTTCTCTCAATATTGTCTGTGTTTTGTTATCCTCTCTATATGTGTATATGTGTTTTAATCTACTTCAACAAACAAATTAGCAATAAAAAATCAACAAATACCCTAATACTTCTCCGTTTCGAAAAAAAAAATTATACGAAAAATTTGAAAATTCCCCACTGTCGCTATTTTCTATGTGTTTCTATCTGTTTTTTACACTGTACTGTCTTGTCCAAGTCCAAACAACAAGCAACAAAAATATGTACTTAACTCGAAAAAAATTATATGCGACAAGTACCGTTAAAATTCAATTAAAACAATATATACATACATACAAGTACATACTAATAAACGTATGTATGTATTTCCTTTTGTATAAATAAAGCTTTTTATGTGTGTGTAACGTAAAAGCTAGCACCATAAAGCCATAAAAGCTTACCCCCAAGCCCCATCCTAAACAGTGAAAATTATATGTCTTTACTAGCCAAAAAAAACCCCAAGCCCCCCACAAAATAAAGTATACGCCATAAAACAGTTTTCGATTACATTTTAGCATTACCAAAACATTTTTGGAAAATACCTACATATCTTTTTTACAGTATACATACAGTTAAATCACTGCTCATCAAAGCAACATTGGCATCGTGAATTCGAGACTAAATAAGTAGTATTGACTAACAACTTAAAAAAAACATAAAAATCCTACTAAAAAATTTAAGTTTAAATCAAAATTTAAATTTAAAAATTAAGAATTAAAAATTAAAATTAGAAATTAAAATGAAAAATTAAAAAATAATAATTAAATGAAATTAAAATAAAAAAATGAAAAATATCAAAATTGCAAAGAAAAAAATATTTCAGCAAAATAAATTGCCTAACTAAAAAATTACTAATTTTTAATTCAAAATAAAAAGCGAAGACAAAAAAATAGTCGTATTTTGAAAATTTTGCTTTTTAACCGAATATATCCCATTCCAAACATTTGTTGAACTCCACTTATCACTTAGCGCTCTCTAATACACTACATACATAAGTCACTAGCTTTTACGGTGTTTCAGTTATACATATTGTTTCGTTATTGTCACTAATGTTTTCAGCATCTATTTTGCTTCACTTCACATAATTACATACAAATACAATTTATTCTCATACACAAAGGTGAACTCCATTCTATTTTTTTTTTTTTGAAAACAGACAAACATTTTCTCCAATATTTATAAAACTTTAGTCATAAAGAAACTTACAGAACACTGAAGACTTGCCACACGTCACATGTAAGTACCCTCGAACATAAGGATATTTAAAAACTAAAAACCAACAACTTTTTGTAATATTTTTTTACAAAAAAGGAGATAAATAATATAATAACACAGCACGCAAAGCTTTATTTTGAAAACCTTTTGCTGATTTACACCTTTACAGTTAGTCAAATAAATTATATAAAAAATACATAATACTAGGCAGGCTTACTTAAACTTAGATCTTAAAGAGAACATACCCTAATCTTACTGTATCAGTAGAGTAAACGAAATTTTTAATATAGTCCCAAATCAATAATTCTTTCCAAATAAAGGTAAACTTCATTACCTTTCCAGCAGTTTCACTGCTAAGGCCGTAGTTTGGTCTTTTAGTATGAACAGTGAAAGCAATCTAATATTACAAAATTCTCAGATCTTACATCAACTTGAAACTTTGTCTAAAACAACTGTATTGATTCGGTCCTTACGTTAAAGAATGTATTGATTTATTCAAGGAAAACGTTTTCGAATAATATGTAACTCAATGAAGGCTTTAAAAATTAATCCAATATTACAAAATTGTCAGATCTTGCACAAACTTGAAACTTTGTTTAATATAACTGTTTTGATTTGGTCCTTACATTAAACATTGCCTTGTTTTGTTCAAGAAATATGTCTTCGAATAATATGTATCTCAATGAAGGTACTAAAAATTAATTTTCTTATGCAGATAAAATACTTATTTGATAGAAAACGTAATTCCAAGAAAGATAAAGACAATTTCGATACCATTCCGTTTGATTGCTAAAGCCTGGAATGGTCTTTGAGAACAAATACTGTAAAAGAAATCCAATATTACAAAATTGTCAGATTTTGCACCAATTAGATTTATCTTAAATAACTGTATTGGATCGATCCTCACGTTAAACATTGTTTTGCTTTATTCAAAAATACGTTTCCGAATAATATGTAACTCAGTAAAGACCCTCAAAATTCATTTTCCTATGTCGATAAAGTACTGATTGGATAACAAACGTAGTCCCAAGAGAGCTATGGTATTTATGACGAGGAATACTTGGCATCCTAAAATTCTCATACTTTATGAACAAACATTAAGCCTTACGTGACTTAAGTGAGAAAACCGATCGTCAAAAAGTCATAAACTACGAGTATTTCAGTATTCGAAAACACTTTATACAAAAATTTCGAAAATTATTTCAAGAATATTGACATACGATAAAGTTATTTATCATCACACTTTATTGCATTTTGTCGATTTCTTGAAAAAAAAAATGCTGCTCATAGTTCAAGAATGAGAATAACTTTTTGAAGCAAGAAGAATATATGAGCTAATGAAACACCCAAAGTTTGTTTTCTACCCCTAATTATATATAATTAATTAACTTCTAAGGTAATAATTGCAACAACCTTGCAACCTTCTAGACTTGTGTAGAATCCCATTTTGTGTTACAACAACCATGTTTCTAGGATTCTTTAGAATACTAATATTTATAGATTTGTGTGCATTTTTCCAAAAAACCACTTTCAAAAATGTTTTAACTATTCAAGTATAAAGCAACAACATACTCAACAACAACTATGACTCCCATCCTGTTGTCTTTGACACCTATTTTCCACTTTCTGTATACCACTTCCGCTTCCAAATTTTCCTTTTAGTTGTAAGTGAACGCTGTATATTAGCTTAGCTTTAACTAAAAACTATGAAACTTGCAATTCTCTTTGCTTGTAGCCGCTAAATGCTCGCCATCGATAGTAAACGAATTGCGTGATTGCCGTGCAGCCACCGGCGAAATTGCCAAATTCGAAATACAATTTGCCGGAAACCCCAAACCAGGTACAGTATTGCCACATGCAATAAGTGGGCATAGAAAATATGGAAATAACATAGAATGCCGGCAGCTGGTATTAGTGGCACTAACAAATGTATTTACCTTTTCTAATTGCATTAGATATACAATGGTATTTTAACAATGTACAGCTTAGAGAATCTAACAAATATCGCTTGCGCGTCGAAGAGACCATAGCCTCTTTAGAAATACTCAATGTCACGTACGAGGATATCGGCTTCTATACATGCAAATTGATCAATGAGATCGGCATGACCATGTCGCGTGGCAAATTCGATCTAGCCACAGCGGCAACAACAATCACCGAAACCGAAACCGAACAGAAAGTGAAGAGTAAAAAGAAGACGGTTGTGAAGAAATCAACTGCCAAAAAGTCCAGTGAACAACAGCAAAAATTGCATAAAACTGAAATAACAATTGTACCCACTGATGATAGTGACGTGGAGACTACCGTAAATGTGGTTAAGGTGCAACGACCCGTTTCGGTATTGGTCGAAGAGAGTGGCGTTTCCGAAGTGATGGAAGTGAAAGATCGTAAAATCGCTGACGCGGAATTGTTGGCCACACAACAAGAGAGTAAAACTATAACAACAACCACTACAACGACAACAAAGACCACCAAAACAATTGAGATCACCGAAACCGTACAAACGATACGTCAAAAGATCTCACAGAAGATCATAACAGTTGAAGATCTGCTGGTGATACGGCAACACGAGGAGGTCAATGAATTGCTCGAAACTATCGATGCCAGCTCCTTTGGTTCGACCGGCGAGGCCGCGTTACGTGATTTAGCCAGTATTGGACTGTTGTTGCGCTACGGTTGCACAACCTATGAGATTATCTATATGTATGAGCAAAATATTTTCATTTCCTTGCAAAAGGCTGAATCGCAAGCGGCGCTAGTGCAAGTAGTCGAACGCGAGGGTCACGAAGAGTTGATCACACAAATACTGGGTGAATCGACGACCGAGGATGAGACCGTGCTGGCCGCTACCGTGGGCTTCAAGGCATTCATACGCATGATCGAGACGTGTGAGATAACAATTGAGACAGTGATTAGGCGCTTTGTAAGGGAAGACTTTATATCGCAAGACTGGACGATATCCGCAAAAGAGGTTTGCCACGCTTTGCATGTGTTTTTGTTCGACTTTGTTGCTTTTTGTTTGTTTTAATATAGAATGTAGATTTAGGAATTAAGAGGTTAGTTACTTTTGCATAGGATCTTCGACTAACAAGATTTTTAGTTGGGTTTCATAGTGTTTACCAAAAGATATATACATGAAAATTGGTACAGAATAGTTTACTAGATAACGCCACAATCTCCCAAAAAATTGTTCAGATCGAAGCACTATAACATATAGCTGTCATACAAACTGAACGATCAAACTCAAGTCATTGTCTGAAAAACTTTTTTACTTTACAAGATATCTCCATGAAATTTGGCACAGATTATTCACCAGAGCACAGCTACAATCTACAAATAAATTGTTCAGATCAGACCACTATAACATGTAGCTGTCATACAAACTGAACGATCAAACTCAAGTTCTTGTATGAAAAACTTTTTTATTTGTTAAGCTATCTTAACGAAATTTCTCATAGATAATTGCCTATGACAACGCTACAATCTCCGAAGAAATTTTTCAGATCAGACCACTATTGCATATAGCTGCCATACAAACTGACTGATCAAACTCAAGTTCTTGTATGAAAAACTTTTTTATTTGTTAAGCTATCTTAACGAAATTTCTCATAGATAATTGCCTATGACAACGCTACAATCTCCGAAGAAATTTTTTAGATAGAACCACTATAGCGTATAGCTGCCATACAAACTGCCTGATCAAACTCAAGTCCTTGTATGAAAAAATTTTTTATTTGTTAAGATATCTTCATGAAATTTGGCGCAAATTATTCTCCAGAGCAACTCTATAATCTTCAAATAAATTGTTCAAATCGGGCCACTATAACATATAACTGCCATACAAACTGCTTAATCAAACTCAAGATCAAGAGCTTTTTATAGTCTTTTATGTTATAAGGATTCACCTACGAAGGCTATTATAACTGCGGTGTTACCGAAATAAAGCTTTTTTGATTTAATTTTAATGTATTTTATAACTCCTTATATCGTAAAATTATTGTTAGGTTAGGTATGAAAAGATAGAAATTTTAAGTACTCACCGAAAGTTTAAGGTACGAGTATGACATTCAGAATCTCTGCAATGAAAAGAGAGAATTAAGGATTTTAGAGTGCAAACTTTTAAAGATATTGAAAGGAAATAATTTTTTTTTTCTTTAAATTATTACTTATGCTTATTGCTATTTACTTAATAATATAAAAATGCATTATCTGTATATATTTATGTATATAAATATGTGAATCTTCTCTTTCCGCCTAACACTTCTAACACATTCGCACACGCACATTTAGAGGACAATTGAAACGTCGCAAATAATTGAGAGTCACGAGGCCATAACGCATATAAAATACGGTAAGCGAGTGCTAGGAAAAGCTAAAAAAAACATTAAAAAGCAAAAAAAATATTTGCTTTAGAGTTAAGACTTGTAAAGAGCTTTAATGGAAATGCAAATTTTCTTTGTTGTTTTTTTTATATTTTTATTACGTATGCGCAATGAAATTTGCTTCCAAAAACCGCTTGCTTGCCGCTTGTCGCACCAATGCCAAATGCCAAATGCAAACCGCCACCAAAACCAAATGTCAAATTAACAGAGGAAACATTCGTCGAGGAGCGCACAGTAGTCGTCGAAGAAGGTTTGAATATAGAAACTGTAGAAACTGTAGAAATTGAAGAATTGTAGAATGCCCAAAAAAAGAAAAATTTAATAAAAAAAATTTAAATTAAAAAATAAATAAAAAAAACTGTAGTAACCAAAGCAGGCCACCAAAATCCAACAATGTCTCCACCAAAAACCAAATACTGATTAAAATTTAATGTTTAAAACAAATTTAATAAATAATTGTAAAAATAGAAAAATAATAATAGTTAAAACAACCCAAAATTATGTCAATTGCATATATAATAATTTAGCATTAATACATACTTATATGAAGAAAACGTAATAATACTATTAATAACAAATTTGTTTTAACAATAAAAACAACAATAATATTAATCAACGCAAATTCGAAAGTTATCTTTTCACAGTGAATTCTCGAAAAATTTTAAAATATTTACAAAATTCTCCCCACTGAAGTCACTACTTACCACCACCACCACTACTACTGCCGTCCGTCAGCCGTACAACTAGTGTGCTAATGCTAATACCAAATATTTACTACTCTTGCTATTCTCTATTACTACTAATTTTGCTACCAACTGTCCTACTACGCATCTAAGTACCAAAAAACACGAAAACAATAATAACAACTATGCCACATGTGTACAAGTGTAGTAACTACAAACTCGCTTTGGAAGGCTGCGTCTCAGGCAAACCGTAAGCGTAATGTGTGTACGCCCTACGCCATTTGCTCTACTCTTTTCCGCTCGCATTGCACGCCTGCGCCGCCACGCTGTTATCATATAAGCTTCGCTGCTGTCATATAATTTTCAATTTTTATAGCATTTTTTCTAGCTTATAATATTTTTCTACAGCATATTTTAAGCTTTCAAACTATTTTTAAAATTTTTACTAATTTTTTCTATTTTACTGCCAGTATTAATTTTCCATATTTAGTACTTTTAAAGCCACTTTTATGCACTTGCTTATAATCCTTAAGCTTCATTTTCTTTGCTATGAACACAGTACAGCACAAAACCACGTACAACAACAACAAAGCAAACGTATGTAAGTAATAAGGTAAGCACTTGGTTAAATCTGCGTAGTAGTTGTGTATGTAAATGTGTAAGCGAAATTGTTTGTCTGTAAAAATTCAAAAAAAAACGAAAGATAACAAAAAAAGTATACTTTCATTTATACCCTAAAATACGATTTGTATTTATATTGTATGTCGTATCCCAAGAGTACATTGTATATGTATGTATGAGTCGAGATCTATGCAGAACTCACAGCTTTTATTGTATGTAACAACAAAGAAAATTTATAGGTTGTGGTTAAAAATGAAGACTCCTTGCGGCAATGTTGGCATATTATTAGAAACAAATATTTTTTTTTAGTTAAAATCTATTTCGGTTTTGTCATGTTAATAGTGAGGTTAGGTTGGTCTAAATAAAAAACAAAACTACAATCAGTATCAGTTTAAGATGAAAAAATCAATTCATACGCCTCCACGTTCCCTTCGCTGAACAGCTTATATAATATACATACATATATGTATGACACGCACAAATAATTGTTGGCCGTCACATGCTTCGTTCAAGTAGTGCTAAGCCACAATCTTTCGGTGCTGCCATCACCTTTTACGGTGGACGGTATCGTGGCTGTGTGTGATGGCGTCCCATCTGAAAAACTGTCCATTTTTTTTTTTTGTATTGTAGTTTTGTATTGTCATTCTTTTTTATGTTAAAAGATTCCCCACTGAGAGTCGCTTTCCACCTCGCGGTACAGTAGTCCCTTTATAAGTTATAAGGTCTCAAAGTTATCTCAGTTTCGAATGCGACAGTCCATTCAGAGCCGGTCAGCGCAAAAGAGAAAGTTATCTCAACTTACACCTACTATACCAACTTAATGGTGACGGCTGGAGAACGTACTCTGAGGCCTGCTAGGGCTTCAACGGGACGGAGACCGCCTTGCTATTCACAAAATTTCAGTCTGATGTCACCTATGCAAGCTTAGGTTACAGAATACCTCGACCATCGGAGCAGGTTTCAAACCAATCCAACTAAGCTAGACCCGTGTAGAGCAAAGGGTGAAAAATCTGTAAGTCACATGGCGTTTCCCAAGATCCGCGGAGGCAAATCTGCTCTACATCCCATCAGAGGATAAAACAAGGAGTAGTTTTTTTTTGTTCCGACTAAAATCAAGGACTATTTACTGTATTCAGATAAAAAAAAAAATCTTTGAGCCAACTAAACTAAGCTCCCTGATAAGTAAAATTTATATGAGGTTCACTGAAGAAAACACCAAACTATCGCAATATAATATCAAACTAGATCGAACTATGTCTTTTGTCATTTCAAAACGCCTTAAAAAGGTAATAAAATATGATTAATCTGTTAGAAATTAAGGGAGGCCACCATCAGTTTCTTAAGTAGCAATATGATCTAAAAAGAGCCAACCACTTTCGAAGCTTGATTTCAGTAATTTAGATTCAGAATCCTTACACGCAGGAGGATTTTCAACTCCATTTCACACTCTCTTTGGTAAGCGATAATTGTTAGGTTTTCATAGAGTGACCAAAAAAATCTTAGTTGCGAAGTTTCAAGTACAATAAATGAGACCAATTAAACTGTAAACAAAAACGCCCAAGATACCAAAAGCCTTTACCGAAATTTTTCAATACAAATCTTAAAGCTTTAGGGAAAGAGTTTTGTAAAAAAGATTGGATTTCAAAACAAACATAAGAGACCAGTGTTTTTTACGAAACCTTAAGAGCTGAAATCGGAATTTTCCATAAACTTTAATTTATTTTACTAAAATATCAGACAATTTAGCCGTTAAGGAGTCTGCATTCTTTTTCCTAAAATAAATGTACATATTAATACTGTCATGTCATAACCACACACCGAAGAAGACTTTGGAACACAACTCGTAACAAAATCTGCAAGTTTTCTAAAACCAAACTACTGACACCATAACCAATGCCACAGCGAATAGCGGGCCATCACTACTTACAAAGCAACTACATACCAACTGACATATGTACATATGAACATAACCATCATTCTCTCATGAGCACGACAAGTTTTTTACTTACTTACATTCGCATTCGCAGAAACAACAGCACCTTTGATAGCCACACATGTGGATGAGAAAATCATACAACAACAACAACAACAAGTGCAACAACAACAACTACTAGTACAACAAGAACAACATGAACAAACAGTTATCATACAACAACAACTACAAGCGGAAGAAGAAATTCTTATTAAAAGCGAAAAAGTTAAAAAGAAGAAAAAGAAAGTATCACAACAACAACAAATAACTCAAGAAATTGTAGAAATGCAAGAAGAACAAAAAGAAACTCGTATTCATAAAGACTTACAATCACATCAGATGCTCGAAGATTTCTACACCACCGACACAGTTACGAGCATACAATCCGAAGACATACCATACGAAACCATACAGATTCAAACACTACCACAAGAGACTATCGAAACAACAGCGCTAACACAAGTTTTACAGGTGTCCACTGAACGGCCCGAGCCGAAAGTGGCGCATGCCGATATCGCACCCGTCAAGACTGTGGCAATGCAAGAGGAATCGAGTATGCTCGAAGTGGAGGAAGGTCTAAAGCCGCAACGTCGGCGACCAAGTGAAAAATTGCACGAAACCATAACGGAAGTCACGCGTCGTGCCGCCGCAGTAACTGAAGTGGAGACGAAGCAAAACGCAGTTGAGCTCGTAAGCGAAAGAAAACCGAAAGCGGCGCAAGCCCAACCGACTGTGGACGAAAGCGAAACTGTATTGGTGGAGAAGCCACTAGTAGAAGACACAGTCGAAGATTTGCAAGGCGCCAAAGTGCCAGAAGAACATGCTATGCCCACTGTAGTGCCACATATTTCACAACAACAATTGGAGTTGACAACCGCCGATGCGGTGGGTGATTTGCCCGCGAACGTGCTGCGCGAAAAACCGACCGAAAATGCCACAACAGATTATGTGCCACATAAGAGTGTCATAGTGGAGCAATTAGTAAGTAGCGAGACTACTGAAAAGAATATTATTCTAGAGAAAGTTGCTGAGAAACAAATACCAATCGGTGTTGTGATGGCTGAGACAAGCGTTGAAGTGGTAGAAGTACAGCCGCAGGATACAACGGCAACCTACGACACGCCACATACAAAGCAAGAGGGTGCAGTGCCGACATTAGTCGAACATTTAGCATATGTAGAGAAAGAAGAGAAAACTGTCGACAAGGAGGATGTATTTGAGAAAGCGAAATCACCGCTCAAGTCGACGGCGGACGTGGAGGTCACTGCAGAAACTGTGCCATTGGAAGTAACACAAAGCGAAACGGCTGAAACGGTACTAGAGCTCAAAGCACAGAAGTTGCCGGACACCAGCAAAGCGCTAGAAAATTTAATAGTGCAACGCAGCTTGATTGGTACACAACCAGACCTGCAAAGCCCATTGGAAGAAGTGCCTAAAACAGATATGATAACCCAAACGGCCGTGGGTAATTTGACCGAAAATATACATATAGTCGGTGCGGAAGTAACTGCGCTCGAAGAGAGACCAACGGATTTAATACCTACCGTAGAGCCCAAGTTGGCGGTGGCAGAAAGCGAACAAACACAGAGTCTAATTGTGGGACAGATAAGTGAAACATTAACGGAAGAGCGCACCGAGTCACTCGAACAAGTAACGCCAACACCAGGTAAGCTAACTAAAACTGCATTAACCGCAGCCAATGCGGTAGCGTTACGCAACGAAGATTTAATTTGTGATGCGACTGCGTTGATTGAGAGCACACAACCCAGCGAGCAGCACACGAAACTCGGCTATGAAGGCGCTGCTCCTGTAGCTAACATAGGCACTGTAGAAACGCATGATAAGGAAGTGACACTGCCGACACAAAAGCCCGAAACAGCTGAAGCGAAGTACAGTTACATGGAGCAGACCTCATTGTCGATTAAAACGGATCAAATGCTAGAAGCGGCAGGCGATTGGCAGGCTGTGCTGCCACCAATTAGTCAAATCGCAAGTCACAAACAAACGGAAATTAAGTTGACCGCACCGAACGTGCTCGAAGTACAACTGCAGGCAAGCTCTGAGTCATTAGAAACAGACACACCGAAACAAGTGGCCGCCACAAAAACAATCGACACCATCTATGGTGGTTTAAGCGAAATGCAGGCTGTGCTAGAGACACATACCGAACTCAAAGAGCTGGAACAGCCGGCGGAGAAAACGGTACAGCCGCTGCCTGGCAGAGAAATGCAACCATTAGCCGTTTACGAAGTGCAAACTACGGAAACGGATCAAGCACTAAATTTACCGGAAAAACCAGTCATGCAAGCTCTACACGAAACTACACCTGAAACTTATACACCGCTCGAGCGCACCGAAATTTTGACTTTAGATACGACACACAAAGTCGAGGAGCAAATGAAACCACAAACAGCTCAAGCAGAATTTGGCTTACAAACACAGCGTAGCACAAAAGTGCAGCAACAAACAACATTGGATGTCGTAGATGTGCTTGTAACGGAGGAATTGCCAGTCAAGCAAACAATCAGCAGTGATATTGAGTTGTCACAACCCTTGGAGATCATTACAACAGCCATACACGACAAGGAATCCAAGTTAACACCAGCCGACATGCCTGCCGCAAAGGAAGTGCAAACGATAACCACGGACACATTGCCAGTAGCCGATACAGAAATTACGCAACCCATGGAAGCTTTTACGTCGCTCGACGAAACACAATTGGATAAAAAACATGCGCACTATGGTTTCACCGAAATCATATCGACAGTGCAGACAAGTAATGTAACGCTAGAGGGTACTCAAGAATACACAAGAAAGCAAGTGCCCACAGATGCCGTCGCCAGTGTAGAGCTAGACTCGCATAAGAACGCCTTCGAAGTACGCACAACTAACTTCAGTGAGAAAGAAGTAACACTCAGCGCTGACCTGCCGCACGCCAAGGGGCCAGCAGAGTTGAAAATAAATGAGTTGACGCAAAAGAGCGCCATAACACAAGCGCCTTACGTGCACGAGAGTGCCGGTGAGCTAAAAGGTGTGGAATCCTTGGAGACCATAGGCAAGCCGACGACTGATAGCAGCTATGAAATCTCGATACGACAAGAAAGTGTCTATGAGAAAGAGACCTCACTTGAACCTTATCAAAAAGGTAAAGAATTTGCGGCAACCGTGACGTTCAACACCGAAGATGCTAAGCAAATAGAGCAGAACTTACTGTACGAGCGCGAGCAGACATTCGATAAAGTACAACCGATTGCGGCGAACGCGCAAGCGGCAGCACCAACGGAGAATTTAAAACTGCCGTTAAACGAAAATGTTTACGACTTGGAGAGCGTGGGCACCATCGACAAGCTGAAACTTACCACAAGCTCGGCCATTTCGCAATATCAAAACCTGAATGAAACTATTATTTCGGAAATCATTGCTTATGAGGACTCCCGACCCGATGCAATGGTACTGCAAAAGCATGTCGAACAACCGCTTGAAGCTGCGCTAACACTCTCCGAATATGCCGCAATCGCTAGCGAAAATATTGTTATAGAGAATGCACAGCTCTACGAAGATAAACCAACATTTACTGAAAAGCACGCACGCGAGGCAACAAGCGAGCAACAAATGCATGCACCCTTGCTGCAAGAAACGAGCTTACTAGATGCCGCGACAGCGTTGCCAACGCACACAGAGCTCGGTGATATGGCAAAACCGGGCACGGAGCAAACATTACTCACTACAAATGTTGTTAGAGAAGAAAATATCTACGAGCAATATAAGCCCGTACAGGATGAAGAGATACAGCCTGCGGCACATGCCAACATTGGGCACGCCACACAACAACTGCCTACGATACAAGCTCCACAGATAGCCGAGCGGGAAGGTAAACTGAAGTTGCCAAAAGAAGTCGCGCCACAACAAGCGAACGAAGCGGACTTGAGCAAAACTTTAGGACTGCCAATAGTCAGTGAGACTAATGCAGCGGAAGCGCCAAACCTGCTAGCAACGGAGGTGCCAAGCTTAACAGAAGTAAAGTCGACGCTTACCGGCGCACAGCACGAAGTTCAGACTACGCAAGTGCAAACCTACGAGGAAACGGATGAATTATTAACACGTGATAATGCGCCAACCGCGCAAACAGTGGTCAATTTAGAAAATATACCAAGACCAGCGCAGGTCGAGACCCTCACCGCCGTCTACGCCAAAGAAGGTGATTTAGAGCGTTTCGAGAGCGATGAGCAGCATGCCAAACCCTATGTGGAGGGTATGTACACAGAGACCATCACAAGTGATGTGACAGCGTTTGAAAAAACCGATGTTTTAGATAAGCTAGAGTTCGAAACTAAGGCGGCCAAGCCGACCATTGATGGACAACAACAGTTACAGGTCGAGCAACTGAATGTTGTGTTAGACAAAGAGAACACCTTTGAAATTAAGGTGAAAACAGAAAGCGCCAAGCCTTATATAGAGGGCACGCAACACGAAACGCTCATCACGGAGATGGCTGCTGTAGAACAACTAAGCGATTTGCCAGCAGGTCTGGAAAAAACAGATAAAACAGCACGTCAACAACTGGTAGAGGAGAGCTTGCGTCAAGCACAAACAATCTGCACACCAATCTTATTAGAAAAAGAAACACCAACAAGCGACGCCGAGCCAACAAAGTACATGGCAAAGCCACAAACTGCCGCAATACAAAATGACAAAATCATCGCCGAGCTTACGCCCTACGAAGGCGTGCTGCCGTTCGAAACCGGCGATGGCGCGAAACCGCAACATGCCAGCGCCAGCTTAACAACAAAATTGACGCACAGCCAAATCACAACACTGCAGGAAACTCTCACCAAAGAACAGCGCCTAACAAGCGCACAGCCTGAGCAGCAAAGCGCCATTTTAGTCAACGCGCAGAATATAGCGCACACGACCGAGGAAACGATCGGTCTAAATCTAATAACCGACACATATGACTTGAAGCAACAGCCGGAGCGAATAGCGCATAGCACACACGCCGATCTAAATGAAAGTAAAACAGTGACAGAATCGCTATCGTATGAGCAAACGACGACATTGCCCACAGAGGAGCGCGCAACACAATTGCCAAGCGGCAGCACTGTGCCGACAGAACAAACCAAATCGGCGCAGAAAACCGAAGTAAATATTTACGAAAGTATACAAGAAGAAGTTGGCGACTTCAGGCCACACACCGTCGAGGGCATAGAAAGCAGCGTAGTTGTGCGCGAACTCAAAGCGCCCCTCATCGATGAGGTTACCGTGAAACCGGCACTCGAACACATGGCGGCTAGTATGCCGCAACAGGAAACTGCAACAACCAACACTACAGCGTTCGACAATTTAAGCGTCAGTGCGCAGGTAGCCTATGAAAGTGCTGCTGTGATCACAAGTCAGCCGGCGGTAGATGAGCGCAAGGCACAAGTGCGTGTGACAGACACACTCGTACAGACAACCATCACCGATGTACCACTTGTTAACGAGAACGCCGCTAAGCTGCAGGATGTTAGACATACCGATGAGCATGCCGATGTTAGCATAACACCACAACATAGTACGTATTTGCATGAACAAACCGAAATACAGGATAATCTCAGCACATTGAACACAAGCACAACACCAACAACGGCTGCGGCCGAAATGACAGTTATGCCACAGTATGCGCTAGCTGGTAGCGATGCGCAGACATACGAGCATACGATTCCACAAACCATAGTTCTAACAACAACAACAATAACACCACAAAGCACCACAACACCAACAACAGGAAAAATAGCGCTGCAAACAACACAATTTATAGCGGAACACTCGGATATACACGAAGATACAAAAACAAAAACTGATCAAGCTATCAGCACTTATCAGCCACACATCACATTCGATCAATCAATTGTGGTTGAATACGAAAAAGAAACACAACTTAAAACATTACAACAAAACGCACAACAATTACAAACAACAAGCGCACAGCCAAATCATATTTTACCAACAGAACGTGAAGAAATGTTAAATGAGTGTGTCTCCGAATTAATGGCAGAAGACAAAACGTCAAAAGCCTTAAAAACACCAATCACAACGAGCGGTGTTAGTGATTTTGTAGAGGGAATAACTGTTGAGGTAGTACCGGCATATCATAATGTCGATGACATACAACCAATTAGTGTAGCACACGAAAAACCTAAGTACATACATGAAACCATGAAAGACAAAGTAGAAAAAGTAGAAACACTAAGTGTAAAAACCGATTTTGGTAAGTACAAAATATTCCATGTTAGGGAAATTTCTATATGGCGTATTACTTATTCCGACCCCATCGAGCCCCTAAATTTAAACAAAACACATATTACACACCAGTTTAGTACTAGAACAACAAAAAATCACAACCAACAACATTACCATAATAACCAAGTACATTCTCTTACACAGACACACCGAAAACATCTCACACTACAGAACACAAAACACAACAAAAAACACTTATAACCGAAGATGAAAAAACCACTGAAATGCCAGAAGCAGTACACATCATTGAGACAATCTCCGATGAAGGCAAACCCAAAAAGAGGACGATACGCACACGTGTCATAAAAAGGATCAAAGGTGGCAAACAAGAAGTCACAAAGATCGAAACTGTTGAAGAAGATGACAAACAACCAGAAACCACAGTCACAGTTGAAGAAACACCTGTCGAAGAAGCACCTGAGGAAGTTAAAGAAATGCCCGAAGAGGTGCGTGTGGTTGAGACCATCTCCGAAGACGGTAAACCAAAGAAGAAGAAGATCCGTACACGAGTAATCAAGAAGGTCAAGGGTGGCAAACAAGAAGTCACTAAGATCGAAACCGTTGAAGAAGATGACAAACAGCCAGAAACCACAGTCACAGTTGAAGAAACACCTGTTGAAGAAGCACCCGAGGAGGTTAGAGAAATGCCCGAAGAGGTGCGTGTGGTAGAGACCATCTCCGAAGACGGTAAACCAAAGAAGAAGAAGATCCGTACACGAGTAATCAAGAAGGTCAAGGGTGGCAAACAAGAAGTCACGAAGATCGAAACTGTTGAAGAAGATGACAAACAACCAGAAACCACAGTCACAGTTGAAGAAACACCTGTTGAAGAAGCACCTGAGGAGGTTAGAGAAATGCCCGAAGAGGTGCGTGTGGTAGAGACCATCTCCGAAGACGGTAAACCAAAGAAGAAGAAGATCCGTACACGAGTAATCAAGAAGGTCAAGGGTGGTAAACAAGAAGTCACAAAGATTGAAACCGTTGAAGAAGATGACAAACAACCAGAAACCACAGTCACAGTTGAAGAAACACCTGTTGAAGAAGCACCCGAGGAGGTTAGAGAAATGCCCGAAGAGGTGCGTGTGGTAGAGACCATCTCCGAAGACGGTAAACCAAAGAAGAAGAAGATCCGTACACGAGTAATCAAGAAGGTCAAGGGTGGCAAACAAGAAGTCACTAAGATCGAAACCGTTGAAGAAGATGACAAACAGCCAGAAACCACAGTCACAGTTGAAGAAACACCTGTTGAAGAAGCACCCGAGGAGGTTAGAGAAATGCCCGAAGAGGTGCGTGTGGTAGAGACCATCTCCGAAGACGGTAAACCAAAGAAAAAGAAGATACGCACACGAGTAATCAAGAAGGTCAAGGGTGATAAACAAGAAGTCACAAAGATCGAAACTGTTGAAGAAGATGACAAACAACCAGAAACCACAGTCACAGTTGAAGAAACACCTGTTGAAAAAGCACCTGAGGAAGTTAGAGAAATGCCCGAAGAGGTGCGTGTGGTAGAGACCATCTCCGAAGACGGTAAACCAAAGAAGAAGAAGATCCGTACACGAGTAATAAAGAAGATCAAGGGTGGCAAACAAGAAGTCACTAAGATCGAAACCGTTGAAGAAGATGACAAACAGCCAGAAACCACAGTCACAGTTGAAGAAACACCTGTTGAAGAAGCACCCGAGGAGGTTAGAGAAATGCCCGAAGAGGTGCGTGTGGTTGAGACCATCTCCGAAGACGGTAAACCAAAGAAGAAGAAGATCCGTACACGAGTAATAAAGAAGGTCAAGGGTGGCAAACAAGAAGTCACAAAGATCGAAACCGTTGAAGAAGATGACAAACAGCCAGAAACCACAGTCACAGTTGAAGAAACACCTGTTGAAGAAGCACCCGAGGAGGTTAGAGAAATGCCCGAAGAGGTGCGTGTGGTAGAGACCATCTCCGAAGACGGTAAACCAAAGAAAAAGAAAATACGCACACGAGTAATCAAGAAGGTCAAGGGTGGTAAACAAGAAGTCACAAAGATCGAAACTGTTGAAGAAGATGACAAACAACCAGAAACCACAGTCACAGTTGAAGAAACACCTGTTGAAAAAGCACCTGAGGAAGTTAGAGAAATGCCCGAAGAGGTGCGTGTGGTAGAGACCATCTCCGAAGACGGTAAACCAAAGAAGAAGAAGATCCGTACACGAGTAATCAAGAAGGTCAAGGGTGGTAAACAAGAAGTCACAAAGATCGAAACCGTTGAAGAAGATGACAAACAACCAGAAACCACAGTCACAGTTGAAGAAACACCTGTTGAAGAAGCACCCGAGGAGGTTAGAGAAATGCCCGAAGAGGTGCGTGTGGTAGAGACCATCTCCGAAGACGGTAAACCAAAGAAGAAGAAGATCCGTACACGAGTAATAAAGAAGGTCAAGGGTGGCAAACAAGAAGTCACTAAGATCGAAACCGTTGAAGAAGATGACAAACAGCCAGAAACCACAGTCACAGTTGAAGAAACACCTGTTGAAGAAGCACCCGAGGAGGTTAGAGAAATGCCCGAAGAGGTGCGTGTGGTTGAGACCATCTCCGAAGACGGTAAACCAAAGAAGAAGAAGATCCGTACACGTGTAATCAAGAAGGTCAAGGGTGATAAACAAGAAGTCACAAAGATCGAAACTGTTGAAGAAGATGACAAACAACCAGAAACCACAGTCACAGTTGAAGAAACACCTGTTGAAAAAGCACCTGAGGAAGTTAGAGAAATGCCCGAAGAGGTGCGTGTGGTAGAGACCATCTCCGAAGACGGTAAACCAAAGAAGAAGAAGATCCGTACACGAGTAATCAAGAAGGTCAAGGGTGGCAAACAAGAAGTCACTAAGATCGAAACCGTTGAAGAAGATGACAAACAGCCAGAAACCACAGTCACAGTTGAAGAAACACCTGTTGAAGAAGCACCCGAGGAGGTTAGAGAAATGCCCGAAGAGGTGCGTGTGGTAGAGACCATCTCCGAAGACGGTAAACCAAAGAAGAAGAAGATCCGTACACGAGTAATCAAGAAGGTCAAGGGTGGCAAACAAGAAGTCACTAAGATCGAAACCGTTGAAGAAGATGACAAACAGCCAGAAACCACAGTCACAGTTGAAGAAACACCTGTTGAAGAAGCACCCGAGGAGGTTAGAGAAATGCCCGAAGAGGTGCGTGTGGTAGAGACCATCTCCGAAGACGGTAAACCAAAGAAAAAGAAAATACGCACACGAGTAATCAAGAAGGTCAAGGGTGATAAACAAGAAGTCACGAAGATCGAAACTGTTGAAGAAGATGACAAACAACCAGAAACCACAGTCACAGTTGAAGAAACACCTGTCGAAGAAGCACCTGAGGAAGTTAAAGAAATGCCCGAAGAGGTGCGTGTGGTTGAGACCATCTCCGAAGACGGTAAACCAAAGAAAAAGAAGATACGCACACGAGTAATCAAGAAGGTCAAGGGTGGCAAACAAGAAGTCACTAAGATCGAAACCGTTGAAGAAGATGACAAACAACCAGAAACCACAGTCACAGTTGAAGAAACACCTGTTGAAGAAGCACCCGAGGAGGTTAGAGAAATGCCCGAAGAGGTGCGTGTGGTTGAGACCATCTCCGAAAACGGTAACCCAAAGAAGAAGAAGATACGTACACGAGTAATCAAGAAGGTCAAGGGTGATAAACAAGAAGTCACGAAGATCGAAACTGTTGAAGAAGATGACAAACAACCAGAAACCACAGTCACAGTTGAAGAAACACCTGTTGAAGAAGCACCCGAGGAGGTTAGAGAAATGCCCGAAGAGGTGCGCGTGGTAGAGACCATCTCCGAAGACGGTAAACCAAAGAAGAAAAAGATCCGCACACGAGTAATCAAGAAGGTCAAGGGTGGTAAACAAGAAGTCACAAAGATCGAAACCGTTGAAGAAGATGACAAACAACCAGAAACCACAGTCACAGTTGAAGAAACACCTGTTGAAGAAGCACCCGAGGAGGTTAGAGAAATGCCCGAAGAGGTGCGTGTGGTTGAGACCATCTCCGAAGACGGTAAACCAAAGAAAAAGAAGATACGCACACGAGTAATCAAGAAGGTCAAGGGTGATAAACAAGAAGTCACGAAGATCGAAACTGTTGAAGAAGATGACAAACAACCAGAAACCACAGTCACAGTTGAAGAAACACCTGTTGAAGAAGCACCTGAGGAAGTTAGAGAAATGCCCGAAGAGGTGCGTGTGGTAGAGACCATCTCCGAAGACGGTAAACCAAAGAAGAAGAAGATCCGTACACGAGTAATCAAGAAGGTCAAGGGTGGTAAACAAGAAGTCACAAAGATCGAAACCGTTGAAGAAGATGACAAACAACCAGAAACCACAGTCACAGTTGAAGAAACACCTGTTGAAGAAGCACCCGAGGAGGTTAGAGAAATGCCCGAAGAGGTACGTGTGGTAGAGACCATCTCCGAAGACGGTCAACCAAAGAAGAAGAAGATCCGTACACGACTAATCAAGAAGGTCAAGGGTGGCAAACAAGAAGTCACTAAGATCGAAACCGTTGAAGAAGATGACAAACAGCCAGAAACCACAGTCACAGTTGAAGAAACACCTGTTGAAGAAGCACCTGAGGAAGTTAGAGAAATGCCCGAAGAGGTGCGTGTGGTAGAGACCATCTCCGAAGACGGTAAACCAAAGAAGAAAAAGATCCGTACACGAGTAATCAAGAAGGTCAAGGGTGGTAAACAAGAAGTCACAAAGATCGAAACCGTTGAAGAAGATGACAAACAGCCAGAAACCACAGTCACAGTTGAAGAAACACCTGTTGAAGAAGCACCGGAGGAGGTTAGAGAAATGCCCGAAGAGGTGCGTGTGGTAGAGACCATCTCCGAAGACGGTAAACCAAAGAAGAAAAAGATCCGTACACGAGTAATCAAGAAGGTCAAGGGTGGTAAACAAGAAGTCACAAAGATCGAAACCGTTGAAGAAGATGACAAACAACCAGAAACCACAGTCACAGTTGAAGAAACACCTGTTGAAGAAGCACCTGAGGAAGTTAGAGAAATGCCCGAAGAGGTGCGCGTGGTAGAGACCATCTCCGAAGACGGTAAACCAAAGAAGAAAAAGATCCGTACACGAGTAATCAAGAAGGTCAAGGGTGGTAAACAAGAAGTCACAAAGATCGAAACCGTTGAAGAAGATGACAAACAACCAGAAACCACAGTCACAGTTGAAGAAACACCTGTTGAAGAAGCACCTGAGGAGGTTAGAGAAATGCCCGAAGAGGTGCGTGTGGTTGAGACCATCTCCGAAGACGGTAAACCAAAGAAGAAGAAGATCCGTACACGAGTAATAAAGAAGGTCAAGGGTGGCAAACAAGAAGTCACAAAGATCGAAACCGTTGAAGAAGATGACAAACAGCCAGAAACCACAGTCACAGTTGAAGAAACACCTGTTGAAGAAGCACCGGAGGAGGTTAGAGAAATGCCCGAAGAGGTGCGTGTGGTTGAGATCATCTCCGAAGAAGGTAAACCAAAGAAGAAGAAGATCCGTACACGAGTAATAAAGAAGGTCAAGTGTGGTAAACAAGAAGTCACAAAGATCGAAACCGTTGAAGAAGATGACAAACAGCCAGAAACCACAGTCACAGTTGAAGAAACACCTGTTGAAGAAGCACCTGAGGAGGTTAGAGAAATGCCCGAAGAGGTGCGTGTGGTAGAGACCATCTCTGAAGACGGTAAACCAAAGAAGAAAAAGATCCGTACACGAGTAATCAAGAAGGTCAAGGGTGGCAAACAAGAAGTCACTAAGATCGAAACCGTTGAAGAAGATGACAAACAGCCAGAAACCAGAGTCACAGTTGAAGAAACACCTGTTGAAGAAGCAGCCGAGGAGGTTAGAGAAATGCCCGAAGAGGTGCGTGTGGTAGAGACCATCTCCGAAGACGGTAAACCAAAGAAGAAGAAGATACGTACTCGTGTGATTAAGAAGGTCAAGGGTGATAAACAAGAAGTCACGAAGATCGAAACCGTTGAGGAAGACGACAAACAACCAGAAACCACAGTCACAGTTGAAGAAACTCCTGTTGAAGTAGTACCCGAGGAGGTTAGAGAAATGCCCGAAGAGGTGCGCGTGGTAGAGACCATCTCCGAAGACGGTAAACCAAAGAAGAAAAAGATCCGCACACGAGTAATCAAGAAGGTCAAGGGTGGCAAACAAGAAGTCACTAAGATCGAAACCGTTGAAGAAGATGACAAACAGCCAGAAACCACAGTCACAGTTGAAGAAACACCTGTTGAAGAAGCACCCGAGGAGGTTAGAGAAATGCCCGAAGAGGTGCGTGTGGTAGAGACCATCTCCGAAGACGGTAAACCAAAGAAGAAGAAGATCCGTACACGAGTAATCAAGAAGGTCAAGGGTGGCAAACAAGAAGTCACTAAGATCGAAACCGTTGAAGAAGATGACAAACAGCCAGAAACCACAGTCACAGTTGAAGAAACACCTGTTGAAGAAGCACCCGAGGAGGTTAGAGAAATGCCCGAAGAGGTGCGTGTGGTAGAGACCATCTCCGAAGACGGTAAACCAAAGAAGAAGAAGATCCGTACACGAGTAATCAAGAAGGTCAAGGGTGGCAAACAAGAAGTCACTAAGATCGAAACCGTTGAAGAAGATGACAAACAGCCAGAAACCACAGTCACAGTTGAAGAAACACCTGTTGAAGAAGCACCCGAGGAGGTTAGAGAAATGCCCGAAGAGGTGCGTGTGGTAGAGACCATCTCCGAAGACGGTAAGCCAAAGAAGAAGAAGATCCGTACACGAGTAATCAAGAAGGTCAAAGGTGGCAAACAAGAAGTCACGAAGATCGAAACTGTTGAAGAAGATGACAAACAACCAGAAACCACAGTCACAGTTGAAGAAACACCTGTCGAAGAAGCACCCGAGGAGGTTAGGGAAATGCCCGAAGAGGTGCGTGTGGTTGAGACCATCTCTGAAGACGGTAAACCAAAGAAGAAGAAGATCCGCACACGAGTAATCAAGAAGGTCAAGGGTGATAAACAAGAAGTCACAAAGATCGAAACTGTTGAAGAAGACGACAAACAACCAGAAACCACAGTCACAGTTGAAGAAACACCTGTTGAAGAAGCACCTGAGGAAGTAAGAGAAATGCCCGAAGAGGTGCGTGTGGTTGAGACCATCTCCGAAGACGGTAAACCAAAGAAGAAGAAGATCCGTACACGAGTAATCAAGAAGGTCAAGGGTGACAAACAAGAAGTCACGAAGATCGAAACTGTTGAAGAAGATGACAAACAACCAGAAACCACAGTCACAGTTGAAGAAACACCTGTTGAAGAAGCACCCGAGGAGGTTAGAGAAATGCCCGAAGAGGTGCGTGTGGTTGAGACCATCTCCGAAGACGGTAAACCAAAGAAGAAGAAGATACGCACACGAGTAATCAAGAAGGTCAAGGGTGGCAAACAAGAAGTCACAAAGATCGAAACCGTTGAAGAAGATGACAAACAGCCAGAAACCACAGTCACAGTTGAAGAAACACCTGTTGAAGAAGCACCGGAGGAGGTTAGAGAAATGCCCGAAGAGGTGCGTGTGGTTGAGACCATCTCCGAAGACGGTAAACCAAAGAAGAAGAAGATCCGTACACGAGTAATCAAGAAGGTCAAGGGTGGTAAACAAGAAGTCACAAAGATCGAAACCGTTGAAGAAGATGACAAACAGCCAGAAACCACAGTCACAGTTGAAGAAACACCTGTTGAAGAAGCACCCGAGGAGGTTAGAGAAATGCCCGAAGAGGTGCGTGTGGTTGAGACCATCTCCGAAGACGGTAAACCAAAGAAAAAGAAGATACGCACACGAGTAATCAAGAAGGTCAAGGGTGGCAAACAAGAAGTCACAAAGATCGAAACCGTTGAAGAAGATGACAAACAGCCAGAAACCACAGTCACAGTTGAAGAAACACCTGTTGAAGAAGCACCCGAGGAGGTTAAAGAAATGCCCGAAGAGGTGCGTGTGGTTGAGACCATCTCCGAAGATGGTAAACCGAAGAAGAAAAAGATCCGTACACGAGTAATCAAGAAGGTCAAGGACGGTAAACAAGAAGTCACAAAGATCGAAACCGTTGAAGAAGATGACAAACAACCAGAAACCACAATCACAGTTGAAGAAACACCTGTTGAAGAAGCACCGGAGGAGGTTAGAGAAATGCCCGAAGAGGTGCGTGTGGTTGAGACCATCTCCGAAGACGGTAAACCAAAGAAGAAGAAGATCCGTACACGAGTAATAAAGAAGGTCAAGGGTGGCAAACAAGAAGTCACAAAGATCGAAACCGTTGAAGAAGATGACAAACAGCCAGAAACCACAGTCACAGTTGAAGAAACACCTGTTGAAGAAGCACCGGAGGAGGTTAGAGAAATGCCCGAAGAGGTGCGTGTGGTTGAGACCATCTCCGAAGACGGTAAACCAAAGAAGAAGAAGATCCGTACACGAGTAATAAAGAAGGTCAAGGGTGGCAAACAAGAAGTCACAAAGATCGAAACCGTTGAAGAAGATGACAAACAGCCAGAAACCACAGTCACAGTTGAAGAAACACCTGTTGAAGAAGCACCCGAGGAGGTTAGAGAAATGCCCGAAGAGGTGCGTGTGGTTGAGACCATCTCCGAAGACGGTAAACCAAAGAAGAAGAAGATCCGTACACGAGTAATAAAGAAGGTCAAGGGTGGCAAACAAGAAGTCACAAAGATCGAAACCGTTGAAGAAGATGACAAACAGCCAGAAACCACAGTCACAGTTGAAGAAACACCTGTTGAAGAAGCACCGGAGGAAGTAAGAGAAATGCCCGAAGAGGTGCGTGTGGTTGAGACCATCTCCGAAGACGGTAAACCAAAGAAAAAGAAGATACGCACACGAGTAATCAAGAAGGTCAAGGGTGGCAAACAAGAAGTCACAAAGATCGAAACCGTTGAAGAAGATGACAAACAGCCAGAAACCACAGTCACAGTTGAAGAAACACCTGTTGAAGAAGCACCGGAGGAGGTTAGAGAAATGCCCGAAGAGGTGCGTGTGGTTGAGACCATCTCCGAAGACGGTAAACCAAAGAAGAAAAAGATCCGTACACGAGTAATCAAGAAGGTCAAGGGTGGTAAACAAGAAGTCACAAAGATCGAAACCGTTGAAGAAGATGACAAACAGCCAGAAACCACAGTCACAGTTGAAGAAACACCTGTTGAAGAAGCACCTGAAGAAGTTAGAGAAATGCCGGAAGAGGTGCGTGTGGTTGAGACCATCTCAGAAGACGGTAAACCAAAGAAGAGGAGGATCCGTACACGAGTAATCAAGAAGATCAAGGGTGGTAAACAAGAAGTCACAAAGATCGAAACCGTTGAAGAAGATGACAAACAGCCAGAAACCACAGTCACAGTTGAAGAAACACCTGTTGAAGAAGCACCTGAGGAAGTTAGAGAAATGCCCGAAGAGGTGCGTGTGGTAGAGACCATCTCCGAAGACGGTAAACCAAAGAAGAAGAAGATACGTACTCGTGTGATTAAGAAGGTCAAGGGTGATAAACAAGAAGTCACGAAGATCGAAACCGTTGAGGAAGACGACAAACAACCAGAAACCACGGTCGCAGTTGAAGAAACTCCTGTTGAAGTAGTACCCGAGGAGGTTAGAGAAATGCCCGAAGAGGTGCGCGTGGTTGAGACCATCTCCGAAGACGGTAAACCAAAGAGGAAGAAGATACGCACACGAGTAATCAAGAAGGTCAAGGGTGGCAAACAAGAAGTCACTAAGATAGAAACCGTTGAAGAAGATGACAAACAGCCAGAAACCACAGTCACAGTTGAAGAAACACCTGTCGAAGAAGCACCCGAGGAGGTTAGAGAAATGCCCGAAGAGGTGCGCGTAGTTGAGATCATCTCCGAAGACGGTGCACCAAAGAAGAAGAAGATACGCACACGAGTAATCAAGAAGGTCAAGGGTGCCAAACAAGAAGTCACTAAGATCGAAACCGTTGAAGAAGATGACAAACAGCCAGAAACCACAGTCACAGTTGAAGAAACTGCTGTTGAAGAAGCACCTGAAGAAGTTAGAGAAATGCCCGAAGAGGTGCGTGTGGTTGAGACCATCTCCGAAGACGGTAAACCAAAGAAGAAGAAGATACGCACACGAGTAATCAAGAAGGTCAAGGGTGGCAAACAAGAAGTCACTAAGATCGAAACCGTTGAAGAAGATGACAAACAGCCAGAAACCACGGTCACAGTTGAAGAAACTGCTGTTGAAGAAGCACCTGAAGAAGTTAGAGAAATGCCCGAAGAGGTGCGTGTGGTTGAGACCATCTCCGAAGACGGTAAACCAAAGAAGAAGAAGATCCGTACACGAGTAATCAAGAAGGTCAAGGGTGGTAAACAAGAAGTCACTAAGATCGAAACCGTTGAAGAAGATGACAAACAGCCAGAAACCACGGTCACAGTTGAAGAAACTGCTGTTGAAGAAGCACCTGAAGAAGTTAGAGAAATGCCCGAAGAGGTGCGTGTGGTTGAGACCATCTCCGAAGACGGTAAACCAAAGAAGAAGAAGATCCGTACACGAGTAATCAAGAAGGTCAAGGGTGGTAAACAAGAAGTCACTAAGATCGAAACCGTTGAAGAAGATGACAAACAACCAGAAACCACTGTAACAGTTGAAGAAACTCCTGTTGAAGAAGCACCTGAAGAAGTTAGAGAAATGCCCGAAGAGGTGCGTGTGGTTGAGACCATCTCCGAAGACGGTAAACCAAAGAAGAAAAAGATACGCACTCGTGTGATTAAGAAGGTCAAGGGTGATAAGCAAGAAGTGACTAAGATCGAAACCGTTGAAGAAGATGACAAACAGCCAGAAACCACAGTCACAGTTGAAGAAACTGCTGTTGAAGAAGCACCTGAAGAAGTTAGAGAAATGCCCGAAGAGGTGCGTGTGGTTGAGACCATCTCCGAAGACGGTAAACCAAAGAAGAAGAAGATCCGTACACGAGTAATCAAGAAGGTCAAGGGTGGTAAACAAGAAGTCACTAAGATCGAAACCGTTGAAGAAGATGACAAACAGCCAGAAACCACAGTCACAGTTGAAGAAACTGCTGTTGAAGAAGCACCTGAAGAAGTTAGAGAAATGCCCGAAGAGGTGCGTGTGGTTGAGACCATCTCCGAAGACGGTAAACCAAAGAAGAAGAAGATCCGCACACGAGTAATCAAGAAGGTCAAGGGTGATAAACAAGAAGTCACTAAGATCGAAACCGTTGAAGAAGATGATAAGCAACCAGAAACCACAACCACAGTTGAAGAAACTGCTGTTGAAGAAGCACCTGAAGAAGTTAGAGAAATGCCCGAAGAGGTGCGTGTGGTTGAGACCATCTCCGAAGACGGTAAACCAAAGAAGAAGAAGATACGCACTCGTGTGATTAAGAAGGTCAAGGGTGATAAACAAGAAGTGACTAAGATCGAAACCGTTGAGGAAGATGATAAGCAACCTGAAACCACAGTCACGATTGAAGAGACTCCTGTTGAGGAAGCACCTGAAGAAGTTAGAGAAATGCCCGAAGAGGTGCGTGTGGTTGAGACCATCTCCGAAGACGGTAAACCAAAGAAGAAGAAGATACGCACTCGTGTGATTAAGAAGGTCAAGGGTGATAAGCAAGAAGTGACTAAGATCGAAACCGTTGAGGAAGATGATAAGCAACCTGAAACCACAGTCACGATTGAAGAGACTCCTGTTGAGGAAGCACCCGAGGAAGTTAGAGAACTGCCCGAAGAGGTGCGTGTGGTTGAGACCATCTCCGAAGACGGTAAACCAAAGAAGAAAAAGATACGCACTCGTGTGATTAAGAAGGTCAAGGGAGATATGCAAGAAGTCACTAAGATCGAAACCGTTGAGGAAGATGATAAGCAACCTGAAACCACAGTCACGATTGAAGAGACTCCTATTGAGGAAGCACCCGAGGAAGTTAGAGAACTGCCCGAAGAGGTGCGTGTGGTTGAGACCATCTCCGAAGACGGTAAACCAAAGAAGAAGAAGATACGTACTCGTGTGATTAAGAAGGTCAAGGGTGATAAACAAGAAGTCACTAAGATCGAAACCATTGAGGAAGATGATAAGCAACCTGAAACCACAGTCACGATTGAAGAGACTCCTGTTGAGGAAGCACCTGAAGAAGTTAGAGAAATGCCCGAAGAGGTGCGTGTGGTTGAGACCATCTCCGAAGACGGTAAACCAAAGAAGAAGAAGATACGCACTCGTGTGATTAAGAAGGTCAAGGGTGATAAGCAAGAAGTGACTAAGATCGAAACCGTTGAGGAAGATGATAAGCAACCTGAAACCACAGTCACGATTGAAGAGACTCCTGTTGAGGAAGCACCTGAAGAAGTTAGAGAAATGCCCGAAGAGGTGCGTGTGGTTGAGACCATCTCCGAAGACGGTAAACCGAAGAAGAAGAAGATACGCACTCGTGTTATTAAGAAGGTTAAGGGTGATAAGCAAGAAGTGACTAAGATCGAAACCGTTGAGGAAGATGATAAGCAACCTGAAACCACAGTCACGATTGAAGAGACTCCTATTGAGGAAGCACCCGAGGAAGTTCGAGAAATGCCCGAAGAGGTGCGTGTGGTTGAGACCATCTCCGAAGACGGTAAACCAAAGAAGAAAAAGATACGCACTCGTGTGATTAAGAAGGTCAAGGGTGATAAGCAAGAAGTGACTAAGATCGAAACCGTTGAGGAAGATGATAAGCAACCTGAAACCACAGTCACGATTGAAGAGACTCCTATTGAGGAAGCACCCGAGGAAGTTAGAGAACTGCCCGAAGAGGTGCGTGTGGTTGAGACCATCTCTGAAGACGGTAAACCAAAGAAGAAAAAGATACGCACTCGTGTGATTAAGAAGGTCAAGGGTGATAAGCAAGAAGTGACTAAGATCGAAACCGTTGAGGAAGATGATAAGCAACCTGAAACCACAGTCACGATTGAAGAGACTCCTGTTGAGGAAGCACCCGAGGAAGTTAGAGAAATGCCCGAAGAGGTGCGTGTGGTTGAGACCATCTCCGAAGACGGTAAACCAAAGAAGAAAAAGATTCGCACTCGGGTTATTAAGAAGGTCAAGGGTGATAAACAAGAAGTCACGAAGATCGAAACCGTTGAGGAAGATGATAAGCAACCTGAAACCACAGTCACGATTGAAGAGACTCCTGTTGAGGAAGCACCCGAAGAAGTTAGAGAAATGCCCGAAGAGGTGCGTGTGGTTGAGACCATCTCCGAAGACGGTAAACCAAAGAAGAAAAAGATTCGCACTCGGGTTATTAAGAAGGTCAAGGGTGATAAACAAGAAGTCACGAAGATCGAAACCGTTGAGGAAGATGATAAGCAACCTGAAACCACCGTCACGATTGAAGAGACTCCTATTGAGGAAGCACCCGAGGAAGTTAGAGAAATGCCCGAAGAGGTGCGTGTGGTTGAGACCATCTCCGAAGACGGTAAACCGAAGAAGAAGAAGATACGCACTCGTGTTATTAAGAAGGTTAAGGGTGATAAGCAAGAAGTGACTAAGATCGAAACCGTTGAGGAAGATGATAAGCAACCTGAAACCACCGTCACGATTGAAGAGACTCCTATTGAGGAAGCACCCGAGGAAGTTAGAGAAATGCCCGAAGAAGTGCGTGTGGTTGAGACCATCTCCGAAGACGGTAAACCAAAGAAGAAGAAGATTCGCACTCGGGTTATTAAGAAGGTCAAGGGTGATAAACAAGAAGTGACTAAGATCGAAACCGTTGAGGAAGATGATAAGCAACCTGAAACCACAGTCACGATTGAAGAGACTCCTGTTGAGGAAGCACCTGAAGAAGTTAGAGAAATGCCCGAAGAGGTGCGTGTGGTTGAGACCATCTCTGAAGACGGTAAACCAAAGAAGAAAAAGATACGCACTCGTGTGATTAAGAAGGTCAAGGGTGATAAGCAAGAAGTGACTAAGATCGAAACCGTTGAGGAAGATGATAAGCAACCTGAAACCACAGTCACGATTGAAGAGACTCCTATTGAGGAAGCACCCGAGGAAGTTAGAGAAATGCCCGAAGAGGTGCGTGTGGTTGAGACCATCTCCGAAGACGGTAAACCAAAGAAGAAGAAGATTCGCACTCGGGTTATTAAGAAGGTCAAGGGTGATAAACAAGAAGTGACTAAGATCGAAACCGTTGAGGAAGATGATAAGCAACCTAAAACCACCGTCACGATTGAAGAGACTCCTATTGAGGAAGCACCTGAAGAAGTTAGAGAAATGCCCGAAGAGGTGCGTGTGGTTGAGACCATCTCTGAAGACGGTAAACCAAAGAAGAAAAAGATACGCACTCGTGTGATTAAGAAGGTTAAGGGTGATAAGCAAGAAGTGACTAAGATCGAAACCGTTGAGGAAGATGATAAGCAACCTGAAACCACCGTCACGATTGAAGAGACTCCTATTGAGGAAGCACCCGAGGAAGTTAGAGAACTGCCCGAAGAGGTGCGTGTGGTTGAGACCATCTCTGAAGACGGTAAACCAAAGAAGAAAAAGATACGCACTCGTGTGATTAAGAAGGTCAAGGGTGATAAGCAAGAAGTGACTAAGATCGAAACCGTTGAGGAAGATGATAAGCAACCTGAAACCACAGTCACGATTGAAGAGACTCCTATTGAGGAAGCACCCGAGGAAGTTAGAGAAATGCCCGAAGAGGTGCGTGTGGTTGAGACCATCTCCGAAGACGGTAAACCGAAGAAGAAGAAGATACGCACTCGTGTTATTAAGAAGGTTAAGGGTGATAAGCAAGAAGTCACTAAGATCGAAACTGTTGAAGAAGATGATAAGCAACCTGAAACCACCGTCACGATTGAAGAGACTCCTATTGAGGAAGCACCCGAGGAAGTTAGAGAAATGCCCGAAGAAGTGCGTGTGGTTGAGACCATCTCCGAAGATGGTAAACCAAAGAAGAAGAAGATACGCACTCGTGTGATTAAGAAGGTCAAGGGTGATAAACAAGAAGTCACGAAGATCGAAACCGTTGAGGAAGATGATAAGCAACCTGAAACCACAGTCACGATTGAAGAGACTCCTATTGAGGAAGCACCCGAGGAAGTTAGAGAAATGCCCGAAGAAGTGCGTGTGGTTGAGACCATCTCCGAAGACGGTAAACCAAAGAAGAGGAAGATCCGCACTCGTGTAATTAAGAAAGTCAAGGGTGATAAACAAGAAGTCACGAAGATCGAAACCGTTGAGGAAGATGATAAGCAACCTGAAACCACAGTCACAGTTGAAGAAACACCTGTTGAAGAAGCACCCGAAGAGGTTAGAGAAATGCCCGAAGAGGTGCGTGTGGTCGAGACCATCTCTGAAGACGGTAAACCAAAGAAGAAAAAGATACGCACTCGTGTGATTAAGAAGGTCAAGGGTGATAAGCAAGAAGTGACTAAGATCGAAACCGTTGAGGAAGATGATAAGCAACCTGAAACCACAGTCACGATTGAAGAGACTCCTATTGAGGAAGCACCCGAGGAAGTTAGAGAAATGCCCGAAGAGGTGCGTGTGGTTGAGACCATCTCCGAAGACGGTAAACCGAAGAAGAAGAAGATACGCACTCGTGTTATTAAGAAGGTTAAGGGTGATAAGCAAGAAGTCACTAAGATCGAAACTGTTGAAGAAGATGAAAAGCAGCCTAAAACCACTATTATTGTTGAAGAAACTCCATTCGAGACCGTTGAAGAAATGCCCGAAGATGTGCGTGTGGTTGAGACCATCTCCGAAGATGGTAAACCAAAGAAGAAGAAGATACGCACTCGTGTGATTAAGAAGGTCAAGGGTGATAAGCACGAAGTGACTAAGATCGAAACCGTTGAGGAAGATGATAAGCAACCGGAAACCACCGTCACGATTGAAGAGACTCCTATTGAGGAAGCACCTGAAGAAGTTAGAGAAATGCCCGAAGAGGTGCGTGTGGTTGAGACCATCTCTGAAGACGGTAAACCAAAGAAGAAGAAGATACGCACTCGTGTGATTAAGAAGGTCAAGGGTGATAAACAAGAAGTCACGAAGATCGAAACCGTTGAGGAAGATGATAAGCAACCTGAAACCACCGTCACGATTGAAGAGACTCCTGTTGAGGAAGCAGCTGAAGAAGTTAGAGAAATGCCCGAAGAGGTGCGTGTGGTAGAGACCATCTCCGAAGACGGTAAACCAAAGAAGAAGAAGATCCGTACACGAGTAATCAAGAAGGTCAAGGGTGGTAAACAAGAAGTCACAAAGATTGAAACCGTTGAAGAAGATGACAAACAACCAGAAACCACAGTCACAGTTGAAGAGACTCCTGTTGAGGAAACACCCGAGGAAGTTCGAGAAATGCCCGAAGAGGTGCGTGTGGTTGAGACCATCTCTGAAGACGGTAAACCGAAGAAGAAGAAGATACGCACACGTGTTATTAAAAAAGTCAAGGGTGATAAAGAGGAAATCACCAAGATCGAAACCGTTGAAGAAGAGGATAAACAACCGGAAACAACTGTCAGTATTGAAGAAAAACCGTTTGTCGAAACAATATCACAAGCACGTTTAAAGAAAAGAATTCGTGTGCAGAAACCCACCGACGAAGTATCTATCGTAGAGATGCCAGAACAAAAAACGATTGTCATGTCAGAAAAGGAAGATGGCACTCCGACAAAAAAAGTAATTAAAACCAAAATTATTAAGAAAATTGACGGACCAAAAATGGAGATTACAAAAGTTGAAACCATAGAAGAATTTGAAAAAATGCCTGTAACTAAAGTGACTGTACAAGAATACGATGAGCCCTTCCCGGAGGAGCAGCCAACAAGTGAAACTGTTGCGCCGACACCAATGCAAGAGTTGCCGGAGGAGATTATTGTCTCGGAGATTATAGATAAAAATAGAAAACCCAAACAAAAAGTAACCAAAACGAGAACATTTAAGAAAGAAGTATCGCCAGAACCTGAATTTTATCAAATCCAAACAATTGAGGAAGAAGGCAAAGAACCCTATTCGCTTATACGTGTCGTTAGTGATGATAGCATTGCTGATATAATCGATATTAGTCAATTAGACGATGAAAAGACACCAAAAGAAAAGACACCGAAACAAAAGAAAACCAAAACACTACACAAAACCAAGGGTAAGATGATTACACAATACAACACTACAGCACTACACTATCTCTTAATGTATTTGTACACTATGAGCTCGATTATTTTATAAACTAACATTTTTAATGGCAGTTGCAAACTTTTACTTATATAACTAAAAAAAAAAACGAACAACATAAATATATATATAGATATTAACATTTCATCAATATACAAACCTTTATTAGAGGAAAAACCCACACCCGAACACTTAACAACGGAAAAACCAGTTTTCGTTACTACATTCAAATCGGTACAAAATGAAGACGGCGAAACAGTTATTGAAACAGAAAGTAAGAAAATAACTGAGGAGGAAGGCATCGTCATCGAAGAAGTTCTTAGCGATACCGAGCCAGTTATATATGATGATCAGACTGCCTTAAAGAATGTTGAAATTGTAGAAGTCGACGGATACACAGGTGAATTATTATACATACTATTATTAAACTACATACGTACCTATCTACACATATTTACAAACAATTTAAACTATACACTGAAAAAAATTGCCATAAGATGGCATTTTTGTTGTTTCAACATTGTAGATATTATTTAATTTCATAACATTTTTTTTTAATGTATGTACATATTGACATATCAGTATTTCAAAATAAGTATTATTGCGTAAGAGCGCTTTTGAAAAGTTAAAGCAGAAACAAAACATAACCACAAATAAAAAGACTAGTAATGTCTTCGCGTTTTCCTTTGTATTTAAATTCAGGCAGTTTGTGTTGCACATTAAACAATATTTATATAAATGTGACTACACAACAAGTCTAATTAGATTTAAGTAGGTTATAGAAAATATACAGTTAATTAGTTGATAGAGAATGAAGAAGAGATGAGTGCTACCGATACTGTTTAGAGCTAACGTAGACCCAAATTTTCTCTTGTATAGACCAAGATAGCAAAGAGTACACAATAACAGAACCAGATGATGTCCTTGAAGGCATTACACAAACACCAGATACAGATAAGAAAACGAAACATAAGATTAAGAAACAACAGAAAACTACACATAAACCATTTGAAAATATCGACGAAGCACCCGAAGAAGTGATTATAGAGTATATGCCTGAAGAGGTCTACGAAGTGGAACGACCGGTTGAAGTGGTTGTGGTCGAAGACGAAGAAAAAGAAACGATTGTGGTTGAACCCAAAATAACAGTGGTTAAAAAGCGTAAGATTAAAAAGAAGATCGACGGTCGTGAACAGGTTATTGAAGTGGTTACTAAACAAGAAGAAGGTAAGGAAGAAGAGAGTACAGTGGTTGTACATTCGGAAGATGATGAGCAACCGGAAGATATACAACCGACAGTACAACAAGTTAAAATCGTTGAAGAGTTGGTTGATACACCGCAGGCAAAGGTTGATGAAAAGCCGTCAATGAGGAAGAAACGTAAGCCGAAAAAGGTGGTGAAAAAGGATGATCTGGATGAATATATACAATTCCTAATAGAACAAGAAATACCCAAAACTGTGCTACAAGAATATAAGCGTACGGAATTGGAGCAGCCACAGAAGGCGCGTAGCGATACAACGCCTGCGCCGAAACCCATAAAATTGGTGCCAATGAAAATCGAAAGTGTTGAGGTCAAAAAATCGGAGAGGCTTGAAATTACATCAGTAGCAGAATTTCCGCAAATGTTGAAATTAAGGAAACCGAAACAGAAACCTAAAGAAGAGAAGCCAAAGAAAGAAACAGCAGCTTTTAAGAATTTCAAATTGAAAAGCTGGATCAATTTCATACCATTTGCACCGTATTGCTTTAAGCCTACTATAACCGAGTTGGAGCCGATACGCGGCTGCGGTGAATTATCGCGAAATATGGAAGAAGCAATGGGTGTTATTAAAAAGCGACGCGTTAAAGTGAAACACAGCGAGAAACCTGAAAAGGAATTGGAAACATTGGATCTCGAAACATATGAGGACACGAAAGTGGAAGAGGAAAAACAACCTGAAAAGGTGGAGAAATATAAACGACCAAAGAAGGTGACAAAGGAACAAACTGCTGACGAGCCGAAGAAGCTAAAAATAGGCAAAGGAAAAGTGCCCGAGAGTGCGGATGACATTGAGCAGATTACTTTGAAACCAATATCAAAGGATGTAATCGAAGATATTGAAGAAGAAATACCCGAAAAGCCAACGGAAGAGAAACCAAAGCGGAAGAAGAGAGGTCGTAAGCCGGGTGTTGGTGATACTTCCATACAATTCGAACCACAAGATTTTGATGAAGTGGAATTTGGTGAAGAACAGGTTTCAGAGGGAACGGATACATCACAACCGGAAACTGATCAAGCACAAGATAAACCTAGATACAAACGCAAGAAAAAGACAACGCCGCAACCAGAGACAATAAAATATCCTATCAAACCGCAACAACCAAAAGAAACGGAAGATGCTCCACAACAGGAATTGAAATTGCGTAAATCACAAGGTGATAAACCTGATGTTGAGGAAGAAGGTATTAAGCTGAAGCCATACCATAAAATTGAAATACTCGAATTCGCACCAGAGGACGTTGAACAGCCGGAGGCACCGGAAGCGCCGATAGTGGTTAAGAAACGTACAAAGAAGATACGTAAAATTAAACAAGAAACTCCTGCTGAGGAAAATATAATAGAAATCATTGAAATACCAGCGGCGAATGAAGAAGATCAACCAACATATGAAGTTACGGTAACGACAACATATATCAGTGAATCCACTGAGAAGCGCGTAAAGCCTAAAACATTGAAAAAGAAACGTGTCAAGCTAATGAAGGAGGATGAACTCGATGACTTTATCGCCGATTTGACGGAAGCGCCAGAAGATAAGCTTTATGATTTCAATACGGTGGACTTTTACGAGATTAAAATACAAGAACTACAGCCAGAATTCATTGAGGAAACTATTGTAAAGGATGATGGCAAAACTAAAACAGAAATACGCAAAAAGCGTAAGCTACTACATAAGAAGGGCGACGAGGAACAAGTGATCGAAATTGTCGAAACGACCGAAACAACGCCGGATTCAAAGGAAACTGTTTACGAAGTGCTCGTTGTGGATACCGAAGAAGCGCCGTCCTTTGATTCAACAGCAGAAAAACCGAAAAAGAAAAAATCGAAGAAGCTGAAAAAGGATGAACTGGATGAATATATACAAAAGCTAATAAACGCCGAAATTACCAAAACTGAACTGGAAAGGTATGAGAAAATCGATGTGGACGGCAAACCTAAAAAGCCAAAGAAAACAAAGAAGGTGCCACAAAAAGCGATGCTTGAAATACCGGACACTTTGGAAGTTGACGTTGTAGAGTCTGCACCAAAGGAAGCACCAAAGCAGAAAAAACCGAAAAAGAAAATAGTGCCTTTGGAAGAACAGCCGACAGAAGAAACGCCAGAGATGCCAGCGGCTGAATTTTCAGTTGAGGTTAAAGACACTATGCCCAGCAAAACAGAAAAAGAGGATATTGTGAGAGAAATCATAACGGCAGAAGAACTTCCAACAGTGCCAGAAAAGGCCACAGATGATGTGGTAAGCATTGTAGAAATCTCTGAAAATGTTGAGGTCGTCACAAAAGAAGAACCAAGTGGTGAAATTAAAGAAGAAACGGTCACAAAACGTAAATTTAAGAAGAAGAAGGGTGGCAAGATCTACACTGTAGAAGTTATTGAAACTCAGGCCAAGGATGAACCTGAAGCCGAAGTAACTGTAATAACAACAGAAGATGTGGAGAAAACAGCAACACCACAGCCAGAAACACCAAAACGTGTGCCTAAGAAAACGACTAAGAAAGTCAAAAAGGAAGAACTTAGGGATTACGTCATGAAGGTTGTAGAAGAAATGCCAGAAGAATTTGCAGTGCAGCCTAAAGAATATGAAGAAATTCCGGAACAAGTTGAAAAACCGGTAGATGAAGATGTTTTCTTCAGAACTACTATAGTAGAAGAAACAGGCGATGAAACGGAAAAACCAATAGCTGACGATATTTCTCCTATTAAAGAAGGTGTCGAAGAGAAAAAGAAGAAACCGAAGAAGCCAAAACAATACAAAATTACGGAGACACAGCCAGTCACTCAAGAGGAATTACCACAAAAGATAGAAATACAATCTGAAGAGGAAATCGACATTAAGGAAGCTCCTATCATAGATGACTATGCCATTGATGTGCAAGAAAAGGATGTAAGGAAGATAAAGAAAGTGAAACGTGTCAAACCGAAAGAAGAGCAAAAGATCGAAGAATATGTGGTAAGAATTGAAGAATCGCTGCCCGAAGTTACGACCACAGAAATCGTTGACGAACAGGGAGAGATTACGAAACAGACAACAACAAAACGCCGCCTCAAAAAGAAGGAAGGTCCCAAAGAGTATGTCATTGAAGTAGTGGAAACATTTGAAGAAAATAAGCCCGAGGAAGTTGAAATTACCGTCTCAACAACAGAAGTTACACCAACTGATTTAACGGAACCTGCAGTGGAACAAACTAAAGTTACTAAGAAGATGAAAAAGAAGAAATCGCCAAAAGACAATTTCGACGAGTACTTGCAGCAGTTAATAGAACAGGAAATAACGAAAACGGAATTGGAAGAATTTACACCAATCGAATTTGGTAAAACACCAAAGAAACCTAAAAAGAAAACTAAACATCACAAGAAAACAGTTGAAGTCGTGGATGGAGCAGCTGTTACAATACATGAATTCAACGTAGAAGAAATACCCAGCGAAAAGGAGGAAGAAATTGAAGAACCAATCGCTGAGGTGGTGATCGAAGAAGAGCAACCAGCACCGCAAGATTATCAAGATTACAGAATTGGTGTGACTGATGAACAAGTCGAGCCAATGAAATTCGATGACACAATAACGGAAGAACGTCCCACTAAAGTTAAAAAACCAAAGAAACTCAAAACTACAGTAATTGAAGAAGCTCCTGTTACTTTGGAAGAAATTGAACAAACCGTTGCAACGGTCAAGGAGACCGATGAAACTGGTGAAGTCAAAGAAAAAACAGTTACTAAACGTAAAGTCAAACGTAAACAAGGACCCAAAGAGTTTGTATTCGAAATATCGGAAATAAGTGAAGGAGCAGATCAACCTATAGCCGAAATAACAATTGTGCAAGTAGACGAGACTCCTGTAACTGTTGATGAAGAAAAACCAGCTAAGCCAATTAAAAGGATAGTAAAGAAACCAAAACATGTACCAAAGGAAGATATACAGAACTATTTAGTGAATGTCATCGATGAATTCGTAGAACGTGAAATAGTCGCCGAAAATGAGGAAGAAATTGTCGAAGCACCAACGGATGACGTCAAGAAACGTATTCCTAAACCCAAAAAGCATAAAGTCAAAGTCACAGAAGAAGATGTACAGCCAGTTGAGGATGTACCTGAGGATCAAGTTGCTTTGGTAGAGGAAAACACTGAAACAGTTGATAAAACGACGGACGAATACCAAATTGGTGTTACCGAGTCGACAGTGTCTGAAAAGCCCACCAAAAAGACTACGAAGAAAATTAAGAAACAGAAATCAGATATACAAAAACCAGATGAAGAATCACCAGATTTTATGGTACGCGTCTCATCGTTTGAAGAAGCCCCCGAAAATATTGTACGTGAGGGGCAAGTAACCGAAACTCAGCCAGAAGAAACACAACCTGTGGACGATTATAATATTGTTGTAGAAGAAATTGAAACTACAGAAGATGTACAGGAAATTGTCGATGAAGGTGGTGAAAAAGTAAAACAGACAACGAAGAAACGTAAGATAAAGAAAACCGTTGGCCCGAAAGAAGAAATCATAGAAATAATTGAGACACAATTAGACAACTCACCACTTTCTGAGGTTACCGTAATAGTGCAAGAGGTAGAAACAGTACCCGATTCCAAGGAGGAAGATAAACCACAAGTTAAGAAGCCAAAGAAAACAAAGACGGTTAAAAAAGATGATCTTATGGAGTATATCTATAAACTAATTGAAGAAGATATACCAAAAACTGAATTGGAGAAATATGAGAGAGTCGACTTGGAGGAACCAATAAAATTGAAAAAGAAGAAGAAGCCCGAAAAGAAAGTCACTGTAAAAGAAGAAGAACCTATAAAGGAGCAACCTGAATCTTTTGAAATCGACGTTACGGATGTTGAAGAGGTGAAGGCGAAGAAACCAAGAAAGAAACCATCCAAAGATGTAGTAGTTAAGGAAGAGGATGTATCATTACCGCAACCAGATGAGGAAATGTCTGTAACGCTGATTGAAGAAGATATTCCTAAAAAACCAAAGAAGAGCAAGAAATTACCTGTCTCTGTTACGGAAACTGCACCACAGGAAGATATTGATGAAGAATACAAAATAGAAATCATCGAGGAGACTGTCGAAAAGGAAAAGACGATCGACGAAAGTGGCGAGGTCAAAGAAAAAATTGTTAAAAAGAAAAAAGTTAAGCATACAAAAGGACCGGAAGAAGTGGTACTCGACATTATTGAAGTACATGATAAGAGTAATGATGAAGCTGAAATCACGGTCATAGCTACAACGCCCAGCAAGGATAAAGACACACCACAAGAGGTAAAAGTTAAACAAAAGAAAACTAAGAAATTAAAGACTAAAGATGTGCCCGAGTATATTGCCAAAATCGTCGATGAAATTCCAGCAGAAATATTCGAGGAATACAAACACGATGAAATTGAAGATACTCCAAGAAAACCAGAGAAAAAACCAAAGCATAAGATAAAACAAACTGAGGATGAAGGTGTTAAAGAAGAGGAGAATTTACATGAATTCACTACAATGGTTGTAGAGGAAGAACCAGTTCAGCCTGATGTAACTGAATATGAGATCACAACAGTTGAAGAGGAGGCTAAACCAAAGAAAAAGAAACCCACTAAAACGAAAGTAAAAATAACGGACGAAGGAAAACCTGAAGAGGAGAAACTGGCTGAAGTAACTGTTAAGGAAAGTGAAGTTGAAAATATCGAAACCGTACCGGATTCATCTGATAATATAAAAATTGTTGAAGCTGATAAGACCTCTCCTGAGGAACAGGAATATACGGTAACAACTACAGAAGAAGAATCTAAGCCTAAGAAGAAAAAGCCAACCAAACAAAAAGTTAAGGTAATTGAGGAGGATAAAATTACAGACACACCTTCTGATACAGTTACTGTGCTAGAGACGGTACCAAAGGATACCATTGAGGAAATTACACAGGAAGAAGAAATAAAGATAACAGAAGAACAACCAGTACCTGAAACTAAAGACTTCTCAGTAACAGTGACGGAAGAACAAACACCAATAAAGAAAAAGAAACCGTCTAAACAGAAAATTAAAGTTGTTGAGGAGGACAAGCCCGACGAAGTGCCGTCTGAATCAATTGCAGTTCAAGAAACGTTACCAAAAGACGTCAGTGAGGAAGCTCCATCAGAAGAGATAAAAATTACGGAAGAACAACCTGCATCCGAAACTGAAGACTTTGAAGTAACAGCCACAGAAGAGCATAAGAAACCAAAGAAAAAGAAACCAACGAAAGAAAAGGTTAAATATGTTGAAGAGGATAAGATTGAGGATGTACCATCTGAGGTCATAACTATTGTTGAGGATCAACCTGCTTCTGATAGTGAAGAGTTCGAAATAAAACCAACTGAAAAACCAACAAAATCTAAGAAAAAGAAGCCGACTAAAGAAAAGGTTAAAGTTGTTGAGGAAGATAAGCCCGAGGACGTACCTTCTGAAAAACTTTCTGTTCAAGATACACTGCCTGAGGATGTGAATGAAGAAACTACCGTTGAAGAAATAACAATTAGCGAAGAACAACCTGAGGATGAAACCAAAGACTTCGAAATAACTGTAAAGGAAGAACAAATAAAATCAAAGAAAAAGAAACCAGCTAAACAAAAAGTTAAAGTGGTCGAAGAGGAGAAACCTGAGGATAAACCTTCGGATATAGTTACAGTTCATGAAGAAGTACCTAAACCAGTTGAGGAAATACCATCAGAAGAAGTAAACATTGTGGAAGAACAACCAACGTCCGAAGTTGAAGACTTTGAAATATCACCAACTGAAAAACAAGAAAAACCGAAGAAAAAGAAACCAACTAAACAGAAAGTTAAAGTGGTTGAAGAGGAGAAACCTGAGGATAAACCTTCGGATATAGTTACAGTTGATGAAGAAGTACCTAAACCAGTTGAGGAAATACCAGCGGAGGAAGTAAACATTGTGGAAGAACAACCAACGTCTGAAGTTGAAGACTTCGAAGTATCATCAACTGAAAAACAAGAAAAACCGAAGAAAAAGAAACCAACTAAACAGAAAGTTAAAAGGGTTGAGGAGGAGAAACCTGAGGATAAACCTTCGGATATAGTTACAGTTGATGAAGAAGTACCTAAACCAGTTGAGGAAATACCATCGGAAGAAGTAAACATTGTGGAAGAACAACCAACGTCCGAAACTGAAGACTTCGAAGTATCATCAACTGAAAAACAAGAAAAACCAAAGAAAAAGAAAACTGTCAAACATAAGGTTAAAGTCATTGAAGAGGAGAAACCTGAAGAAACACCTGCAGATAGTGTTGATGTTGCAGACACTGTGGAAGAAGTTAAGGATCTACCAATTACAGAGGTAGAAGATTTCGAAGTGACAGTAACAGAAGAACAAACAAAATCAAAAAAAAAGAAGCCCACTAAGCAGAAGGTACAAGTTGAAGAAGAGGTTAAGCCTGAAGATATTTCTGAAGAACCAGTACATGTAGAAGAAATCGAAACAAAAACTGAAGTTAAAGAAATTGTCGATGACAAAGGTGACGTGCAAAAACAAGTAGTAACCAAACGAAAATTAAAGCGTCAACAGGGACCCAGAGAAGATGTAATTGAAATAATAGAAGTACAAACCGCTGACCAACCGGAGGCAGAGGTAACCATCATTGAAACACAACCAGTCAAGGAAGAAGAAACCACTAAACCTAAAGCACAGAAAAAGAAAGTGAAGAAGGTCAAAAAGGATGATTTGCATGATTACATCCAAAAATTGATCGAGGAAGAAATACCCAAAACAGAATTGGAAAAGTATGAAAAAATCGAATTTGAAACTACACCAAAGATTAAAAAGGAAAGCGAAGAAATCGCCGATGTCACTGTGGAGGAAGAAACACCACAACCAACTACGAAACCAGAGGCGAAGAAAAAACCTAAACCTAAGAAACCACAACAAAGCGTTGAAGAACAACCACTAGCCGAAGTACGTATTGTAGAACAGCCAACGGACGATATCGACGAACCAACAGCACAAATTAAGGTTATAGAAACAGAAGAACCAATTGTTGTTACAGAGGAAACACCAGCTGAAATTAAAGTCGAAGAGATAACAGATCAGAAAGGAGAACCAATTCAACAAGTCACCACCAAACGTGTACTCAAAAAGAAAGAAAAAGGCAAAAAAGATGCCACAATAAACATAATAACTGTACAAGATGATAGTAGTCCCGAAGCTATTGTCATTATAAGTGAAGAGCCAGAAATAGCGCCCACAATCCTCGAAGAAGAACAACCAGAAAAAACTGTACAAACCACAGAACAAAAACCAAAGAAACCTAAAAAGACAATCAAGAAAATTAAAAAGGATGAACTAGATGAATATGTGCAGAAATTGATTGAAGAAGAAATACCGAAAGTAGAACTTGAGCAATACGAAAAACCAGATTTGCCAATTGTAAAGAAACCAAAAGAAAAGAAAGAAACCACTAAACCACAAGACACTGAAGTAGTAGAAAAACCAAAAACACTCGAAGACATTGAAAAACCAGAAAAACCTAAAAAATCAAGGAAACCAATTGAGAAACCCACAATCACTGAGACCACACAAGTCGAAGAAACACCACTTACAGACACAACAGACGAGGTAGTTACCGTAGTCGAAGAAATCACTAAACCCAAAACACGTAAACCGCCCAAACAACAACAACAACAACAAGAACAGCCACAAGAAACACAGTTAGAGGACACAGAACCAACAACCACAACATCGGAAACCACTGATACAAAACCAAAAACAATAAAACATAAGCCAAAAGAACAAAAAATCACTGAAGATACAAGTAAGTGCATTTGCGACTTTTGTTGCTGCCGCCACAGCCGCCACAGCAAGTGTTGCCATGCTCAAAACCTTCGTTACACATATTTACTTTCTACTTATGTACTCGTACCTTCTATTTGTTGCGACAAAAAGCGCATAAAACCCCACTGCATAAAGCAAAGAGCCTTTTATATTTTAAAACTATCTGCTGTGCCTACTATTCCCCCCTTTCTCTCTGCTACTGAGTTCCCAAATACTACATGTTGAATACTAAACATTTCTCCTACAACACATTTAAACATAACACAATATTTTTAGGCGAATAAAAAACATAAAATTAATTTTTAAGCAAAATGTATGTATTAAAAATTGTCTGGGCTAAGGCATAAATGCTTGAAGCTCTATGGTATGTTATTGAGCACTAATTCGAAAATTTTTAATTTTTTTTTTCACATTTTTAGTTAATATTTTTATTTGAGTTATAATAAGTAATTAATATAACAATTTAAACACTTAAATAAATTATAAAAACTAAAATAAATTAGTAAAAATTAAAGTTTAAATTAATTTGAGATAAAAAATAAATTAGTTAAAAAATATAAATAATTTAATATAAAAAACTTGTAAACAATTTATTTTAAAATTTAATAAAAAATTAATAACGCAAACAATAAATAATAAAAAACTACAATTAAAAAATAATAAAATAAATTATATAAAACTAAATAAATAAATAAAAAACTTAAAAAAGTCAACTGAATATAATTTAATTTGAAATTAAATGTAAGCACTTATAAAAAAAATAAAAATATAAATAATAAAATCAAGGAAATTACATGAAAAAAATACTAAATAAAATCTTACCAATACAATTAAAATCATTAATTCTTATTTTCATTAATTATAATATTTAGGAAAAATTAAATTTTTGATAAAATTTTAATATAATTTTTCAAAAAAAAAAAAGATTTTTTGTTAACTTCTCAAATACAAAATATAAAGCTATAAATATACCGTATAAGTGTAAAAATAATATTTTATATAAAATTTAACACATTTTTAACATAAATAAAAAAATATATTTATTAAAAAAATGTCAATTTTAAAAACATTTTATAGGTGAAAATTTTTTTATTGCAAATAATTAGCATAATATTAATTTTTTTTAATACTTTAAATATTTAATTTTTTGACTTATTTGTTGTTTTTTCATTAATATTAATTATAAAAAGTAAACAAAAAAGACATCAAACATTTATTAAAACTAAAAAAATTATTAAATAAATTATTAATTTTTAATTGAAACAACATGTAATAAATTTTATTATTAAATTAATTATTGATGTGTGATAAACATTCCGAAATCATGCTACATTTAAGTTTAAAAAATAAAAATAAAGTAATAAATAAATAATAATAAAAAAACATGCCAAACATAATAAATTTTAATCTAATAAAATTTACATAAGAAGAAACCTCATTCTGCATTTTTAAATTACATTCAAAAAAAAATAACTATATATATGTATTTTCATTTTGAATGCACAAATATTGTAAAATGAAATAGTTACAAACATATGTGTAAAAAATATAATATTTAAAAATAATAACAAAAAAATCTTAAAAAAATTAAAAGATCATAAAAAGATCACAAAAATTTCGAAAAGTAAACAAAAAAAATTTAAAAATTATAAATATCAGAAAAAATTATAAAATTCATACATATGAGTATAATAAATTTTAAACAAAATACTTTAAATTTCGGATAAATAAAAATATTTTAATACATAATATTCATGAATAATATTATACAATCAAAAAAAGGTTGAGAAAGTCAAAAAAAAAATCGAAATTAAAATTACATTCCATTTAATAAAAAATAAAAGACCCAAAATACTAGAAATTTGTATGAATTTTTGAAATTATATTTTTCTAAAAAGCTATGCGCCATGTCTAATACATTTATGCCTTAACCTCTAAATATATTTCTTCTTTATCTATAAATTATCACTTTCCAATTATATTAAAACCAGAATCTACTTATAACACTTTTCTGCCAACTGCACCAACTATCAAATGCACTTTTTCTTTCCCCGTTTTTATTATAGTGTTCGTCCGCTTATTTTCGTTGTGTCCTAAAAAAATTCAAAACCTTTATAAAAAATTGTGTTTGTCTTTAAGAAATTAGATTTAAGCCTACTTATGTGTTCCTTTATCTTATTAATACTATTATACTTAATTGTTGAAAATGTAAGTTTTATAAAAACAAAAACAATATTATTTGCCTCCCTAAATTAATAGCCACTTTTCACATTTCTGTATTGCATTTGTACCTCTCTTGTCCGTCCAGCTTCGTTTTCCTTGTTATACATTAGCTAAAAAATGGAAAATATCCAATACTATACATTAGTAATATAATATTTTGCTGTATATATGTCAAAAGCCTATCCACAAGGATAAAAAAAAACAAGAAAAATCGTTTTTTTCCAAAAATATTGTTTTATTTCTGTCTTTGTACTCATATAATATGTTTTATATATTAGGAGAAGAAACGGTGGTGCATAAGGATTACGAATTCAGCATTGTGGAGCAGGAACCAACGATAATCGAAGAAGAAGAAGAAGAAGAGGAACGTCCATTACAGGTGAGGATCATCGAAGAAGTGCCCGAGGTATCGGATTCCCATCCGATTGAAGTGATAGAAGAGGAGCAGCCAGAGGAGGAGGAAGTAGAAGTGCCCACTGTGGGTGAGCCGGAGAAACCTAAAAAGAAGAAGAAGACTGTAAAGAAGAAAATCGACGAGCATGATCTCATCATACAAAAACTATTGGAACAGGAGATTGAAAAAACCGAACTTGAGAAATATGAGAAATTCGAGTTTGAGAGGCCAGAAAAGGTTAAGGCCGAATTTGCCAATATTGAGCCACAGAAAATCATACGTAAAGAGCAGAAACCAACGAAATTGGTTATTGTGGAGGCAGCAGAGGTGCCACAATCTATTAAGTTGAAGCCAACTAAACGCAAGCCAAAGGTAGCCGAAGAACAGACCGTGCAATTGCCTAAATTTAAGCTGAAGAGTCGTATGGAGGTAGTTACATATCCGCCAGAATTATTGATACCGAAAATAACGGAAATCGGTGCGACACGGGAAAGCGGTGAGCTTACGCGAAATATTGAGGAAGCTGAAGAGGTTTTGAAGTTCAAGCCACGTAAGGTAAAGAAATTGAAGCCAATTAAAGATGATTTGGAAAGACCACAGTTGGAGACATATGAGAAATATGTGAGCAGTGAGGAGGAAGCAGAAGAACCGACACCTTATCAGAAACCTGAAAAGGCACCAAAACCAGAAGAAAAGCCACAAGAAGTTAAACTAAAGATAGGTAAAGGTAAGAAGAAGCCAATTGTTGAGAAACAGCCTGAAAGTGTAACATTGAAAAAGACACCTGAGAAACCCAAAGAGGCTGAAGTTGTCGAAGAAGATGTTACCAAAAAGAAGGAAGTGGCAACAGTTACAGTGGTTGAAGAAACTGCAGAACAGCCCACTTATGAATTGCAACCATTTGAGCCAACCGACTTTGAACATCCAGAATACGAAAAGGAGGAAATAGAACCCATCGAATTTCCAGAAGAACCGAAACCAAGCAAGAAGGAACCCAAACAAAAGCATAAGCCTAAACCCAAACCAAAACCTGAGCCTGAAGTAAATATAACTCAAATCGTGCCCGGTGTGCCTAAAGAACAAGAAGAGGCACCTGAAGAGGAGGTTAAATTCCGCATTCCAGAGAGCAAAGCACCTGAAGAAACAAAGGAAGAAGTCAAACTAAAACCAGTTAAAAAGGAAAAGGTAGTACCAGCAACCGAAGAGGAGGCTAAGGTAGTTCCTACCGAAGAGGAAGTTGAAAAAGTGCCTACAATCGAAGCTGAGGAAAAAATTGAGAAGAAAAAGAAGCCGAAAGCAAAGAAACCACAGCAAAAGGAGGAAGAAACTGTTGAGGAGAAACCGGAGGAACAATTTGAAATCTCAGTTACCGAGGAACAAGTAATTGTACCAGAGCAACCAGCTGAAGAGAAACCTGCTGAAATCAAGATTAAAAAGAAGAAACCTAAAGAGGTACCAGTGGCTGAAGTACAAGTAGTTGAAGAAGTTCCAGCAGAAGAAACCATAGAAGAAACACCGGTTGAGTATAAAATTACAACCACTGTCATTGAGCCCGAGGAAGCGCCAGAAGAGCATAAAGTACGTGTTATTGATTACGATCAAAAGGAGGTTACTGTAGAAGAAGTGGTTGAAGAAAGGGTGGTTACACGCAAGAAGAAGCCAAAACCACAAAAGCCGGAAGAATATGAGCACACGGTTACGGAACCCAAAGTAGAGGAAGTTCCAGCAGTGGAGGAAGTAATTGCAACTCAGCCTGAGCAGCCAGAAGAAGAAATTATTGAAGAAGCGGTGGTGGAAGTTAAGGTAGTAGTTGACATACCTGAAGAACCAGTTGCGAAGGTCACTGTGAAAAAGAAGAAACCAGCTAAGAAACCTGAGGAAGTAACTGAAGTTGAAGAGGTACCTCAAATCGAGGAAGTTAAGGAGGAAATAACAGAAATAGAAAAGGTTGAAGATGTTGTCGTTGAAGAAGTCATCAAGAAGAAGAAACCAAAGAGCTACAAATTTAAAATAACTGAAACGGAGGCTGAAGAAGTGCCTGAGCAACCGGTTGAAGAAATACAAGAAGAAATTGAAATACCTAAACCAGTAGAGGAGGAAGTTGTAGAAGATTTCCCAACATACGAAATTACTACAACAGATATAGAAGCTCAGATTCCACAGCCTATAGAAGAAGTTAAAGAAGTCGAAGTTAAAGAGAAAAAGCCTAAAAAGGTGAAGGTAGCAGAGACGCCCAAGGAATATGAAGTTGGAATAGTGGAAGAAGTAGCTGCACCAGTTGTTGAAGAGGATGACCAACCAGATGGCGCAATCTTCTCAATCAAGAAGAAACCAAAGAAACAGGCGCCTGAAGAATTTGAAGCTTCCGTAATTTTAACCGAACCAAAACCTGTGGAAGAAGTAGAAACACAAGTGGAAATAAAGAAGAAGCCAAAGAAACCTAAGACTAAAGAAGAAGCATCTGCCGTTCATGAAATTAAGATTATTGAAACGGAAATTCCAAAGGAAGAAATTTTGGAACAAGCTATAGAAGAGGTAACAGTTATCACAGAAGTGCCTGCTGAGGAGGAAGCGCCTAAAGAATACCAATTTGGCATTGTCGAATCTCAAGTTGAAGAAGAAATTTCGCAGCCTGAATTCACAGTTAAGGAAGAAGAAATCGTTGAGAAGCCAAGAGAAGAACCTGAAGCTGAGTTTGTTGTCAAAGAAAGTAAACCAGTGGAAGAAGTCGTGGAGGAAGCTAAGATAAAGACCAAAAAGTCCAAAAAGAAGCCAGCAGAGACACAAGAAGTTGAATTAAAAGTAAAAGTCACAGAAGAAACTCCAGAAGAACCCACGCCAGTTGTGGAGGAAGTAAAAGAGATAGTTACCGTTCCTGAAAAAATTGTGACCGAAGAAAAGCCCAAAGAATATGTTATTGGTGTTAAGGAGTCTATGCCAGAAAAACCTGAACCGGTACCTGTTGAAGAAACCGAAATCCCACAACAACAAGAGGAAACAGTCGAAGAAGCGCCATTACAAGAGGTAAAAGTTATTACAACTACTCCGAAAGAGGAAATAACTGAAGAGGTATCTGTGGTTAAGAAAAAGGTTAAAAAACCTAAGGAAACTAAAGAAGAGCTCAAGGTCGATGTAGTTGAAGAAGTACCAAAACCTGTTGAAGAAGAGCAGCCAGAAATAAGCGCTCCAGTCCAAATTGACGAGCAAGTAGAAGAACAACCGAAGGCATTTGAGATTCAAGTTACAGAAACAGAAGCTAAAGAAGAAACCATTGAGGAACAAATTACCATACCAAAGAAGAAAAAACTAACGCCTAAAGTTACAGAAGAGCCAGAAGCAGAGGTTACATTGACAACAACGAAACCGGTGGAAGAAGTGCAAGAAGAGGTTAAGATCAAAAAGAAACCTAAGAAGAAGCCAGCCGAAGAAGAAGTTGCAGCTGAACTTAAGGTAACGGTGGTAGAAGAAACACCTGTTGTTCCGGAAATCGAAGAAGTTGTGGATGTAGTGGAAGAAGTACAACCTGTAACTGAAATTGTTGAAGAAGAAAAGCCAAAGGAATATGAGTTTAAGGTAACAGAAAGTGAGGCTGAAAAACCAAAGGAAGAAGTTACTGCAGAAGAGGTTACTCTTCCACAGAAGAAGAAGAAGCCCGTTCCACAAGTTCAAGAAGAGCCTGAAGTTGAAGTTAAGCTGACTACAGTAGAACCTGTTAAAGAAGTTCAAGAAGAAATTAAAATCAAAAAGAAACCAAAGAAGAAGCCAGCAGAAGAAGTGGCAGAAGTTGAACTTAAGGTCAGTGTTATTGAAGAGGTGCCAGCTGCTCCTACTGTAGAAGAGCAAATTGTGGAGGAAGAAGAAGTTAAACCCACACCTCAAGTAATTGAAGAAGAATTAGTAAAGGAATATGAAATTCAGATTAAGGAAAGTAAAGTTGAAAAACCAAAGGAAGAAGTTTCTGAAGAACAAATAACACTTCCGAAGAAAAAGAAACCGACACCTCAGGTAACTGAAGAACCAGAGGCAGAGGTTACATTGACAACAACAAAACCAACAGAGGAAGTACAGGAAGAAATCAAAATTAAGAAGAAACCTAAAAAGGAACCTAAAGTTGAAGAAGCTCAGGCCGAGCTCAAGGTGACCGTTGTGGAAGAGGTACCTGCTGCACCTGAAGTGGTTGAGGAAATTGAGGAAGTGGAAGAAATTCAACAAAAACCGGAGGAAGAGAAACCAAAGGAATATGAATTTAAGGTTACAGAAACTGAAAAACCAAAGGAAGAAGTTTCTGAAGAACAAGTAACACTTCCGAAGAAAAAGAAACCCACACCTCAAGTAACTGAAGAACCAGAGGCAGAGGTTACATTGACAACAACGAAACCAACAGAGGAAGTGCAGGAAGAAATCAAAATTAAGAAGAAGCCCAAAAAGGAACCTAAAGTTGAAGAAGCTCAGGCCGAGCTCAAGGTGACCGTTGTGGAAGAGATACCTGCTGCTCCTGAAGTGGTTGAAGAAATTGAGGAAGTGGAAGAAATTCAACAAAAACCGGAGGAAGAGAAACCAAAGGAATATGAATTTAAGGTTACAGAAACTGAAAAACCAAAGGAAGAAGTTTCTGAAGAACAAGTAACACTTCCCAAGAAAAAGAAACCCACACCTCAAGTAACTGAAGAACCAGAGGCAGAGGTTACATTGACAACAACGAAACCAACAGAGGAAGTGCAGGAAGAAATCAAAATTAAGAAGAAACCCAAAAAGGAACCTAAAGTTGAAGAAGCTCAAGCCGAGCTCAAGGTGACTGTTGTGGAAGAGGTACCTGCCGCTCCTGAAGTGGTTGAAGAAATTGAAGAGGTGGAAGAAATCCAAACGAAACCTGAAGAACCGAAGCCAGAAGAACCGAAACCAAAGGAATATGAGTTCAAGGTTACTGAATCTGAAAAACCAAAAGAAGAAGTTTCTGAGGAGCAAATAACACTTCCGAAGAAAAAGAAACCAACTCCTCAAGTCACAGAAGAACCGGAAACCGAGGTTAAATTGACAACAAAGAAACCAATTGAGGAGGTTCAGGAGGAAATTAAAATTAAAAAGAAACCGAAAAAGGAACCAAAACCAGAAGAGGCTGCGGCTGAACTGAAGGTTACAATTGAAGAGGAGGTACCACAAGAACTAGTACAAGTGGAAGAGGTGGAAGAAATAGAAGAAGTGATAGTGCCTAAGGAAGAAAAACCTGAAGAGAAGCCAAAAGAATATGAGTTCAAAATTAAAGAAACTGAACCACAACCCGAACAAATTGCCGAAGAGGAAGTTGCATTGCCAAAGAAGAAACCAATTAAACCGGAAGTAGTTGAAGAGCCTGAAGCGGAAGTAACATTGAAACCTAAAAAGAAGGTCGAAGAAGTGGAGGAAGAACTGAAGATTGTAAAGAAGAAGCAAAAGAAACCTAAGGAAGAAGCGGCAACCGAGTTTACAGTACAAGTTGAGGAAGAAGTTGTACCCGAACCTGTTGTTGAAGAAATAGAAGAAATCGAAGAGGTATTTGTGCCTAAAAAACCTAAAGATGCAGAAGAAACTGAAGAGGTTGAAGTGAAATTGAAGAAACCTGTGCCAGAAGAAATTCCAGATGATGTGCAAGTTGACGTTGTGCTCAAGCCGAAGAAACCTAAACAAGTTGAAACTGAGGAGTTCGCAGTCGACGTCCAATTGCCTAAACAAAAGAAGACGACAGAAGAAACAACGGACGAAACAGTTGCACTGAAAAAGAAGAAGAAGCCCAAGCCAGTTGTCGAAGAGGCGGCTGATGAGCTGAAAATAACTAAAGAAGTCATCGAAGAACGTCCAGTTGAAATTGAGGAAGAAGAAATTGTCGAAGAGGCGGTCGTTATGCGCAGAAAACCAAAGAAACCATTCGAACCAACAGTTGAAGAACATGATGAACAAGAATTTAGTTTGTCTTTGAAGAAACCTAGGCGCATAAACGAAGGTGTGACAGAAGAAGCAACAGTTTTGAAGAAACGTCCTTCACGACCAATGGTATTCGACGAAGCTGGTGCAGAACTCTCCATCAAACGGGAAGAGGAATACGAAGAAGGTGAAGATATCGAAGAATTTATTGTCGAAAGAGGTCCTAAACCAAAACCATTGGAAATAACCGAAGAAAACGAACAAGAATATACGGTTAAGAAATTGAAACATCGCAAGAAGGGTGTGGAAATACCCGAGTTTACCGATGTCGAAAATGTTACATTCCGTGCTAAAACTACAAAAACTAAAGAAGATGTCGATCAAGAATTCAATATTGCATTAGACCAATATGCTGAGGAAGAGATCTCAATGTCCGGCAAAGTAAAGTTGAAGAAACCTATAACTAAGACATACTCTGAAGCGGCTGATGAGGTTAAAGTCAAGGTCTTTGAAGATTATGATGATGATGAAGGCCCAATTATTGAAGAGATACGCGATGATAGTAGTATTGAAGATACCATGTACGATGTGGAAGAACCCGAAGAATATCAAGTGGAAGAATTGCCACCTGACGATTTCGATTTCACGATTAAACCAAAATCAGCTAAACCCAGATATTCGATACAAGATGAGGAAGAGGAGCAGTTCTTGATTGGAATTCGTCGTCCGAAGAGCGATTCGGTAACGTACGATGAGGACTCGTTCACATTCAAAAAGAAACGAAAGGTTGTGCAACAGATTTTCAACGAAGGTCAGTAATATGAAACCTTTTATTATAAGAGATATATGATAGCACTTGAATTATAGTATATACATCGCATTTGATCATTTGACTGCTTGGCAATAAATATTTTATATTATTCTTTATCTTCAAATGAGTAAATTTAATTTAGCAGGCTTATATGATAACAGCGTTAGTAATGTGAGGTAACGGCTTTTAATGCATACATCTGTGTCTCTCCATGCTCAATGTACTCATAATCAATATTTGTTGCACCATTAACATTTCACTTGTCAAATATGATGAATCTCTTCTCCATTTGGCATTAATTTTAACTTTTCTTTATTACTTTTTCCCACCAACAGAGGGCGCTTCATTAAATATCACACGCGAAATGAATATTGAAGGTAAGTTTTTGAAACGGAGTATAACTTAGAAGCCTTCATAACTAACGAGTGTGCCCTTCTTTCAGAAACCGATGACGAAAATGCCATGTATTCCATTTGTAATTATGTCGCCGACAACGACGAGGCAATCAATTTGGTCGAGGGTGAGAAGGTTTATGTGATCGGACGGCACAGCTCAGAATGGTGGTATGTGAAGAAGAACATAACCGAGGAGGAGGGCTGGGTACCGGCGCAATATCTGATGGAACCAGTCGAATATCAACATTATGTCCAGAAGAAACTACACGAGAAAATCGACAAATTGCCAGTGTTTGAACGTAAGTTTCTCCTATTACATACATACATATATTACAAGTATAATGGAAAAAGAACTATAATTGTTTAAAAATATAAAGCATACAGGGTGAGAAAAATGTATAATATATTTGTAAGACCAGCCTAAAAATATAAACTTATTTTCTGACTACCAAACTCCTAAGCTAACCGCATTTAAGGTTTATTAAGTTCGGAAACACCAATTTTTCTCACCCTGTTCAGCCATTAATGTTCCTAATTCTTAACGTACGTGAATATCGTTCATTGTTTTTGTAAAATTTGGTAAGAATGTGTCTTGTTCACTTTATGTTTAACACAACGTGTTCTGTTCTATTGTTTCTTCTATAACACATCAATGTTTGAAGGTCCCGGACCTGAAGAGAAACCTTTGGCGCCACGTTTCATTGAAAAATTACAACCCATTCAAACGCCTGATGGTTATACCGTACAATTTGAATGCAAAGTTGAGGGTATACCGCGTCCACAAATCGCTTGGTTCCGTGAGACTGCCATAATAAAGCCTTCCCAAGACTTCCAAATGTACTATGATGATGATAATGTGGCTACATTGATAATACGCGAAGTATTCCCAGAGGATGCTGGTAAATTTACTTGTGTGGCTAAAAATGCTGCCGGTTTCACTTCATCCACAACGGAACTGATTGTTGAAACACCGCTGTCTGATCATGGTTCCGATGCTACGGGCTTATCGCGTAAGAGTCTGTCACGTGAGTCATCACTAGCCGATATACTCGAAGGCATACCACCGACCTTCTCGCGCAAACCGAAAGCACAATATGTTGATGAAGATACGAATGTTATATTGGAATGCCGTTTGGTGGCTGTACCCGAGCCCGATATTGTTTGGACCTTCAATGGCGAGGAAATCGATGTTGAGGAATCCAAAAATATACGCGTTGTTACCGAATCTGATATGCATATGTATTGTAGTGTTGTACACATTAAGAAAGTAAAGAAATATCAAGAAGGTACCTATGAGGTAATTGCCACCAATCGGGAAGGCGAATCACGACTGCCAATTGTTTTGAAAGTACGCACCGGTGACAAAGAACCACCACAAGTCTTGGAACCACTACGTAACACTGTTGTGCGTGAGGGTGAAAGCGTCGTTTTGACCACACAAATTGTGGGTAATCCACGTCCTAAGGTGACCTGGTACAAAGATGGCAAACCCATCACGAAGAATACTAAATCCGACAAAGATACACATACTTTGACATTGATCTCACCGAAGGCGCCTGAAAGTGGTGAATATACTGTGAAGGCAGAGAATCCATTGGGCAGCGTAGAAACAACGGCTAACCTAACTATTGAAGGTAGTATTTTTGTTCATTGTTTCATGTTTAGCTTAAATCCTCAATAAATATAAAAGTTTACTTTACCATTTACTAAACAAAATTTCTGTACTCCTACGTCCAAACAGAACCTTCCTCCGGCAATGCAGAACCGCCGTTGTTCGTCGAACGTTTCGAGGAACAATCTGTGCCGCAAAAGGGCATAATCCGTTTGCCAGCTAAGGTGACCGGTAATCCAGTGCCTGAGGTGCAATGGCTTTTCAATAACAATCCACTTTATCCCTCACAACGTATACAACAAATGTATGATGGTGAGAATATTGAGCTCATTATCAAGGACGCCAACCCCGACACAGATTCCGGTGATTACAAGTGTATCGCCAGCAATCCGATTGGTAAAACATCACATGGAGCGCGTGTTATAGTCGAAGTTGATGAGGTCACGTTCACCAAGAAACTTAAGAAAACCATAACCATCGAAGAAATACAATCACTCACGTTGGAGTGTGAAACCTCACATGTGGTCACAACAAAATGGTTCTTCAATGGCAAAGAACTCAGCGGTATGGATCATCGTGTAGTCGTCGAAGATGGCAAAATACATAAACTAGTTATACGTAATACCAATTTGCGTGATAGCGGTACTTATGTTTGTAAAGTTAAGAATAAGGAGACCGAGTCGACAGTTGAAGTTTTGCCACGTAAACCTGAATTCATTAAAATACTCGAAGACTACGAAGTAACCGAAAAGGAGACTGCAATTTTGGATGTCGAAGTATCCACAGATAATGCTGAAGTCGTATGGTTTAAGGACGGTGAAAAGATAACACCAGAAAAGAAGAATGTAGAATTCATCAGCGTGGGTAAGGTGCGTAAACTCATAATACGTGAAATCACCATACACGATGAGGGCGAATATACCTGTAAGTTAGACGAACAGGAATGCAGCGCTGAACTCACAGTCATTGAATTGCCGCCCGAAATTGTGAAACCATTGAAGGATGTTACCGTAACACAAGGCGAGAACACCGGTTTCGAAATTGAATTGAGCAAGGGTGATGCTTTAGTTAAATGGTTCAAGGATGGCAAAGAGCTGCCACTCAACGGACACATGCAACTAACGATCGATGGTAAGAAACAAACGCTAAAAATCGTTGAGGCCAAACCATCGGATGCCGGAGAGTATACCATACAAGTGGGTCCACAAACTTCAAAGGCACAACTAATCGTCGAGGAACCGTTGGTGAACTTCGTATTGCCATTGCCTGATGTGACTATCGCCACGAAGGGTACAGATGCCGAATTCACTGTTGAATTGTCGCAACCTGATGTCGAAGTCACTTGGTATAAGAAGGCGAAACCAATTAAACCTAACAAGAAGCATGAAGTATTTGTTGAGGGTACCGTTAGACGTTTGGTTATACACGATGCTGATGATGATGATAGCGGTGAGATTAGTTGTACCGCTGCTAACGCAACAACAGCAAGTAAATTGTGTGTTGAGGAAATTCAAACGTTACCCATCATCACCACTGACAAGGACCAAACGATTAAGGTTAAGGAAAATGATGATGTTACGATGACAGTCAAATTTACTGGCACACCGAAACCAGATGCCGAATGGAGTACAACAAAGAATGTTGTTGTCAAGAATAAGCATTTAATACCCACATTAGATGAACAATCGGCATCGCTTACCATCAAGAAGGTGGTGGACGATGACGAAGGTATATACACCGTAAGACTGAAGAATCCAGTTGGCGAAGTGGAGGCCACTCTTAACTTGATCATAATGAGTGAGTATTTGAGATTAGAATTTCTTTCAAGTTTTTCTTTTACGGTTCCTGCAATAAATTGAAGTATTAGAACTTAAAGTAGATTGAAAAATATTTGACTTCTAAAAGCTTGGACCACGAGAATCTTGAATTTAGAAATACAGAAAATACGTTAGTTGTTGAAGAGCGGTTTAAAATTATGGAGCCCAATAGTTTTAATTTAAATCTTCGTGTCATATGCGAGCCAGTTTTTTGGAAGCATAGCAATTCTGATTCCTTTTTTAATGCTTTTTCTGAACTTAGTCGATCTTTAGTAATCTTTAAAATGGGTTAAACAATAACAAATTCGAAACATTTTTTAGGAAAACCAACGGCACCTGGTGCACCGGAGCCATTAGAGGTCACACACGATTCTATTACACTCTTCTGGAAGGCGCCTGAAGATGATGGCAAATGTGAAATCACAGAATACATTTTGGAATATCAAGACGTGAAAGAGGAGAGGTAATTTAGAACTAATTTGTTGCTCATTGGAAACAAACACTAAATTCTTTTTACGTAAATTTGCAGATGGATTGAAATACGCAAAATCAAAGACACCACATACACTATAAGCAAACTGAAAATCGATACGGAGTATGTATTCCGTGCGATCGCTGTAAATGAGGTTGGACCATCACCGCCATCACCACTCTCACCACCCATACGCCTTGTGGCTGAGGTGAAGAAGGAAAAACCCACAGTACAAGAACCACTACAAGACATCGTAACCGAGCTGAACAAGGAGATTACATTGTCTTGCGTATTCGGTGGCATTCCAGAGCCTAAGGTGACGTGGAAAAAGAATGGTAAGATTATCACCACAAAGAGCATACGCTATGAGAATCGTGTATCGAAGTACACAATCGAGAAGACAACAATTGAGACTGAAGCGACGTACACATGCGTAGCTGAAAATGAAATGGGCAGCGTGGAGACCTCATGTAGAGTTATACTGCAGGAGAAACCGACCATCGATATCGATGAGAAGTATCTTGCACAGAAAATACGTGCTGGCACCACTTTGAACATTCCGGCCACGGTACGTGGTTATCCACAACCGAAAACCACTTGGTATAGAGAAACCATCGAACAAACAACCACAACGGAACGTGTACAAATCGAAACCACAGAAACCACCTCAACATATACACTCGAGAAGGTGACACGTGAAGATTCCGGCCGTTATAAGATCACAGCGACAAACACTTCGGGTACGGCGACAACGGAATGTACAATACAAGTTATTGATAAGCCAAGTCGACCACAATCGCTGGAAATTAAGGAAATGAAGAAGGACGCAATCACACTAGCATGGACGCCACCAATCGATGATGGTGGTCTGGAGTTGAACAAATATGTGTTGGAGAAATGTGATTTGCAAAATAATCTCTGGATGAAGGTGGCCGATTTGGAAAAAGACATACACTCCTATGCTGTACAAAAACTTTCCATGAACTCTCAGTATATGTTCAGAGTCGTAGCAGCGAACCCGGTTGGTGAATCTGAACCAGTTGAGAGTGACCCGGTGACAATTACCAAGAAATTCGGTACGTAATTATATCATTTTTACCAAGATCTGTAGAATTTAGTTGTGTTAGACAATTACAATAAAATTGTAATATTTTTTTATAACGTCACAGAAAAACCATCAGCGCCACGTGGTCCTACAGACGTCTTCGGCATGACGGATACAGCATTTACGCTCTCATGGGAACCATCGGAAAGCGATGGCGGCTCAAGGATTATCGAATATATTGTCGAAATCAAAGAATTCCATGAAACCGAATATCGTCTGCTTGGCAGCACGATCGGCAACGTTACAAATATACTCGTAAGCGAAGTGATAAAGGATCGTGCATATCAATTCAAAATCTATGCAAAGAATGAAGTTGGCATTAGTGAAGCTCTAGAGACTGAAGACAAAATAGTTGTAGGCCGCAGAATAAGTAAGTGCCGCTCAACGACTATTTGTATTATTCTGTATTTTAAAACATATAGACATAAAAACAGATTTTCATTTTTTATTCGTTAATTTTACGGATCTTTATGACAAGTTAAGGAACATTATAGGCTTTAACTTGAAAATTGCTTGCTTTGGCATTCTCAAATTCAGCAACTTCAACTAACTGTTTCATCTAATCTTTGCGTTTGCTTTAAGGGGTTCAATGGGTTTCCTCGGGTAAAAAACAGCCTTTTTTCAACAATTTTTTTGTCGCCTAATCGAATGGGTCAAAAAATTAAATATAGGGTGATTTTTTAAGAGCTTGATAACTTTTTTTAAAAAAAAAAACGCATAAAATTTGCAAAATCTCATCGGTTCTTTATTTGAAACGTTAGATTGGTTCATGACATTTACTTTTTGAAGATAATTTCATTTAAATGTTGACCGCGGCTGCGTCTTAGGTGGTCCATTCGGAAAGTCCAATTTTGGGCAACTTTTTCGAGCATTTCGGCCGGAATAGCCCGAATTTCTTCGGAAATGTTGTCTTCCAAAGCTGGAATAGTTGCTGGCTTATTTCTGTAGACTTTAGACTTGACGTAGCCCCACAAAAAATAGTCTAAAGGCGTTAAATCGCATGATCTTGGTGGCCAACTTACGGGTCCATTTCTTGAGATGAATTGTTGTCCGAAGTTTTCCCTCAAAATGGCCATAGAATCGCGAGCTGTGTGGCATGTAGCGCCATCTTGTTGAAACCACATGTCAACCAAGTTCAGTTCTTCCATTTTTGGCAACAAAAAGTTTGTTAGCATCGAACGATAGCGATCGCCATTCACCGTAACGTTGCGTCCAACAGCATCTTTGAAAAAATACGGCCCAATGATTCCACCAGCGTACAAACCACACCAAACAGTGCATTTTTCGGGATGCATGGGCAGTTCTTGAACGGCTTCTGGTTGCTCTTCACCCCAAATGCGGCAATTTTGCTTATTTACGTAGCCATTCAACCAGAAATGAGCCTCATCGCTGAACAAAATTTGTCGATAAACACATTTCGAACCGAACACTGATTTTGGTAATAAAATTCAATGATTTGCAAGCGTTGCTCGTTAGTAAGTCTATTCATGATGAAATGTCAAAGCATACTGAGCATCTTTCTCTTTGACACCATGTCTGAAATCCCACGTGATCTGTCAAATACTAATGCATGAAAATCCTAACCTCAAAAAAATCACCCGTTATTTTATTAGAATTTTTTAAAAACTATTAACAAACAAATTTTGAAATTTTTGTGAAAAAAATATTTTAAACTTGGCCATTGCGACGTCATTACCAGTACCTCTCTGAAAAAAGATACGCCCGATCATCTAAAGTGAAAAAAGCGTGTTTTAGTTAAAACCTTAACTTAGAACTCGGACGAAGAAAAAAACCGAAAATTGGATTTTTGGCAGACATTTTTACTAAAAAATCAAAATTTCTGTTAGAATTTTTTTTCAAAATCCTTCCTCCAAATCTTTAAGAATCGTATCTCACAGATCTGATCAGAATTTCATTAAGATCGGTTGAGTACCTAGCCAAGCTAGCCCTGAGCGTACAAGATTTCAAGGCTGTATCTCCGAAACTATTACTCGGATTAACTTGAAAATTTTGGACAATATTCTAAAGATGTTGTAGAATTTAATAAGAAAATAATAAAAATTAAAAAATCTTACATTCCTCAACCTACCAAAATTTACTCTTTAGAAGTACAATTTAGTACCCACTGATCATATTGAAGTAGTATCTCTCTAAATTAATGGAATTGGGGGGATTCGAAAGCATTCCACCTAATCGAATAGATCAAAAATTTTCGACGTTCTTCCATTATTATGATAATATATCTTATATTATGCTCTTATTAAGAATATTTATTTTTTTATAATCACTTCACTAAAAATTTGCCATTTATTATCTAACTAAACCTTTGCTTAATTCCTTACACGCAAAACGCTGTCACGCTTAAAATAATGCCACTAACTAAAATGAATTGTACTAAATTCAGTACGTGCTTGGGAGAATATAGGTATGTACATGACATACATGTGGAGCATGCAAACATAATAACATACATAAGTCTTTTTCATGTAAAATATAACAATACTAGCTGATCAAATTTGATCCGGACTCCGAATGAAAACCGTACTTAGACGTAGTTTAAGACAAATCTTTTTTTATCGCCTTCAAAATAGGCTTATTGGTCAATACAACCGTGCTAACGCCTAATCTAATTTGCCATATACCTACTTGTTATAAGCCTCGGCTGGGATGGCCTTCGGTTTTATATTTTGGTACGACTCAACATCAAACCCTAAATATTAACCAATTCATACCTAAAATTGTAACCAACATATACCCAAAATATTAACCAATTCATGCCTTAAATATTAATTCATACCCCAATATTAAACTAAATGTAACGAATAAGATATCTTGAGATCTTTTGATGCTTCCTAATAATTCGACAATTTTCAAGAAAAGTTCTTTTTTTTAAATTTTTTCGATGTTTTAATGGACCAGTCCGAGTCAAATTTGATCAGGTGGTATAATATCTAAATCTATCATTGTATCATCAAAATATATATGTATTAAACAACCGAAATTTCGAAATCCTAGATCTTTTATAAAAGTGCTAACTAACGAAATTTTTATTCTATAATAATCCTACTATATATAACCACATATTTATGTTCATAAGATTAATAGACGAGGATTGCAGCGCGACCTTAGGTCTATTGTGCTATTTATGTTCATAATTATTAATATTTTTTGTACGCAAATATTGTACAGCTCCTCCATCGCCTCCGCAAAATTTGCGCATTCCGGATGTAACAAATCGCAGCGTAACCCTCGACTGGGAAGTTCCAGCGAACAACGGAGGCTCAGAAATAACTGGTAAGTTTAAGCGAATGATAGATTAGACTATTTCAAGAAAGTTTAGACCATTTTTAATACATGTCCGGTTGCTAAAATCGCTTTAACCGTGCAATTGAAGTTTAGAGGTTAGTTCGCTTAAAGAACAACTTCCATATAACTTGCAGAACTCATACTTTGGTTCTGTAAAACCTACGAAACGAAATCAATTAGTATGCAGAAAAGATCGAATTTAAGTCGCTTAAAAAGCCAGAATTTTGCTACCTTGTAACTTTTATACAAAATAAAAATTAATCAATTTCCTATCGTTCACTTGACTTTCATCAACACAAGGCTACTGTATTGAGAAACGTTCGGCAACATCAACCAAATGGACAAAGGTAATCACGTTAGACGCACACTGCCGCCAATACACAGTGGATAACTTGAAGGAAAAATGCGAATACTGGTTTAGAGTGTCGGCGGAAAATGCGGTTGGATTAGGTGCACCAGCCGTAACCGAGAGCGTCGCACTCAAAACACATGCAAGTGAGTACAAATAAAAGACATTGAATATAGCACTCTTTTATTTATATCCTTTTTTTATTGTATAGCTGTTCCCTCACCGCCCACTGCGCCATTGGAGGCGCGTGTATTGGCTGCCAATGCTCATGTATTTGAATGGGGTATACCCGAGTCAGATGGTGGTGCGCCACTGCTCGGCTATCACATTGCCATACGTGACATGAAGAAGACCATGTGGATCGAAGTGGGTCGTGTACCGGCCGGTGTGCAAAGATTCCAAATACGTGATTTACAAGAGAATCATGAATATATGATACGTATATTTGCAAAGAATGAAATCGGTTTGAGCGAACCACTCGAATCGGAGGAGCCATATGTGGCTATCACTGCAGGTAAGAAAAGTATACATATAATTATGAACAGAGTATATTAAATTTGCCATGAAGTTAGTAATTTCGAAGACCATTTAAAGTATGTGCATATGTATGTACCATATATAAAAGATCAGCGTGACGAGCTGACTGGAATCACTATCTGTATATACGCGAGCTAGTAACTCAGTTTTTTAAATATATTAATCTGAAATTTTACACACGTTCTTTTAGCCCCAAGTAGTTGCTCAAATGTGGAAATCGCGAAATATCGGCCCCCTATAGCTTATAGCTGCCATACAAACTGCTCGATCAAAATCAAATTTTTATGTGAAAAACTTTTTTATTTGACGAGATATATTCTTGAAATTTGGTATACATAGATTATTGTCCAAGACAACGTTACATTCTCCGAGCATATTGTTCAGATCGAACCACTATAGCTTATAGCTGTCATACAAACTAACCGACCATATTGAAGATTTTGTTCTAAAAACTTTTTTATTTGTCAAAATATCTTCTCGAAATCTGGCATAGTTTAATGTCCAAAGCAACGCTATCGAAGATATGGTTCGCATCGGACCACAATAGCGTATAACTCCCATATAAACTGATCGATTAAAACAAGATAAACATATTTTTAACTATATATTTCGGTGCAGACGAATTTGTCGATTTTTCTTGTTCTTTCGTCAGAATAAATAAAAAATAATATTTCTATAATATTTTTAATAATATATTTTATATTTATTTTAATCCACTTTGCAGGACATTTGAGTTTACCTGACGAACCGCGCACAGAAATGAGTTCATGCAACACATCGTCGTGGCTACGTGACCATAATATGGATGCGGATATACATTCGTATGCACGCGGTAAACTGCTGCGCCGAGATGAATACTTCTTCCGCATTTGGGCGAAGTTGCCAAAGAGCAAAAAGAAGAAGAATTCAAAATAATTATAAAAAACTGCGATGCATTGCATTGCTAATTTGCATAATTTGCAAAAAATTGTAAAAATCATAATAAAGAAAACAACAAAGCTATGAAAGCTTCGAAACTACTAATTTTACTAAATCACTTAATTTATGTAATTACTGATAATTTTCATATTTATACAGCATACTTTCCTATGTGTGAATGTATGTGCACGTAATTGTAATAGTTTTTTGAAAATGTTTTATATTCATTCAGCGATTTTAATTAATTGTAATGTGTTGATTATGTAATCTCATTGAAAATGTGTTACGCAAAATAATCATAAATCATAAATATGTATTTGCGTCCGATAATTGAAATTTTTCCACAGAGGTTTAAAAATGCGAGCGAAGAGAATTTTTACAACCAATGAATTGTGAAGAATTTTAATTAAGGAGGCAAATATTAACGTAAAGTATATAAATACCAATTTTAGAAGACATAAAATAATCGTAAAAAATTTTGAAATATTTAAAAAAAATTAATTTCGATATCATATACTATATAAATTTTAGTTTTGTTTATTATTTATTAAATCTGTGATAAATGTCAAAATGTCAAAGAAAACATTAAAAATGTCGCAAAATTTATGAAAACGTAAAAAGAGAACAAGTGAACTAAATGTAAATTGTAAATACAATAAATAATAATTGGTGCGAAATAGTTATTATTTATTGTATATTCCTATTGAAAGTGAAGGAGAAATTATGAGTTCACTTTTTGGGAGACATCATCAAATGCAAATATAGGTGCGAGCATTTTTAAAGGGACTCACTTAATTTCAACTTCACTTCATGTCTGTATTCTCAAATTTACTTTTTGTACGTCAAAGAAATTGTGCTTTGGTGCATGCATAGTTACTATGTATGTATACTATTGTATATTACGAAATGTACATGATTGTTCTGAATGCATAAATAAAGATAAAATAATTTAATAAGGATGTGATTTATTTGGATGAAGTATATACATAAGTGTAAATGCGAGTCGTTATATAAATAGCAACTGATCAAATTTGAACCGAATTGACAAAAAAAACTACATTTTCATTCAGTTTAATATACAATAAAACTCTCTAGCATTCATACCCAAAACATTAACCAAAATGTTTTGAATCGTTCAGTAAGAGAACACATGCTATCTCTTTTCTGCTAGACGACGATTTTCAAACACTATTTCCTTTACATTTTCGATGTTATCGTTGTGGTTGTTGTCGTTGTAGCGGCAGAGAACATTCCTAAAGTAATTTCGAGGAATGGTGCCGAATACACCATCCTTAGCCATACAAAAGTCTGAGTCCGATCCGCTACCCGACCCGACTGTAGTGGGGCTGCTCGATGTTATCGTAATTAACAGAAGTGAAAGTGGACAACCAAACACTTTAATAACATTTTCTACGATTCCGTAAGTGTGATTGGAAACGCAAAAGTTCAAGTAAACACGTTGTTCAATTCTTTTCCACTAATTGACAAGTTAATAAAGGTTGTACTCAATATCGGTGAAAAATACCTATCGATTCGGTTTGCTCACCCAGATACCGGTCGCTATATAAATATGTAATTTAGTAATTAAAAACAATAATTTTTTTGTGAAATCAAATCACTATGAACTTGTGAGCCAAGTACTATATTTTATAAGATTTATATAAAAAAAAATTTAAAATGTATAACAAAAACATAAGGAACTTTAAAAATAATAATAATTAAAAATCGTACATACTTACATATTTGAACGCGAACATCAGATACGTCGACAATAAATATTAAATTTTATTTTTTAAATCGCTCGACGGAGTAACGGCGTTTAAGGCAACATTTTTTCATAACCACAATACTTCTTCACAACACTACAAAAGCTCTCAAACTGTTATTCGCAATAACAAATATTATCAAAACAAATTTAATTGGAAGCAGTGTAATTTCATTGTGTTCTCATAAGAGCATAAAACTTTTATAAATAATATTATTTACATGAAAAATTTTAATATTTTGTCCAACAATAACAAAACAATAATTTTCACTACCTGCAATTTCTTTCTCAAATATGTACTAATCGTAGCTAATAACACTTTTAATTTCAATTATAATGCACACCCTGTAGTCAAGGTCTAGAGCGGAAGATAGATTTTTTCGTTCATCTACTACCGTGAGCTTAAATTCATTTCCTCATATCCGGAACTGTATCGGACACATTCATACTTACATGTATGTCACTGCGTATTCACAAAAATATTTTTAAAAACAACAAATATTAGAGCACTTAAAACAATGGCGGTCCATGACAGTGTATTCACGAAAATGTATTTAAAAACAACAACTATGAACGCGCTTAAAACAATGGCGTCCCATCAGAGCAAGCACTTTGCAAGTTGCATAAATAACTTAGATCGCACCACACTATTTCACCTTTTTCACCAATTATGGACGAATAAACATGTTTCGCGCTTCCTTTTTACACATTTCACAATTATTCCACTTAAATATTTAATATAAAACAATTTTTTCTAATTCACTTTACCGAACCGTTAACCGACGCGTTTGTGCAAAAATATACTGCCAGATCATTAAAAAAGTGCAGATATTTGGAAGAAGAAGCATATTTTCAGTGCTCAAAAACTGCGTGATTTAAAATTAATTTTCGTTTGTGAATATCAGAATATTCAGCGTTGCAGCGTTACTAATTTATAATAAAGGGGAGAGGAGATTCAATGTTAGTTAATGCTGTTTATATTTAATTGTATTTATTTATCTAATTTTTTAAATAAACAATAAAATTATAAATTCAGTTATTTGCGTACATCAGGCAGCACTGCGCAACTGCTCATTACATAAAGAAACAGTTCCTCGGTGTTAGCTCTTGGTTAGTTCTCTTTTGCTGTGCTATCCTCTGAAAATCAAAGTAAGATACAGTTTTCTTCGCAACAAATTGAAAAAGTGCATATTTTGTATTTGTAAATATAATAATTCATAAAATACAGTTGTTGTGCATTTGAAATAAGTGAATAAATTGTGTTTTGGGTATGCAATATAAAGAAAGTAAACATACGAAGACGGGCCAGGGTGTGCTGTTTGCGATGTAGCGAAAATTCTATGCGGACGCGCCATTTTGTATTTGGTTTCTTCATATTCCACACATTCTGAAACGTGTAAAGTCGGGGAAAAACTTCACTGGATTTATACGTGGTGTTTATTTGTGTAAATGGTAGAAAGTGTTTAATGAAGTTTATGCAATAGTCGCTTAATGTAATAAGTATTTAAAAATAAAAAAATATATGTGTGAATGAAAAAATCATTGGACTAAGTATGCAAATGAAGACGAAGACGAACATAGCACCCCTTCTGCTTCGTGTGTTCTTAATCGTCTTGCGCACGGTTGCATTTAGTAGAATGAAGCCGAAAGTGAATGAGAAAAATAAAAATGGATTATAGAAGAATTAAAGTTGGCTTATAACTTTTAAAAAGTATAAATTTTAAAAATAATTTTGTGATAGTTAGAAATATTGGTTAGAGCTTGGCATATGCGTGATAAACAACAACTCAAACCAAATGGAGAACAATTATAAAATTCATAATGTATACAGTACGCTTTTCCATGTACATACCCGCCAGTGCGACAGTGTTATTCCATTATTCTTAAGTTTTCATTCATCAAAGTTCAAGGACTGAAGTGTTGAAGAAAAACTTTTCCATAATAGTTAAAACACGCTTCGTTTAGTTATTAGCATTATAAAACTTACAAAAGGAGATAGTATTTATCAATTTACATATTGGTTATACAAAAAACACTATAATTAATCTATAGTTACTAAGATAACATACAAATTTATTTGCTGATAAAACTAAACGTTCGTAAAATTAGGAAATGTGTAATAACATGCGTATTTATAAAAACACATAAAAATAAATTTCATATATTAAGACCAATGCAAGGAAAAAATTAAGTGTCGGAAAATTTTCATTGTAAAGAAAAATACGCGCAAATGACGTCATTCAAGGTCTTCCACAAAACACAAACGCATACTAGCAAAACTATTAAATTTCGTTACGTAGATGTTCTTTATTTGTTATTATTTTTCGTCTAATAAGAAAGCTGTGCTGACCGATAGCATAAAAGCTGGCGTGTCGTTATTGTTATTGTATTGCTTGAGAACAAATGTGTATACGCAGCAGAAATGACAAAACGGGGAGCAAATATTTGATAAGTCTGTACATTGACGAAAAATGTGGATTGCTTTAAAATTAATTCCCGTTTTATGTCTTGGACAAAATACTAAAAAATATCCGAAAAAATAGTTTATATATGTATAACTACAGTTTTCTTTTTTTTATCTAGACGATGTAAAGAAAAGCGGGTATATCGAATTACGAATATCAAAACAAACATTGCGCGTTAGTACGGTGGTGGAAGCAGCATGCGTATGCGCTACTGAAGGAAAATCTAATTCTAGAAAACACCGCTGAACAGACAAAGAAACATTTTTTAAATACTTCAATATTTTTAGTGAATATAAAAGAAAAATAAACATTTATAGACGACTACAACGATTTTTTGCCGGCAACGTCGGTCAAATAAGTATTGATCATGTCGGTGCAACAATTTTGTTTGCGCTGGAATAACCATCAACCGAATTTCATTTCGGTATGTTCCTCGTTACTGCATAATGGAACATTAGTAGACGTTACCTTAGCAGCAGAAGGACGACAACTTCAAGCTCACAAAATTGTCCTCTCTGCTTGCAGCTCATATTTTCAAGTAAGTTTTAAAAACTAATCAGAAATTTAATGGAATTCTAACATAATCCTTTATCCTTAGACATTATTTACATCGAATCCCTGTCAACATCCAATTGTAATACTTAAAGATGTCCAATATGATGACCTCAAAACTATGGTTGATTTTATGTACTATGGGGAAGTGAATGTATCACAAGAGCAGTTACCACACATTCTTAAAACGGCTGAGATGCTTAAAATTAAAGGACTTGCTGAAATGCCCACCGATCCTGCCAATTTAACTAAATCTGAAAGTAAATCATCGAATGAACCCACCGATTTAGTGGGTAGCGGTAGTACTGGCAGTAACGGCCAAAGTAGCAGTGGTGTTACTAGCGGTGGCATGGGTAGTAGTGCTGGTGGTAGCATAAATGAGACACTCTGGGAGGTAAGTGCATCCAAATGTGTAAATGGTGTACATAGATTGTACATATTTCCAATTCGCACGAAAAATGTATTTATTTGTATAAAGTAGTTATAAATAAAAATTCGTTATTGCGATAAATATAAAAGTAATCTGTTTCTTTTTTTTTGTCATCGTAGCCCCAGCACCACCATGGCCAACACGGTGAAACACAGTTTCAGTCTCATCCCCATCAACAACAACAAAACAGCCAAACTCAAACATCACAACAGCAGCAACAACATCATCAATTAAGACGCACTCCCTCACCATTAGGTTCGGGGGCTTCACCGGCAACTAGACGGAAACGACTTCGGAAATCTTCAAATAACGGTATGTTACAACAATAAAATACTTTTCCTTTTGCTACGTCTAAATTAATAGAAAAAATCGTTTGTTAATGGTTAATATAATAATGTTTAATTTAATTTTTCAGGATCTGGCGATCGCACTAATTCGGACGAGCAACATAATACTTCTTTGGACAGCGGAAACAATACTGGTGGCATAAGTCTTACACAGATGAGTCAAATGTCGTTTGGAACCACAGGTGGTTCCATCAGTGGCATACCAACACACACTCTACACGCAACAAAATTGTTAAAAGAATCATCTAGCACCGAGGTTGAACCACATCCACAGGATGATAGCTTGGACGATGGTCATGGACACGTCCACATGCAAATTGTAATTAAATTATGGCTCATTATATCGATTTCTTCAATAAATAACCTTTTTTTCATTAAAATAGAAACCTGAAGTTGACATGAGCAGCGTTCAGCAATCGATGCCATTAGATATTTCTGCTGCTACAACACCTTCGGAACATGATGCACCAAATTCTCAATCATCTCATTCTGGTAAGTAGTAATTATTGTATTTAGATTTCATAGCTTGCATGACGTAGGATATAGTGTTCATAAATTTTAGTATAATTATTTTTTTTTTTAATAAATGATTATTGGTAAAAACTTAAGCGTATCATAACAAATTACCTCTAGTGTTTCTTGTTAGTATCGCGTTTTTTCAAGCCAAGTGAGTGAGAATATTTAGCTTGATAGTTTCTTCGAATACAATTCGTATATGTTGGTACTCAAACAAAGATTTATAAGTGAGGTATCTGAATATTTTAACACTGTTGATAAGTGTTCTGTTTGTTGAGGATTGGGTCACTTGAAAATGTATGCTGCTCACTTTTTTTTAACCATTCTATTTGTTATTAATTTCGAGAATTACAAATGTGGGGTGTTGCAGGTTTAAAAAAATACCATCTCCTTCGAAAATTTTCTTTTGTATAGCTTAGAATTTGTTTGAAAACATTTAGCGCTAGAGCCTCAACTATCAATAGTAAACTCAGTTGAACATGGATGACATAACGTTAACTGAAAATACATAAGTAGGTATGGTCAGTAAAATGTAGTTACTAATTGAGGTAAAAACAATCTTACAGAAAAAATATGTATGAAAGCATAAATGCTGGTGGTAGCATACATTTTTTTACGAATGGAACGTCGTTTTTGCACTATGCAGATTAAGTTTGGGTAAATAAATTTATAATTACAAATTCTGTTATAGAATATTTTTTATGCCCAGAAGTTTGTAACAGACAGAATTAAACGTCAGAGACCCTATATTTTTTTTTTATTTCTCGAGATGTCTTCGCCAAATCCATGTATGGATTATTGACCAATGCAACTGTACAATCTCTCAACAAATTGTTCAGATCCTTTACAGCAAGTAGCTACCATACAAATTGATTGATCAAAATTCATTCCCACGACAGTCGGGTCTAAGTAACGGGAACGGACCCGGTCATGGACCGAGTTGACAGGCACCATTCCTCAAAATTCCTTTAGAAATGATTTCTGCTGATACAAAGACAACAACCACATTTTTTTTCTTTTATGTGATGGTATATTTTTTCTACAATTTCTTCTTTAATAACAACACCCCATTTTAATTTGAAATATAAAATTTGCATCATAACACATTCATAGCTTATATTTAGATTTGTTGCATCATTCATTCTCTATTCATAAAACCGGTAAGATATATGTATATAATAATTTTAATTTTTTTTTTACTGATATGGAGGGGTAAAAAAATAATTGAAAATATTAATATTGGTTTATTCATAAAGTAATAATAACAATAACAATGGGCATAGGCGGAGAGTAACCTAACGGCAAAATGTAAAATTTAAATAAATGATTAATATAATAACTTATTTTACACTATATATATTTAAGATAATAGTAAGAAAAATAAAATTAAAAAACTGCAGCTTTAAGAATACCTAAAGCTGATCATATTTTATGAGACCTATCTTGCTGTACTTGGGGATCAGGAGAGAGCTATGCACAGAGTCTGATCAAAATTATAAATTTTGTAATTTACCTCATTTGTAGCAAGCAAAGTGTGATCATTGCTAAATAATATATTAACGAAACTTAAATAGGACTGGTATAATGCTTTTGTTTGAAAAATATTTATATAAAGCTTGTGAAATAATTTCTACAAAGTTCTTGAGCATAAGCGTTCCTTGTTTTTCATTACTTTCAAAGTCTCTGTTTCTCTCTCAATCCAATGGACGAGCCAATTTGTTGGTGTATATTTTGTGATAAAGTAATTGTAGTTAATACCTAGTTAGTTAAAATAAATTAATAACAGAAAACAAAAGAAAATATAATAAAATGAAAATAAAGTATTGCGATACACCAAAATAGTTGCACTTAATAGTGGTGTTAGTGAACAAAACAAAAAAAAAATAAAAGAAAATACAAACCTCTCACACTCTCTTACTCTCTCTCCCCTTCCCAGGTCTGCAATGGACGGTCGTTGACTCGAACTATTCACGCTTTTCGCTATCGACTTGTCAGCCAAATTTGATTGGCAACGGCGGCGGAAATGCTGGTGGCAGCGCTGGCGCACAACAAGCAAACGCATCAGCAAATAACGATCAACAGCAACGGCAACAACATGCGCAAGACTCAGCTCAACAGGCAGCTGCTGGTCAACAGCAGCAACAACAGCAACAGCAGCATTTTCAACAGTTACATTATCAACAACAACAACAGCAGCAACAACAACAGCAACATCAGCAACAACAACAGCAGCAGCAACAACAACAGCAGCAACAGCAACAAAATACCGCAACCACATATTCGCCACAGATTATCACAGTGAATAGCCTAGTCAGCAATTATGGTGGAGCCGGTGCGGCGGCACAAAACCTATCACCAACTTCACCCAATGAATCGAGCATGGTGCAATCGGTGTACAGTCAAGGTCCTACGCCCATACAATCACCAGCACATCCCAACGATGTGGCAGGCAATGCCTCTGGCAGTGGTGGTAGTAACATTTCCACCGCCAACGCCACGCCAAGTGGTGGTGGTGCTGGTAGTAGTGCCGGTAACGCTGGTGGTGCTGGCGGCAGCAGTAGCTCAAGTGGTGGTGGAAATACAACTAGCGGCAGTGGTGGCAATCAAGGTGGTAAACGTAAACGTTCGGTCAATCCTCAAGGTGATGAAAATTTCATACGCGCTTTAGAGGCAGTACGTTCCGGTGGTATAGGTTTCTGTAAGGCTGCACGCCTCTTCGGCGTAAATAATCGTACGTTATGGTTGGAATACAAAAAACGCGGTTACCCGGTATCGCGACCCAGCATTAAAGCACGTGTGGTTAAACAAGAACCAAATATGTCACCATCACCACCACCACAGAACACCGCTACCGACGATACGACCAATGAAAATTATGAACATCTAACGGCCGCCGTAGCTGCGGCTGCTCAATCAGCTGCATTGAATATGCAAATACCGCCGCCAGCCGACACACCCACACCATCGGTGATGTGTACCCCACACCATGCTGGCTCAGGTAGTGGTGCCGGCGGTGCACATCCCGCAATGGGCGTAATGAACTTTTTAGATCCGCGACATATGGACTTCTCTGCGGCTGGTCTGCATACAGTGTCCAGGCAGCGATATATTGATGCGACCGGTGTCGGTCCGGGCACCGGCACGGGCACAATCAACGTTAATCCGGCAGCTGCAATGAATTTACAAAGTATTAACTTCAATTCAATATAGAATTCAGTTTCGGGTGCAAACACTGCGACGACGATTTCGATGCACCTAGCAGCACAACAGCATCATCAGCAACAACAACAACAACAAACGGTAGCAGTAGCCGCCACCACACACACACATCCAATAACAACAGCCATAATACAAACAACAACACATCCCACACATCATAGCATTGCTAGTGTGACTGGTGCGGCTGGTGTAGTAGGTGGTGCTGGTGGTGGTGGTGGTGGTGGCAATCATACGGTATTGGCTCACTCACATCCACTGGCGCTCGCTCATAGCGGTGCACCAGCTGGGACAGCGCTCTTCATAACATGAACTTAAATGAAATAAACCAAAATTGGTCATCCAATAACCACAGATAGTCATAGGCAGAAAATGGCAATACAGGAAATATAATTCAACTGAATCAAATTCATCGAAAAAGCAGCAACAACACATATAATACAAAGAGTTTTTGCGATATACATAAATTGTGGCAGTTTGCTTTCCCGCGGAGCCATGGCATATAACATACATAAGTCGTGGTACCTATTTTAATACCATTTTATCGGGATGCCCATGTGGAAAGGTGGCCGTAAAATTTCACATTTCTGTGCACCGCAAAAACACTAATGTGTAACAACTATTATTGATAACAAAAGTGAAATAGATACACACGCGTAGAGCGTAAACTCGAAATTGTTTGAAAAAAATAATAATTCATAAAATACCCTAAGATCGTATGTAGCTTAATTAAGTAAATATTTTTTAAAAATTCTTGGCAAAATAATATATATATATAATACATTTACAAGCATTACACACACATATATATACTAAAATAATGTTAAAGTTATGTGTAAAGTTCGCAAGCAAAGAAAAAAAATTACTGAGTTTTAAATTGTCATTTTATTATAATTTGTATATTAATTAATTTTTTCTTATATAAACAACAAGTTCTATCATCATTCATAGTTAGTGTTGGTAGTTATAACTATTTGCAATCGTGAACTACAGTAGTGCAAAATGTAAATTGCAATTAAAATTCTTCTAACAAACACACCGACATCTCAACAAGCAAGAAGCAGCAATGCCACAAAGGCGTTCCTTAAGAAAAATTTTTGAGATCGATTTTTTTGTAGTTTTAGGAAACAATTTTTTGTACAGTAAAGAGAAGAACAAGCAAGCGACCGTGAAAAAAAATTAAAAAGAAAATAAAAAACACATACATACACAAAGCACACCAAGCAGTGCGCCATCTTCTGATAGACTTAACTGCGTAACTATTTATTATAATGAAAAAAATTTGTTTTTTTTAACTAAAAATAAGAACTAGATTGCATATTTCAAACCAGCGAAATTAAGAATTAAAGTATAAATACAAATGATATCCTTAAATTTAATAAATGTGCGATATACGTGTAAAGAAATAAATATAAATAGTTTATAAAAAAATATATACATGAGTTGGTATAATTTTACTATGTGTGTTAAATACTAAGGATAGAATTAAATTGAGTTTTGCACCGTGACTATAGATCTTTCGCAGTGCAGTGCCCTAAACACTAAGGACTGATATATTTTTTTTTTTTTATAAAATGACCATTCTGTTTGGTATTAGGTTGAGGAGTAGTAGGGTTAGTTCGTGCCCAAGACCCATATTTATGTTTTTTACTTTTTAATGAAATAGTTAAAATATGTTTTTAATGGTACATTATAGTATGAAATTCGAAGAATATTCTATGAAAATTTCATGGAGAGATATTCACTGAAAAAAAATTTAATTGCGGCACCCCTCATAACTTCCATCTACCAGTAGATTATCTGAAGTAAAAATCTAAATTTTCACTCTTTGGGAAAACTTTGAAGGAAGTACCCGAATTTTTGCGAAAAACGGTTAATTTGCTATTGTAAAATCAAAAATGTTAACAAAAAACACTCCACATAAATGATGTATAGAAATAGCTTTCACAACTTTCGTTGTGGTATGTTAGACCATTGTCGTATTGACTCTCAACTCAAGAATATTCAACATCAACTAAGCTGTAGGCTCGAAGTATATCTTTCCAATTCCCAATTCCGAATGCGGGGTGTTATTTCGGCAACCTGAAACTAAAGCCGAACTTCAAATACGATGTTCATATGAAGATTTGTAACCATATGCGTTGATAAAGTTACAGGCGTTATGTAGTTACTCGCTCCATTTTCATCGACTATTTCACTTATCCACTTAGCAATCATGTTCTGCATCTTCGATTTAGTAATCGCTCAATTATCTTCAACGCTTCTCGTTAACTAATTTTCAAACTCATTTATTTACAGATTTATCACAGCCGTCAAACGCTAATATGTCCACAATTGTCGCTCAGCCGGAATGTTCACCACGCGCTGTCAATATGGCGATGTCACCGTCACCTAGCAATCTACTCTCTCAACAACAACATTCGCCAGCGCAATTGCAACATCAACATTCGCAACAACAGCAAATGGGCACGAAACGTAATCGTGTATTGACACGTCAGCCGCGTGTTAAACGCGACAGTGATAGTCTTTCAAATGCTCAGGCTTCACCCGAACCCAATCAGGGATCTTGTGTAGATTTCGATCCATTTAGCAATTCGCCTGGTGGTAGTTCACATTCGAACTACATCGCAGCCCATGCACTGCAATTGCACACACATCCCAGTCACCATCACCTGCTGACAGTGCCGCCGCGTATCGAGCGTCACTCATCCGAACCGGCTCCGAGTTTAACACCATCCTCTCCCCACTTGCTCTCTGTACCGCAGAGTACACCTTTTCTGATGAAACAGCATTCGGATCCATTACTGCCCACTCAACATTCACTTAGTGGCGCTGGCGCATTAATCGTTGGTGGTGGTGGTGGTATTGGTGGCACAAATCCTTTCGCACCGTTGCATCGTCAGTATTCACATCCACTATCGTGTACAACAACCAGTAGCGCTAACAACAGTGCCGGCACTAGTCATATCACCAGCGTTCCACTACAGCATCCACACCACATATCACTACCTGAATCAATGTACACGTCCGGCGGTTCACCACCACCTGTTGGTTCGTCGCAATATGTTGTGCCGCAGCAAATTGTGTCCAGCGGTAGTAGTGGTACGTCGAACGAGCCAGGCAGCGGTGCTTCTTCAGCCAGTCCGTCAAAAGTGCTCAGCATACCACACTTCACCACTACTTACATTGATGACAGCGACTCGCGTGGTCGTAACAATTCACCCACTACTCCCTCATCCATGGGCGGTGTCCATACTAATACGTCAAGTATTAGTTCAGCACCATTGGAGCGTGTTCGTTCAACGGAGTCGAATACACCACCACCAACAGCAACAACAGGCAAGATTCGTAGCTCGAAATCTACATCTAGTGTTATGTTACCGGAACGAATGAGTAGTTTGCATCCTGGAACCGCAGCCATGGGCAGCAGTTCATTTGAACACTTACCTTCGTTGCGTGTCAAGAGCGAGGAATTACAAAGATCAGTGTCTTCTCCACAAGTAAGTGCTTTTAATTGCTACTACTAACGTTAGTCAATTAGTACAACATGTACTGTCTGTGTGTCCGTCCGTAAAATTGGAATTTCTTAATGCAATTTGGTGTAGATAATAATCAATAAACTCGTCAGGACCATACAATTTAGCAGTGAAGAAAATACGAAAGGACTTTATAGGTATCGATGTCAAAATTGGACGACCCACCTTTAAGTAAAATCTCATGTCTCAAAAACGGCTTGACCAATTTCAACCAAAGATTGGGTACATAACATTCTCCTGACGAAGTCAGACAACTAAATTATAAATTCGATTCTCAATATTTCACATTCCAGCAATGAATATATCACGAGTTTTCGAGAGAAAGGTTCTGCGAAAAATTTATGGTCGTTTGCGGATTGGCAACAGCGAATATCGCATTCGACGGAGCGATGAGCTGTATGAGATATACGACGACATTGAGATAGTTCAGCGAATTAAAAGACAGAGGCTACGCTGGCAAGGTCATATCGTCCGAATGGACGAAAACACTCCAGCTCTGAAAGTATTCGAGGCGGTACCCGCTGGGGGAAGGACCTCCACTCCGTTGGAAGGACAAGGTGGAGAAGGACCGGGCATTTCTGTAAAAAATGGGTTGAATGGGGCCAACACTTTCCTTAACTATAACTGAGCAATGTCAAAAGTTGTTGCAATCATCCCAAATCTTTTTCTGCCCCCAAATTACGCTATATAGTGATTTCCGACTTTCCAACTTTCTTTTAAATTGCATTTATTGTATATCCCTCTTTTCAGACCTCTCGGGAGATCATCACTTTGGAGAATCCTCGTTCTAGTCATTGTCCAGTTATACGGCCCGGTCCGGCACTGGGCTGTAATTTTTGTTGGAACACTATAGACGGACATGGTAGAATTTTGCGGCGCAAAACCAAATACCACTGTCCCGAATGCCAAACGAATTTATGCATTGTACCATGTTTTCAGGAGTATCACGAGCGGCAAAACAATGAAGCGGCAAACACTTCATCCGGCAACGATGGCAATAGTAAATCTTACTCAGGTACCTCCGGCAGGAGTGGAAATAGCGGTAGTGGTGGCAGTAGCACGCGACTCTATTCCAAAACGGAATCCATTTGAAAGCGTTAAGTGTGCTGCAGATACTTTGAAATCTATTTATTGTTGAACCAGCAGCAGTGGCTGCAGGAGACCAAAAAAAATTGTTGTTTGTAAGGTGGGCCAAGTTAACCTTTGACTTTGGTTCAAAGGTGTGCATCTTTTAAGTCCCACCTTTAATTGAAAAAAAAAAATGTTAATCATAATATCTTAACTCCCACTAGTGCAAATTGAATTTGCATGGAGTGCAAGATATCAATATTTGTATTCGAAAAACGAAAGAAAAAAATGCTGCAAATGCAAAAAACTAAAGAGGTTATGTACTTGAAGCCAGATTTGTACCAGCTTGTCATTTTGAAGAGAAGACTAGTTGCTGTGCAACAAAGTCCATTTTAATGCACCAGAGCATGATGCATGATGAATTTTGTCAGTGCAAATGGTAGAAATGTACAATGGCGTACACTTTTTTGTGAATCTTTTTTGGTATATGTATGTATGTATTTAATGAGCGTGAGCTTAGTGCTACATACGTTGTTTACGCACCAAGCATTGGTACAAAGGAAATATTTATATATATTTTTCACATATTTTATCTTTAAAATGAACAACTCACTTTTTGAATGTAAGCTGTTTTAAAAATGCAAAAGTAAAACTAAAACATATAGACAAACGTAGATAGTCAAATGCATACTTATAAACAGGTTTTTGTTAATTGCTGCCTCACACAATTTCCAGAACACCCGCTCCAAGAGAGAGAAAATGCTGTTTTTAGAAATTTTTAGGAAACCACCTATGGGGCCTGATTTAAAAACCGCGTGCCATGTTGTCATTTATTCAGTGATAGTGATGATTTGGTTATCGAATTGTGAACTTAAACAATTAATATAAACATATGTACATGTATGTATGTATGTACTTGAGTTCTTAAACTAGACACATATTTATTGGCCCTTTACTCCCCCGCGGAGCTTTAGTATACAATATAAATTTTTATTTTAGGCTTTATAATTTACTTACTTGTATGTATATGTACATACATATATACATATGAACTCTGGTTTAATCGTTGTTTTTTTATATTTTTTTTTCAATATCCGTTTTCAGCAAAAAAGCATTATTACTGTGAGTGCAAACAAAGTCAGTTGCGTCGCCGTTTTATTTGACCGAACTTTTGTTAATATATACATATGTACATATTTCTATAATTGCTATGCATTCAACAAATAAAGCAAAATTTGTTCATACACTTTTTTCCACGTTAAAATTTAAAGTAACAAAAATTTTTATTTGAAATTTTTGAATGTTTAAATGACAATATGTGTAATTTCCAATTTTGATCCATTAGTGAATGTTAAAATCATGCCAAGAACAAACGACTGCAATATTTATGTAAAACATTTGGTAAATTTTTTTAAATGATTTTTTTTTCTTAATCTTTCTTTTTAATAATTTTTTTTTTAATTATTTTTTTAATTATTTTTTTTAAATAATTTTTTTTAAGTGTTTGGTAAATTTTTTTAATATTTTTTTTATTTCTTTTTAATATTTTTTTTTTAATTTTTTTTAAATAATTTTTTTTAATTTTTTTTAATAATTTTTTTTAAATAATTTTTTTTTTGTTTTTACAGTTTGCAAATTTTCTTATAAATATTTGATAAAATTTTATTTCCAAAGATTTTTTTATAGCTTTTTGAAAATTTTTTTAAGAATCGTTTTGTTTAATTTCGAATGACCAAGATTGCGAATTTTTTAAAAATATTTTGTATTAAATTTTAATTTGTAATTTCAAATATCTTGAATTAAAAATTGAAAATTTAATTTTTTTAAAGTTAAAATTTTGAAAATTAAATTTCCAAAGAAAAAAAAATAAAAAATGTAATTTTTAAATTTTAATCCCGAACATCTTGGATTAAGAATTGTGAATATGAGAATACATTTTTTAATTTAAAAATTTGAGGAACAAATAAAAAAAAAACTATTTTTCATACTAAAACTTGTATGAAAAGAGAATTTTTTGCAATTTTTTTACAGAAAACTATAATTAAAGTGTATTTAGTACAAATAACATAACAAAAGCTAAACTATGTTGATATTTCATTAAAAATAGGCTTTACTTTTCCAAACATAACGAATACGAAATACGCACACTTTGCAAAAATGTGAATTCTAAAACAATTTGTCTTTATTATAAGCTTGAGATTACATTTTTTATAGCGTCAATCCGGTTTTTGGGATTAAAAATTTAAAATTACGCTTAATTAACATTCTCCGGTCTACAAAATGAAAAAAATATAATCAAATTTTAGTTATTTTATTTTTTAAATGGAATGTTTCCAACCCTGCAGGTGACTATAAATATTTCGAAACTGGATTGGATTTAAGTATTGCTTATTATTTTATTTAAAATGCTTTTAGCGGATTGATTTAATGTATTTTGTCAATTTATGCGGCTTAATTTATATTTATTATGTAAGAAGCTTTGAAAAACCAAAAAATTATGTTTTGAATATTAATTTATTTACAAGTAATTTCCCAAACCTTTTTAAGCTGGCTTTGTTTATAGGAATTAAAAATACATTATTTTTTTATTATATTTTTTTTCTTTGAGTAAAAAATCTTATTCAAACTATTATTTATTATATTTTTTTCTTTGAGTAAAAAAATCTAATTCAAACTATAATTTATTACAAGCACTGCACTTCAATTGAACAAAAAAATTTAGTTAAAAATTTTACTTATATTTTTTATGAACAAAAAACTCTAGTACCAAACTTACAAATTGAGTGTAAACAAAAAATTTGTTGTTGAATAGTCGACAAGTACCTTGAACCTATTGTTTGACATTGATTTATTTGCAATTGGTAATAAAGTTTTTACTATAATGATCGCAATTGTTGAATAACTAAATTATGAAAACAAAAAACACATTCGACCTTGCAAAGTTTACTACCTAAACAATTATTAACAGCGAAATAATTGCAAGCAAAGCTCTAGTTCTTACAAAAAAAATTTGTATTTGTATATCAATATTGAATTGTTGGCTCCAGGCAAATGTGGTTTCATGGAAATGATAAAAACTGACGCATACACTTTCATGGGCATTCATGATAAATAATTGAATACATATGTATGCATATGTACAAAATTGTTTAATCAACATTATTGTTAAGTAACATACCTCATTTTAGATTTAATCTCTTATTTCAGTTTAGTGTACATACATACATACATATGTTGGTATGTGTGTACATGAGAAATTTCAGGCGTGTAATAGAAAATTGTTAAGCATGACCAATTAATTTTAGTTGCAACGTAATTTTCGCATCTAATTTCACCTTTAAATGTTGAGAAATGCGCAACAACAATTGACACTTAATTTTATAAACAAAAAATTATATGTATATGTATACTTTATATTTATGTATGTAAGTGCGTCTCGCTGTTAAGGCAGATTTCAGTTTTACTAATCAAGTCAAACGAGTGTGTAGTCGAAAACTCAGAAACATAAACCAAATTTATATACAATTCTTTAACAGTCATATAATTTATTAAGCAACAACAAAGTTTTAGTTATAGTTACATGAAATATTGTTGCTAAAATTCGTTAAGATTATATTACACAAATTGTATATTATATTTAGTTTTAATTTGAATTTGAAAGAATTAACGAAGGAACACATTTTATGTGAGCAACCATCATAACATACACATACATACAAATGTATGTATGTATATATGTTTGTTATACGATTGAGGGCCAATGCCTGCGAGTACGTACGTAGTTATATTTGAAAGATGTTTTTTTTTATTTGGTCAGCTACTTTAATCTTAAAGTACCTGATTATAACTTTTAAAAACCATTTTTAACACTACTAAAGAACAATATATGACAACTGTTGTCAAATAAACACAAATAATTTATGGTTGTTTGATTTCTTTCTGCTATGTGGTTATGGTAATTTTCTAACGTCGAGTGGATGTGAAGGAATTATAAATGTAAAAAGAAAAAAATGAGATAATGTATGGAGAATGTGGATGCGCTAGACTTGAGCTCAACTGAAGTTACAGACAGGCGTATCTGAAGGTTTACAAAAAGCGATAAAAGAACACACATTTGTTGAAGCATAAAATGAATTGTTAACAATTTCTTTTAATATAATAGTAATATAATTAATTTTATTAAAATACAACAACAAGAACAAGTCTTAGTTGGATTACGAACAGAGCTTAATTGTTACAAATAAACTAAGCATTTAATTACCAATCTACATCAATAAATGTGCATGTAATGGGTTTTTCAAAAGGGACGCTACAAAAGTAGACCGATGGAGACAGCAAAGGACGTCATATTTTTCCCCGCTTTTTTGACATTTCTCTTCAGGAAGATTTGCCATTTCATTATGGAAAGATATACAATCCAACAACAAGTCGATATTATTAAAATTTAGTACCGAAATTCGTAGACAGTGGCCTCAACTTTAAGAGCGCTACGTCCGACTTATGGTTGTCATAATCGTACTGTGAGTTTAACAATTGTGCGTTTAGTGGATAAATTTGAATGCACCGGCACAGTATGGAATGTTCCCGTGCCAGTGAGACAAATAAATGCTCAAGGTGTCGAGAATATTGCTGCCGCTAGCGCATCAAATGAGGAAGATCCAAATTAGTTTCTCACACGACCTTCTCAAGCGTTGGGCATTTCTGTGACGTCGTTGTGGCGAATTTTGCTAAAAGATCTTGGCCTACATCCTTACAAGACCAAATTGACATAAAAACTGAATCCGCTTGATTACCAGAATCGTCGTATGTTCGTGAATTGAACTGAGCAACAACTTGAAAATAATCCGGATTTTCATCGAAAAATCATCTTCAGCGATGAGATTTGGAAGAGACTTTTTTCCAAGGTAAGGCTCCTATCTCCTAACATATAGTTCGGATCAGACTACTATAGCATACAGCTTTCTTTTAAACTGGCCTATCAAAATCAAGATAAAGATCTTTTTATACCCTTGTAGTATATAAAAAATGTACATGTGAAGGGTATTAATACTATTACTTTCTTAATTTAATAACAATTACTATCTAATAAACAGCCTTTTTTTTAGAAAAAATGCCCTATAGAAAAGACAGTGGAAACGAAAGTAACGAGATTTTTTAGTTCCAATAACTGGAAATGTTTATTTTACCAAAAGAATTACGCTCGATGACTTGGCAAGTCAGAGTATGTATGTTAGTAAAGATATTTAAATATAAGAAACTGTTGCACTACTATTTTCATGAGCACAACTGTATGTATGTACATACATATGTAAATGTATGCGTATATTTTATGATGCAGAAACTTCAATTCAATGCACGTAACTGTTAATAGAATTTATAAACATATTTATCATAGAACACGCAAATGAAATTCAAAGTAAAAGCATATGTACATATATATGTATGTACATATGTATGTCTCTACCTGTATACGATGAGACAAATCTACATGAATGAGCAGTTTCGATTTACTCTGTACAAGGAAGTAAAAAAGTTAAATACCAACGTTCTTTGTTAAAAGTATTTCTAATAAAAACAAAAGTTTTCAAAACGCGTAAACAAAAAATTACATATGAGAGCATACAGACGTATGTGTTTATCTACATATGTATGTACATATATGAGCGCTCTCTCTGAATATGTCGCGACTTTTTTTACATATTTTGGGAAATACCTATTTATATTTGTTTGCAGATAACTCCAAATATTTTATTTAGCTGAGGAGCAATTTCTTATATAAATATTTACACATGAGGGTGGATCAAACCAGTTTCATAGCTTGAATTTTTTAGACTTTAGATGACTTACGGAGTTTAAAAAATCCTTGTTACAAGAATAAGCGTTTAAATCATGTCAAAAACAATAAAGAAGAATATTAGGAAATGTTTCATATTTCCAGAATCACTACATATTGTATAATGAACATTTTTGATGATACTAAAGGGTTATACACAGTTAGAATTTTCAAAAAATCGATTGTTTCTCTCAATGTACATAATATATATGTATATAATATATTATATTTAAGAAAATTTCATATCGTTCCGGTAAAATTTTCGAAGTTACACGCAAATTTGAAAAGGCCGTTCAGAGTGTTCGAAAGTACAAGACTAAACTTTAAACGCGTTTTTCTCAGTGTAGTTTCTTAAAGTCGGTGATCAACATTACTCTTAAATGGATAGACCGATTAGTATCACATTTTAACACGAGCTTCTTAAATATATTTTTAGTAATTAAACGAAGATTTTTTTTCACCGAGAAATATTTTTTATAAACAATTTAAGCGCGTACTTTGGGTCAAACAATTTTTTTTTTTTGATTTTTTTTGGAAACGCCATATTGTCAAATAATTTTATTTTGCTTATATCTTTGATTTACTTTACTAGATTTAACATTACTTTAACGATTAATCTGTTTGGTTTTTTAATTTTAAAGGATCCAGTTCAGAGATATAGTGGTCATCGCAAAACGTCTTTTTGAGAGGAGCTGCCGGAGATCAACTGATCCAAAGGAACTACTAATACTAAGTCTTAAAATACAGTTAAAAGATACCATAAAATGTGTATAAATATTTGGATTAATAAATTTAAAAGTTTTCTCAGAAAAAGATTTTGGAAAATTCGCTTTTTTCGGCGTTCTAACTGTATATAACCCATTAATTTCGGATTTGACAAGACCTTTGATAAAATAAAAAACACAATGACTAAATGTGGTTGAAAATACTTCAGTTTACTGAGTTAATGCCCAGCGTATATCTACAAACCTAATGTTCATATGTAAATATATACATATAAACAACTCGTGAACTACAAAATATGAGAGACTCACTTTGAGCACTGCATCCAAAACTGGGCGCTATTTCTCTCTAAAAGCTAGTTTAAATTTAGTTTGTTATTTCCCAGTTTTTGTTGTTGTAATTTTTTTGTTTGAAAGCTCCGCTTGTATCAACAACAGTTTGGCACTCTGATTTTTAGTTGGTCGGTGTATTTTGATGTTGGTGAACACGTAAACTTCGTTCGGATCTTGTGATGTGCGAATATTTGTGAATCCATTTAACGGTGGAATATAAGAAATCGCTTATTTACGAAGTAATAAGTTTTAACGACAAAATGCTGCGATCTGCTTTAGTTTCTGGTCTAACCATTCAGTTATTGGTCTTGGCGGTTTTCGCACTGGATGTCACACAAGTCGGTTAAATATCAATTTACATATGTATATACACATATGTATATATGTATAATATACATATAATTATATTATAATTAATATGTATGTACATATATTTGTTTGTGCAGTTTCCAGATGACAATCAGCATTTCAACCGGACATTGGCGGGTATTATGCGACCCAGAGTGGTGGGTACGAATGGCCACAAAGAAGTTGAGAATTTCATAAAAAGGTGATTAGTTCGCTTACCTTTACATTTATTTTAACTGTGTATTACTTTCAGTGTCAATATTCGGCATGATGTTTTCAAGATAAATATTATGAATCATGAAGCCGTACATATATTTGTATGATTTTGTTTTTTATGCTCTCACAGCAAGAAGCTGCGGTACTTTTAAAGTTAGTTTGACCCAAAGCGAATTTTATTTTAATCGGTCAGTTTCTGTAACAGCTATATGTTATAGTGGACGGATCTGAACAATATCTTTAGAAATTGAAATAATCCATGCCATATTGGATGAAGATATATTGCGAAATAAAAAATGTGTCCATACAAGGACTTGATTTTGATTGATCAGTTTATATGTCAGCTACATCCTAAAGTGGTCCAATAGCTACAGTTCCGAGAAATAAACAACTTCTTGGAAAGAAAACGACGAATGCGAACTTTAATCTCAAAAACTGATGACCTAGTTCGTTCGACAGACAGGCGAACATAACTAAATCGATTCAGTTCGTGACGCTGATCGTTTATACATATACTTTATAGGAACTCCGATGTTTTCTTCTGGCTGGCAAGCTTAATAGAAATTAAAAATGATATACCCTATACCGGATACAAATTACTCTATATAACGAATGTTTTCGAACCTTACAATTTATTCGGCTTATTTCGGTTCCATTCTAACAAATAGCTTTCTTACATGTCATTTTATTACTTTTTTATTGCACTACTATAGGGAACTAAACACACTCGGCTTTAGCACGGAAGTTGACCAATTCTCCGAAAGGGTCCCCATTCTCGGAAATGTTACTTTCACGAACATTATTGGCGTCTTAAATCCCAACGCCCGCGATTTTTTGGCACTGGCTTGCCATTATGATAGCAAATATTTTCAAGATGATCCCGGTTTCGTGGCAGCTATAGATTCTGCAGTGCCTTGTGCCACTATGCTGAATACCGCTAAGACATTATCATCGTATCTTTTGGGCGATTTTAAAGATCGTAGTGATATTGGTTTAATGGTGATCTAAAGATATATTAACGTTTAACAGTTATAATAAAAATACCAACACTTTTTAGTTAATATTTTTCGATGGTGAGGAAGCTATAAAGGATTGGTCGGATACCGATTCGATATATGGATCGCGTCACTTGGCAGCCAAACTGTCGAATACACGTACCTCAGGAGGTCTAGGGCGCAGCATTGATCGAATTGTGAGTAATTGAAAACTACTTCCACTTGAATGTCGAACTTATTGATTTACTTTTGTACTCTAGGAAGTCTTGGTGCTGCTCGACTTGATTGGCGCTGCCAATCCAAAATTCTACAGTTTTTATCCCAATACTTATGGCTTGCATCATAGCTTGTCGGAAATTGAACTGTCTTTGTCAGCAGACAGGAAACTTGAAGGAAAGAATCTGATGTTTATGAGACGTCCATCAACCGGGTTTATCGATGACGATCACAGGCCATTTTTACAACAAAGTAAGTTAAAATCTTTTAATCTAAATTCTTTGAACTTACTCTGTTTATATACGTAACGGCTTTTATTTGTTTTCTATTTTTGTGTTTTTATTACAGATGTGCCGGTTTTACATCTCATAACAACACCATTTCCACCACAGTGGCACACACCGAACGATAATGCGGCAAATTTGCATTGGCCATCGATTCGTAATTTTAATAAAATTTTCCGTGCTTTTGTCTATGAATATTTAAAACGTCATAAAGAACAAGTGAACTTGCGAGCCGCGTTCCGTTAAACATTTTATTACTTTCTTCAATAATAAAAGTTAGTTTCATAGTAATAAAAATAAATTAAATTTGTTTTCTTTAATTATTTAATATTTCACATATATATTTATATAGCTTTTGCAATTTTCAATATGACCGATATATACATGTATAATGAGTATATAAAATGTTTCTGATTTAAAATAGTATGTTTCTGTTTTAATTTTTGATATACATAAAAGGTTTATTATGGCCTAACAGAAACTAAAACAAGCTTTTCTGAAGAAAAATAAAATTTTCTTGATATAAATATTTGCTTTATTTTTAAAGAAATTTATACAATACGTACCGATAAACATACATATGTACATGTATTAAGTGTAAACGAAATGTTTCTGTTATATATATATTGTATTACATTTCTGTTTACATTTCGGTTATACCTCAATTTGTTAATACTTAAATTCGTACTTCAACTCAAAAGTTAGGTGAACTTTATAAAGGATATAATAATTTTTACAGAAATACAATTGTATTTTATTCATACGGAATGTTTCTGTAGTAAACTATTATGTTTCTGTTATTAATTTAACATATTCTGTTTCTGTTTTCATTTCAGTTAGACAACATTTGGATACTACTCAAATTCATATGTGAACGCATGAGTTAGGAGAATTTTATAAATAACAATCGCTTTAAAAGAAACACTATTTACATAATTTGAAGATTTTTAAATAAAAAAAAATGTAAATTAAAATTATAAAGTGTTTTGTTATATAGGGTACACATTTTTTAGTATTACAGAAAACCCTACAGTTTCAAACTATATGCAACTTTGTATTAACAAGGTGCTTACACTACTTATTTGTGTCACATTGAAATTGAGAACCAGATATTTTTACTCAAATAAATAATCTGTGAGTTAAATTATATATAAATAGACAATAAAATAAATTTATTAATTCAGTATATAAAAGTATAGTATTTTTTTTGTTATATCCTAGATATAAAAAAATAAAAATTTAGAAGAATATTACTTCATATGGCGAACAATTAATGAACGCCAGTGTAAGCTGTTGTCAACGTTTTTATTGATGACGTCATGGCGTACTTAGCAACCATTTCCAGTGGTTTTATTTTGGTACTGAGTTCATGACTGGTTTTGTTGTGTTATTTTTAGGCATTTTGTGATCGGCGAATTAGCAGAGCAAAATAAAGATTCTTTTGCCATTGAATGTGTGAAAACTCGGGTAGGTCTTTATGACCATTTCTATTAAATTATAAAAAATTTAATTGTGCCAAACGTATAAATATATGTGAAGAGCTATCAGAACCAGTTTCGCTATTACATTTAAGAAAATAAATATAAGCTAGGTAAAAGTTGCTACCAGTTGACGTGTATATCAATTTTTTAAGGTTATGGTTGTTTGATGGTCGCGCGGAATTAGACATCTCAATGAAACTTTAGAATTTAGAAAAATTGAATTATAATTGTAATAAATTTTATAATTACCGCACAATTTCTGCAAACAATATAAACAGAATTCATGTGAAGAAGCCTCCCACAGAGAACCAATGAAGCAATTCTTATATTTTTCTTAGCGTTTGTTTTTTCTATGCGTGTGTTTAAGACCATTCAAAGTTGTATAATTACCCAATGATCTACTAAACTAAAATTTGTATGTGATTCCATTTATTATTTTAATACTTTAATATGTGTTTTATTCATTATTTAGAAAAATTGTGTTAACATTGCTTACGTAAATAGTTATACACTCTAGTTTTTAGATATACAAAATATTTATTACTGTTCAGAATATTAATTTTTATAACAAATTAATTACATATTAGGAATAAGATGAATTTGCTATTGGTATTTCTGCTAATATTGGCAGTACGACTTGCATCGGTGTTTGTAGTCCAAACGTCCTATGTGCCGGATGAATATTGGCAGAGCTTGGAGGTGGCCCATAAATTAACTTTTGGGTAAGTTAGTTTTAATTTAGAACTAATTAGTAACATTTGAAATTTTCTCAATATATGCTAATTTAAACAGATATGGATATCTAACGTGGGAATGGGTGCAGGGAATACGCAGCTATGTGTACCCATTATTGATAGCAGGTGTTTACAAATTATTAGCCTTACTTAATTTAGATACAGTACAGTTATTGGTAAGTATGCTATTATTTTAATGTATCCTTATATAAAACTAATTCTGCAATCATATTTTATAGATAATTGTACCGCGCATACTGCAGGCCACATTGTCGGCGTATTCAGACTATAGATTCTTTGTGTGGTCGGGTAAAAAGAAATGGGCCCTGTTTTTAGTTCTTGTGCCCTGGTTTTGGTTCTATATCGGTTCACGAACTTTATCAAATACCCTAGAAACATCACTGACCACCATAGCTTTGAGTTACTTTCCTTGGAGTGGGGAAAATACCACATATTTATGGTTTGCGGCAATTTGTTGCTTCTTAAGGCCTACTTCAGCCATTATTTGGATACCATTATGCATTTATCATTTGCGTAAAAGTCGTTTGTCAGCAAGTGAACTCATCTTCAAACATTTTTTGGTTATTGGGTAAGTGGCCGAAATAGTACACACAATATCAATTTGTTATATTAACCGCTTTAATTTTTAATAGATTGTTAGTTGGTGCAGTTTGTGTGGCAATAGATACCTACTGGCATGGTAGGATTATCATTACACCATATGAGTTCTTCAGACATAACATTCTTCACAATATTGGCAGTTTTTATGGTTCACATCCATGGTAAATTATATTTTTGTATATAGTTATTTCAACTTAAATATAATATTATCAATTTTTTAAGGTACTGGTACTTCACCGTTGGCTTACCAACTGTTTTGGGCATTAATACAATACCATTTATATTCGGAGTCATTGATACCGTACGCCATAAGAGGAATTATCCTGTACGTAAACAGCTACTTATTATCATTTTGCTGTCATTAGTCGTATTAAGTACCATCGAGCATAAAGAGTTCCGTTTTGTGGCGTCTCTATTGCCTCTATGTCTCTACATAATTGCTGATACATTAACGCGATGGAGTTATAATGCCTCCAGGTAAATTTATTTATTTTTTTAATATTTATTTCACAGTTATTAAATTATTTTATAGGAGCGTTCTTTGGTTTGCTGCGTTGGTTATAGTTGTTGGCAATGCGCTCCCAGCATGGTACTTAAGTACTGTACACCAGAAAGGACCCATAGATGTTATGACACATGTGCAGCAAATTGCCCGTGATTACAGAGATGAAAACGAACATCGTGCCAGCGTACTCTTTTTAATGCCTTGTCACTCTACACCATATTATAGGTTTGTTCAATATACTTTTTTGTAATATTTATTTTTATTGCATTGTTTTTAAATATTTTTTCAGTCACGTCCATGAAAACATTACCATGCGGTTTCTAACTTGTGAGCCTAATTTACAAAATACAGCCAATTACGTCGATGAGGCTGACAAATTTTATAGCTCACCAGTACATTGGCTAAACTCACATATACCTTCGTATCCGCGTACTGCTATGCCCTCACATATTGTGCTCTTTGAACCTCTAGCACCGGTCATAAATGAATTTTTAATTAACTACAAAATTTTACATCGTGTCTTTAACGCTGAGGTGAATGAGAATATTCAGCCACAACATATACTCGATGAATGGTCAAGAGTACTGAAAGACGAAGACGTAAACATTCAATCATTACTTAAAAATGTACGCAATCGCATAGGTAAGAATATATTGGTGTATCAACGCCTTCTCGCGGGAGAAGAAAACACCTTCAATAGAGATGACTTCAAGGTACCGAAAAAATCGCAAGTAAAAGACGATACACCTGTTAACACTGATGAAGAATTGAAGCAGCAACACAATATGTTTAATTAAACAGCCGACACTATAAAAACACTTTAAAAAGTGCAACGTGGAAGTACGCAATCGTGGGTGCTTCATTGTTCGGTACACTTAGTGCCAACATAATTTTTGCATATCTATCGATGCAATATAACAATAAATTTCAATGATGATATTAATTTTGTTTCTCAAAGAAACATTCATATATCAGTTAAGTAGTGCAAAAAGCAGATTTGCTCAAATGTTTATATACACACGTATATATATTTGTAAGTTTTATTTTGTGTTTATTTATTTCTTTGGATATATTACCAATCACCTTAAAAAAAAACAAAAAAAAAAAACGAAAACATGCAGATGCTATAAATGTTTACAAATCTTGTCAATGATGTGTGCATGAGTACGTCTATACAATAATAAGTTTAAACCACCGGTGTATAAATGTATGTACATTTTTGCAAGTCCAGAACTGTCATAAGTCTTTTATATTAAAAAAAAATAGATTAATCTAGAAGTTATTCATAAACTGGGAAACTAAGTTATGAAAATTTTACAATCAAATAGAGATTCTAGGAATTAATACATTTTTAAATAAAGTTTTACATTATAAAAAAACTAATTAATTGTGTAAATTTATTTCCAACATACAGAAAAAAGTATCGATCACATTAACGACTGAAACCGTTTTTTAAACAACTGTAGCACAAGGAGTGTGGATATGGGTGATCTACACCTGCATTCTATAACTTTCAGTAGGAAATCAAAGATTAACGATCTTTTATAAATATAGTTGAATATATGTCATTTTAAACTCCACAATTACAATTTATTTTTATGACATTGATCATGTGGTCGGAATTGTAAACTGACAAACTGTCATTTCATAATTATTTTCCTCTGTTTTTCTTACTTACGGCATCTTTTATTTCAGTGGTGTAACACTTATCATTCTTCACCTTTAATAAACTTTGAAAATGAAGTATAGCTGATATTTATTTGTTTGAATTATGCACGTAATTAAATTGTATTTATTCAATTTAATTTGAACCCATCGTAATTTACGTTTTTTGATTTTCGCATTTAGTGCTATAGCACGATTTTATACCATTCAAGGGAATAAATATTCCCTAGTATCTTGAATTACTGAAAAATAACATCTCTGGCTGCATTTTACTTTACTGCTGTAAGTCGGCACTGATATCACATACGAACGAACGAAAGAAAAATTAATTTGCACAGTCTGATTAATTTTTGCTTTTCTACAGTTTTGAAGGGGTCAACATCTTTATAAAAGATTCGAATTAGGAATGGCTGCGACAGCTAGATCACTACTAAAGCTTCGAGGTAAGAAAATTACTTTTAAAATGGGTATTGGTACAGTGAAAATTATATAACTAGTAACAAATTGTGTGCACCACATAAGTATACTTGGACCCAGATGTGGTTTGATAATAATCAAAATTACCACTATATAAAAAATATAAAATTATTATAGTAAATACTGAAACATGGTAGGCTATATGATACTTCTACTAATCGAATGAGCAATATGTTTACATGTGACAATGAAGTGGCATTGACCATATATAAAAGAAAGGAAAAGTAAATTTTTTCCATCATTCGGCACTATGCATTAAAATCATACATACACACATGTAATACCCATGAGTATATAAATTTGTGCTAAAACATCTGTTGGCATACTCTTTGAATATTTTTTATTTCATAACCTGCTATTACATGCATATACAATATAAAAATATTGATTTAATTTATTAATTTCAAATAGATAGTATCTCGGTTGGTGTACGTTTTGGTTCGGAATATGCCAAGACGCGTGGCAACTTGCAATTAACCGCAGATTCACGAGTTATATGCCAAGGCTTTACCGGTAAACAAGGTACTTTCCACAGCCAACAAGCTTTGGAATATGGTACCAAACTCGTTGGTGGAATCTCTCCCAAGAAAGGCGGCTCTACACATCTTGGTCTGCCAGTATTTGCTTCGGTAACTAATAGGATTATGTTATATATCACTGTTGACTATAATGTTAAAAATTTATTTGTTATAGGTAGCTGAAGCGAAAAAGGCAACCGATCCCCACGCAACTGTCATTTATGTGCCTCCACCTGGTGCAGCGGCTGCTATTTTGGAAGCTCTGGAAGCTGAAATTCCATTGATCGTTTGTATCACCGAAGGAGTTCCTCAGCATGACATGGTGCGCGTAAAACACGCTCTATTGAGGCAAAACAAATCACGTCTTGTTGGGCCCAATTGCCCCGGTATCATTGCACCTGAAAGAGTAAGTCTTCGATGTAATTAAGGTTTTTCGAAAATAAGCTATGTGTATTTATGAATGTATGCACATATAATAATTCAATTAATTATGAAATTACTTAATGTAGCAAAAGTTCCTTTGATAAGGCTTGTTGTCATATACGTATGTACATATGTGTACAAAGCAAAGGTTCAAAGTGCGCTCAGATTAAACTTTAGGTGTATACATCTACTACAATGAAAGCTAATTAATCAAGAGATTAATGGTAGCGCGCTAATTAACCTACATGCAGCTATTTAACCGAATTTTGCTTTATTAATAAAAAATGACCTTTTATGTAGATAATACCTGTAAAATGTAAGAATTACAATGTTTTTATTTTTTTTTTGTATAGTGCAAGATTGGCATTATGCCTGGTCACATCCACAAGCGTGGTAAAATCGGTGTTGTGTCGCGCTCAGGTACACTCACTTATGAAGCCGTGAACCAGACTACTGAAGTTGGCCTTGGACAAACATTGTGTGTTGGTATCGGTGGTGATCCGTTCAACGGTACCGACTTCATCGATTGCCTGGAAATATTCTTGAAGGATCCAGACACTAAAGGTATTATTCTAATCGGTGAAATTGGTGGTGTGGCTGAAGAAAAAGCTGCCGAATACCTGACACAATATAACACGGTGAGATTTCAATGTTTTTTTACTCCGAACTTTTGCTAACAAAATATTTTTCTTTTTAGGGCATTAAAGCGAAACCGGTCGTATCATTTATTGCCGGTCTGTCCGCTCCACCCGGTCGTCGTATGGGTCACGCTGGTGCCATTATCTCTGGTGGTAAGGGAGGTGCTGGTGACAAAATTAAAGCTCTCGAACAGGCTGGTGTTATTGTAACCAGAAGCCCAGCACAAATGGGCAAGGAATTGTACAAAGAGATGAAACGTCTGGAGTTAGCCTAGAATTTAATGAAAAGCTAGGAAGCAGCAGCATAAGTGAAACGTTCAACAACCGAAATGTATATTAAGGGGAAGGCACATATTAAAGCGATCAACTAAGTAAAAAGTTAAATGTGGAATATGACAGTTTGTTTGGTGATAAATAAATTAAAGATGATTGAAAGTATATTAATTATACGAATACTAAAGCAAATAAAAAAAAATAACAAAATTACAAAAACGTACATTGAAACATTTCCATACCTAACTGCCGAGAATAAAATGCGAAAATTATGAACAAAGAGATCTTAAACACAGTTGCCACAATAATAAATAGTCAAACTAAATTCATAAAATAGTAAATATTACCACCAAAAAAGAATATACTCGGGCTCGGGCCAATATATTTATAATATAAAATGTAAGCATTATTTCTCTGCACTATCTTAATGTCTTGCATGAACAAGTAAATACACTAAATATGCACTGAGTTAGGAATATACATAGCACTTTACACTTACATTACTTAAGCGATCGTGCAAAATATTTTTGCCTAGTTCAATACTTTTATTTCAAACGTGAGCTGCATGCAATTAAATTTTATATAATAATAATAACAAGACATAGCATCCTATTTGTCAGCGAAAAAAAACAAAGTTTTTATTAAGCTGCATACAATTAATTGCAATTTAAAGAAACAAGCGCAAATAAGAAAAATTAGTGTGCTATTTAACTATCTACAAACTAAAGTGAATAATGTTATAAATGTGCATATGTATGTATGTACTTTAATAAAGAATCAGAAAAACGAAAAAATTAATTGTTTCTTTTTTAAAAATTTATTATTATTTTTTTTTATATTTTTTTTAAACACAGGGTGAGTTAAAATAGCTAGCGAACATGAACCGAATAAGAAAAAATAGCAAGAATAATAAATTTCTTATATCCAAAAGTGGAAAGTGTTCAAACAAAAGACTTAAGCAACAAACCATATTACATATTCTATATATTATAGTACTTCGATCTATATAATATAAGCGGAGGATGTACCATTGCCTTTGACAATATGAAGGTCAAACTTTGTGAAGATATCGTTAAATTCAAAAGTTTTTTCACATAAAGGATTGATTGGTTGTTCTTGTAGCGGCAGAAATATGCTGCTATAGCGGTCCGATCTTAGCAATTTGTTCGGAGATTATTAACCCATTGCCTTGGACAATAATTTATGTCAAATTTCGTTAAGATATCTTATCAAAAAATAATGGTCCGATATCGACGAATTTGACAATTGAGCTGCTTCTTGGAGAGAAAAAGGTCTGTACGAAATTTCAGATCTATATCTAGAAAACTGAGGACTAGTTCGTCGGGCATGTCTAAATCGCTGGTCACACTGATGATTCATATTTATACTTTATAGGGTCTCCGACGATGCTCTTATTCTTATATTTCCACTAAATAGAAATTTTATATGCGAAAATTAGCTTTACATAAGCTTTAAGCTGTGCCTATAAATTTAGTTTCAACTGAGCTTAAACTTTCTGGAGCTTTTTTTTATCAACAGCTATACCTGAAAAAAAGAATAAGCTGTCCGTAGAATATATTTATAAAAGAGTACTTTAATTAGCAGCACTATTATCAACAAACGTATATCTCAGACCAAGCAAAGCTTTAAGAAACGCTCTAATCACGTTTCTGCTTGAATTAAATCACAGTACGCCACATTCGATCAACATTATGCACATACACACACTCATAGATGGTTATAAGTGTGGTTATATGATGATTTAAAATGCTCGATTTGACTAACAGTTGGCCTCTCAGCGCTCAATAGGCCAAATGAGTTGATATAAACGTGTTTTGAGCTTGGCCCAAAGTAAGAGACACAGTTGAGTACGATTGCAAGCACACAAACACATACACCAGTATATACCGACGGCTGTGGGCAACATCTGAGCCAAGTTAACCGAATAGTGCTTGGTTAGTTGTGTTACGATCGACGTTGGGCGCTGTTATACTCTGAAATGACCGACGGATGTGGAAAGACGCACGATCGACTTATTTTCAATATATATACATATATATAATTTAAAAAAATATTAAAAATTAGAATAAAGTTTCAAATGTGATATAATACTTTAAAAACAAATTTAATTAATTAAGCAGAGTTAAAAATGCAAAGAATATATATATAAAATATATAATAAAAATAAAATTTGAAGCCGCGTTAAACTCTCTGCGAATTATTCACGACAAATAGGTAAATGACAAGTTGTTAAAGTGACGTAGAGTACAAATACTTGTCTACATAAATACATAATATGTACATATGTGAAGTCAGAAGTGATGTGATCGTGAGCTTAAGTGAATTGCACCCACCACATCAGAAATCAAATACTAGCAGTTTTATAATTCTACCAAATAAGTACTTGTGTTGGTGTTATTTCATGTATCAAAATGATCTTAAAAAATGCAAATATACATACATATGTATATTAATATGCTTTTAAAGCACTTTTATGCAGCTACACAAACAACAAATTTAAATATATGTGTACATATATGTACAATATGTATGTTTATGTCGTATATGCGTTTACTTATTAGGCATATTTTATGCATACATACATACACATTGACAACTTTTTGTATAAAAAATTGAAATTATTCTTTCTTGCTTATTTAAATCGAGTATTTGTTTGAATATGCACCACAAAAAAGTTGTGTTTGTAAGCAGTGATATAAGTTAAGTCTACGCCGGCGCAGCAGTAATCGTTATTGCCGACCACGATCGGAAAATCGTACATATAATATGTATGTATGTATGTATATACATATGTGTGCTTGTATGCATGTCTATTTGATCTTCGCGTATAAATTACGTGAGCGTTTGGTATGTGACGTGCAAAAAAGGTGTTCAGCTATTTTCGTATGTATGTATGTATGTACATACCGTACACATATTTACTATTGTTCTTTTTATTTGGTATGAGTACCCGTAATACCCGTAATATTATAAAAGCGAAACAGCTGTAAGGTCGTAAAAGACAGTAGAGATGGGCTTGGCAGCGTACTGATTGTTCGTTGAATAATACTTACAAGTTTTCGCATTTAGTTAATTATTTAAACGAAAAGCAATTAATTATTTGCGTGCTGTAAGTACATACATGACGAAGCCAAAAATGCGGCTTTTAGTAGGGAGAGATTTTAGTTTATTTTAATTTGTGATTTTCCGAAATAAAAAAAAAAAAATGATTTTGAACTTTTAATATTAAAATATGGTAGTTTAATTGCTATTTAGAATTTAAAACATATACATACATATGTAAATATTTGGATGATTAATAAGCTCGCTTAAGGGGTTACATGGGTTTCCTCAAGTGAATCAATCAGTATTTTTTCAAACAATTTTTCTTATTAAAAAATAAAATACTTTATTAGATTTTTTTATTGTATTTTTTCAAACAATTTTTCTCATTAAAAAATAAAATATTTTATTATTAATTTTTATGGTTAAAAACATATGTACACTATTAACAAAAAAAATCTGAAATTTTTGAAAAAAAAATATTTTAAACTCGGTCATTGCGACGTCATTACCGGTGAACTATCGGAAAAATTTTGCGCCTGCGTTGGCAGGACAACTCTTAACAGAATCATCTAAAGGGAAAAATACGTGTTTTTGTTAAAACAATAACTTAGAACTTGGACTAGGGAAAATAACTGAAAATTGGATTTTTGGCAGACATTTTTACAAAAAAAAATTAAAATTTCGGTATTTTTTTTTCAAATAACTGTAATCGAAAAACAATCCTTCATCCACGTCTTTAAAATTGTATCTCAAAGACCTGTGTAAAATTATATGAAGATCGGTTGAGTAGTTCTCACGAAATCTTGCTAACCGACTTCAAAAACAGTTTCTAGAAAAATGCGTTTAAAGACGGCGCACTTAGCCGACATAGCTAGTCTCGAGCGCACAAGTTCTCAAAGCTGTATCTCCTAAACTATTATTCGGATCAACTTGAAAATTTAGGAAAATATTCTTGAGGTGTTGTATAATTTAAATAATAACAATAATAATTAATAAAAAAAACAGTTTTTTGTGACCCGTAAACCCATGTAACCCCTTAATACTTTTATTTAAAAATTCCCATCTAAGCTGAGTTTCTTTTCTTTCAATAAATCCATGAGTTGATGCGATTTGTAAGAAGTGGCGTCGTCTTGTTGAAACCAAATGTCGCAAAGATCAATTTCAGGTATCAAATAGTCGGTTGTCATGACGCGATAACGGTCGCCATTGACGGTTACGTCCTCTCCGGCATCAGTTTTGAAGAAATATGGACCGATAATTCTACAAACCCACACAAGTCACAAAGTGACTTCAGGAAAATCTGGCTGGCAGTGAGCACCTTGCCTGACCAGTGCTTTGGCGATGTGATGTTATTTGAAAAGCATGATATCACTTCAGGGAAAGCTGAGTGCTTCTCTATATAAATCAAGCAGGCACTGTGCCTGGCCAGTGTTTAGGTGACTTCAGAGGAAGCTGGCTGCCTGCTGGCTCTATATAAATAAAGCAGCCATCGGGCCTGGCCAGTGCTAAGGTGACTCTCACGCCGCGATGTGATATGATTTGATAAGTGTAACCTCACTCATCATGTTGGCTCTATATAAATAAAGCAGCCATCGGGCCTGGCCGGTGCTAAGGTAATTCTCATGCCGCGATGTGATTTGATTTGAAAGTCACAAGCTGACTTCAAGGGAAGTTGTGTGCCTGCTTTGTGTTGTTTTCTGTCGATGAAATGGCAGCTCTTGAATCTCTTCGGGTTGTTCGTCGCCCCAAATGGGGTAATTTTGCTTGTTTACATACCCATTGAGCTAGCTGCGTGCTGGACGTGGTCTATTAGGTAGAATAGTATCCAATAATGAATGCTGGCTTTCAAGATGGAGGATGGTGTTGCAAATAGTACCAATTATGTTGACCATTAGTTTCAATATTCATAATAAAGTTGAACAATTTGTAAACGTTATTCAGGTGTAAGTCTTTCCATCATGAAATGCCAAACAAAACTGATCAAAAGTGACATGACTAATGCGTGATCTGTGAAAAAAAAATATCTCTACTTGGAACACTCGTTAGAACTAATATAACCACTTTCGAAGGTTGTTTTTTTTTGACAAAAATATTCAAATAATATTCGGTTTTGTTAAATTCTCAAAATGTTAACCAAAATTTGTAAAAATTTATATAACAATTTTAACAAAAATGCAATCCCCCTTAAAATACCCCAAACGAAAATCTAATTTTAATGATTCAGCAACTAAAACAGTTTTTCGCTAATACATTTGGGTGTATGTATAACAAATATACTTACATTAGTACACATGTACCTACATATATACATACATACATATGTAAAAGAAATCTACAAAATTGGTTTGTTAATTAGAAGAATATATATAATTGCTCGTAATTAAGCGTGCAAAGGTATACATCACTATTTGATGTCATTTGTCTATAAACAAGCCTACATATTTACATAAGAATGTATGTGTAAAGTTATTATATGCATATAGTTGTAAAATAAAAGTGAAAACGGCAAATTAACAAGTTTTACGGCATCATAACACTCGGACTACAACGTTACGCACGTGTAAACAAACACACTAACTATTATATCAGCGGATGTATTTAATTACGAGCTGACTTTTCGCACAAATACCTTTGCTATTTGAAGCTGGCAACGAAGCAGAAATAGTTTATTCTTCTTACTGTAGTAAATATTTGATGTTAGCCGACGCAAGTTGTAGAGATATATATTTGAAATGGAACTATTGCAGTTATTTGTGGGTCTCACTAGTGAAGTTTTCGAATTTTCATAAAATATTTCTGAAAAAATTAGTTTCGAATGTATTGACTAAGTCAAGTACTAAAATGTTCTACGGAATCACGAGCATAAATTCTCCATTTTGCCGCATATGAACCGACTTTTCGATTGCTTTAAGCACACTAGTGGATTCTCAATGATAAGCATATGTTGCTTGCAGAAAGCAGTAACTTTGATGTAACCGCTGACAAAAACTAAATATCGTCTTCAAAATACCTGAGCCAATACAAGCATGTCATTCCCAAATACTTCTTATAAGCCAATGCTGGACTGGTCTTTAGTGTCTTCAGCGAATTTTTGGCTTATCGGTTTCGGCTTATTCGCTAGAGTGTTGGTTGGTTTCGACGGCATCCACGTCTCGTCAGCAGTGATGGCGCGTTTGATGAATGTGGGGTCCTCAGCTACGTTGTCAAGTCGTTTTTTTACGCCCTCTACTCGACGTCGTTTTTGTAAAAGATTTAGGTCTTTTGGTAGGAGTCTAGCATTGACACACTTCGTATCCAAAAAATTAACTATAATATGTTGAGTGGATCCATTAGAGGTGTCGAGATCATCTGCTATCTCTCTGAAGTCAACACGAAGGTTTTCTAGCACTGTTTCTTTATCTTTTTAATGTTATCGTTTTAACAGAGGTGGACTCGCATGAGCCAAGTTTTGAATGATTTCACGGGCCTCTAAAATAGTTGTGTAAGAGTTTTCAACGATTTTGTTGTCGTTATTCCATTGAAAAGAAGCAAGGTAGGTTAGGTTAGATTAGATGGCTAATCAGGGATCGCACGTGAACTGCTAAGTGTAGTTCTTTGTGAAACTATAAAAATGAAGAACTCATGTGTTCGAACTTACAGATTGGCAAAACGCTTAGTAGTCAATGCAAACTTGCACAGGGTTTAATTTCCACTCCCGCCAGCTCGATGGGATGTCCGAAGGTGTGCACACCCAAGTGCTTAAGTCTTGACCGCCCAAACGCGGGACAATCAAAAAGGAAGTGTTGAGTTGTTTCCACCTCATTGTCTTCCAGACAGCTTCTGCAGATGGCGTCTGGTTGGATTCCCAGCCTTACTGCGAGGACGATCATAGGGAAATGGCCTGTTAAAAGCCCCACAATTAGGGAGAGGCTAGCCTTACTGAGGGCAAAGAAATCACTATATCCTCTGCGATCAATCTTTAGCCAAAAGGATTTCGGGAGAACGCAAATACCGTAGGTGACCCAGCCCTGACTAAATATCCGCGAAGCCCAGCTACGTAGTAGTAAAATCCAAGAGGATACCGGAACACCGACCCACTCCCATTCTATCGATAACGGTTTTAGGGTGCCTCTCCAATTTCCTACGATTCCGCGGTCTGGCAGCCATACCAGTCTTATCACAAAGTCACTCGAAGCTATTGATAGGGAGGTTAGGCACTCATCGACCAACCCTGTAAATGAGTTCAAGGCTGGTATCAACGCTCTGCTTGAGTGAATGATCACTTCTCTAAAGGAGGCTGCACTCCGGAGCAGCAGATTCATTGCTACCTTAATAGCTGCAACCTCGGCTTGTAAGACACTGCAATGATCAGGAAGTCGGAAACTTTAGTTGATAGAGAGCTTCCGACTTTTTCTTCGTAATAATCGCCAGGAAAACTTTTCTGTCAAACATAAGAAAGGTTGTATTCATTCTAGTTGGACAGTCCAGATCAAGTTTGATCAGATAGAATAGATCTTTGTCTAAACTACTTGCTTTTAGTTTATTTCGCCGCAATCGACATACATGTGGCGAGGCTAAACATCTTGTGGATGCTCTCTTTAGAAATATGCATTTCTCCTTTACTATGCAGCTTTCGGTAGACCTAGGTTGAAACATCTCGGTAGACAAAACTTGTACACTGTTGCAGTGATATTTTGTAGCTATTTAAGAAATTTTGTGATGGGTTCAAAGTACTTCGGATTATTAGGATTCTTTGATTTATATCTAGTAATTATTAAAATCTTGGAGAAACAGATTTCACAGCTGTTCAAGTAGGATCCTTCGTGAGCGAGGATCAATCCCATTACCTAACCTAATCAATTAAGAGGCATGTATATATCAGTATTATAGTTAAAATTTACACTTTGTATATTTTCTTTTCAGACTATAATATAGTACACTACCTAAATACTCATAGCACTCCCGTATTGGCCACCAATCACCATAACAGTTTTCGAAACATAAAGTAATGCAGCAGTAACTTACAAAAAATGCCACGAAAACTCTTGAAATTCCTCATAATCTTCGATAATACATCACTCTTGTATTTTCCTGGCCAATTTCTATCCGGTCGCGTACTTATCGAACTACAAGATGACACACCCGCGTTGGGTCTGCACTTTCACGTTGTTGGCGAAGGTGTAGTACGCGCCGGTACAGCACGTCAGGAGCGTACTTATGACAAAGAGAACTATATTGATTTCCGCATGCGACTATTGGGCGATGTGGATCAAGGACCCTCAGTGCTCTCGCCTGGCATACACAGTTTTCCATTTAAGTTGGGTCTGCCCGTGGGTTTGCCGTCCACGTTTTTAGGACGTTATGGTTGGATACAGTACTACTGCAAGGCGGCCTTGCGTGAACCGAACGGACTGATACACAAAAATCATCAAGTATTCATAGTGATGAATCCGATCGATCTAAATTTGGAGCGTCCGATTCTGTCGGTATGTCATGCAATTGCATAAATTTATTATTTCAATACACTAGTGTTTTATATATTTTCATTTCAGCAACCATTTACGTGTGAGATCGAGCACAAACTTGGCGTGGCCTGTGTGGGCGGCGGCAAAGTTGTTGCGCGAGTGGCACTCGATCGTGGCGGCTACGTGCCGGGGGAGAGCATATTGATTACCGCATACATTTCGAATCACAGTAATGTGACGATTAAACGAACAAAGGCCTCACTCACCGAGGTGCGATTGAATTAAACAAATTTTAGTTGTTATCAAGATATTTTAAATTAAATATTTTAACTTATTCCACACAGACCATTGAATACTTGGCACGCGGGAAAGTGGTGCAAACGGAGAAACGCGCATTGGCCACTTTGGCGCGTGGTAAAATTCGTCCAGGCGGTAAGGATGAGTGGCAAAACGATAGTTTGTATGTACCACCGTTGCCGCCAACAAATCTGCATGGCTGCCATTTGATAAAAATCTCCTACGATGTGTTTTTCGTAATCGAGCCGAAATCTCTGGAGAAAGAAATCAAATTACAGCTGCCCATAGTGTTAGCTACATATCCTTTTCGCAATAACGGCAATGATGTCTCGAATACTTGGCCGGATTCAGTGCTAAAGCCGGACACACATTACCCGTCAACATTGCCTATCTTTCGTCCATGGCTGCATGAGAAACCCGAACCCAATTGAGCGTAAGGAGATGGATTTACACTACGTATGTATGTAAGATAGTTGGAGGAAGGAGATACATACATACATACGGACATATATTCTTAAGAAACAAGCGAGCAGTGATTACGTTAAAAGAAAATCATTTAAAGAATTGGCGAAGTAAAATTCGTTTATTTTATGTATATTTTAGAGTGTCTGTTACTTCCAAAGTTGATTTTTTTTTTGCAAACGCCGCCTAAAGTTTCAATTTTCGTTTTTAAAAACACTTATTCAATGTAATGTAAAATAATGCCCTTTATTTTCATTTTAAACCGTACCTTTTTTGCTATGGATATTCAATTTTTTTTTTTGATATTTTGCATTAAACAATTAAATTTACGAAATTTTTTTGGATTCTTCTTATATAAAATTTTCTGATCTACAAAAAAGGTCTAAATAATTTTTTCATAAAACCACTCTTTTAAAAGTTATAGGCAGTTATAAATACAACAAGTATATTGAGGCTCAGTAATTGGGTAACTGAGCATTCTTATACATACATAGTACACCATGTCGTATGAGCAACACAGAATTTATGAGTATGGCATTTGTTTTAACTGCGTGTAAACAACTTTTAACAGATTTGTTTTTTTTTTTAAGAGAGGAAAAACGTCTTAGTATTATATGTATATATTAATATTATTATATATTACATTATATACATATAATATTTGTTCAATGTTAAAGGTATATTTTCTTTGGAGATATGTAGCAGATTAATTGCAAACGATCAAAAAATCTCATGTAAAATAAATAGAAAAATTAAATACTTTAGGTTTAAATTGAAAATAAAGAACATGTATGTATACGTTAGATGCCTTTTAAGGCAAATAACTAAAACTTCAGGTGGCATTTGCAAAAAAAAAATAACTTAAGAAATAACAGACACCCTAATGTATTTACACACTATTTGTTCATTACTTACATGCAAAAACAATAAGTTTTTTAATATTTACCCCAACTTGTTATGTGCGTAAATAAACTTATTATATTATTTGCGTACACAAATGTATATAAATTTAAACATTTTAACCTATAATTTGAAAAATTTAATACCTTTTAATTTGATATTTTATTCGATACTTTCGAATTTACTTCAAAACCTAGCTTTCCACCTATGTTATTTGGATTCTGAATTTCACTTTGGGCAACAAATTATGTATAAAAACATAACATATTTGAAGATCCATCCAGTGAGATATGTTTATTTGCCTAAATCGCCTTTATCCTTTCAATTTGTTTATTTTGGATATGAGTCTCGAAGATTTCGCTGACAGCCATAATAATTTAGCTACTACACATACACATACATACATGTATGTATTTAGTGAGTAAACATATTAATTTTACTTATTTGCATCGTATTTAACGTAGTAACTATAAAGTAAGTCAAAAATATGTTTTTATGTAAATTTAACTAATTTAAGACGAAGCAATAAATTATCACTTATAACTGACTTTTTGTTTTTTCCTACTTACTGTGTCTGTATTCTTTAATCATGACACCGTTTACCGATAAAGCTAAAAAAATATTAACTTCAGTTGCACCGAAGTCACAGCCTAAACAGATACAAAAAATTCCTTACAAGAACTTGATGCCGATCGTTCGGTTTGAATGGCAGCTATATGCTGTAGTGGTCCGATATCAGCGGTTCCGAAAAATGAGCAACTTCTTGCGGAGAGAAGGACATGTGCAAGATATCAGATCAATATCTTAAGAACTGAATGACTAGTTCGAGTACATATATATTGACAGACAGACATACGGGCATGGCTAAACCGACTCAGCTCGTCAAGATAAACATTTAGGTATACATTTTATAAAGTTTCCGACGTTTCCCTCAGGGTATTACAAGCATATCGACTAAGTTAATGTACCCTGTTCAGGGTATAAATATATTTATTTTGATTTGATCGGTCAGATTGAAAGGCAGTTATATGCTATAGTAGAATAAGTTGCTAAGAGATTGTGAATAGTAATCCATGTCAAATTTTGAAAAGGTATCTCGTCAAATAAAAAAGTTTTACATACAAGAACCAAGAATCGAGCTGTTTCGACGGATTCGGATCATAGGTAGAGTGAAGTTGGTTTCATAGGACAGGCAAAAAGATTATTAGTGTCATGCATGGACTAGCTGTATGCAAAACATAGATTTTGTATGTCAGGAGTTATACCTGCTACCCAGAGGGAGTTTTCAATACAAGTTGCGCTCTTGTTTCAGGCGGCAAGTCGTGCTCTTGTTCTGCAACTGGTGGAGCTTTGACTCCGCATACGCCATCCACTGACAGGGTGTCAATGAAAGTACTAATAGCCCCACTGTAAATAGCGTTCAGTGCCTGTCAGAAATTCGTCGCGTCCGAAATTTGAACGGTATATTTTTCCAGTTCGTTGACGTATTAAGGTATATTTTTAGAAGGCGACACTGTCAAGCATATTATTAAAACCTTATGACAAGTCCAACGCTACGAGTACAGCCCTCTCATAGGGAGGTTTCTGGTTAAGACCACGAGCTATATGGACGTTTATGAAGCCAAGTACTGTGCGCTTTACGGAATCTGGCCAGTTGGTTCAGTTTGAGGAAATCTTCTACGGATCATTCTAAACAACTTTGCTTAAGAAAATACGGGTCGAAAATCGATTACGAGCCAGCGATTTTTAAGGCGAGGATTAGCTTTAGGGGTTATTAAAAATATCTTTGTCAGTTTTTGAGATATCCGAATGAAATATGATACATAGACGCATTTTGATGTTGTACTGATGATTTGTGGGAATCGGCCATAACGGACAACTATAACATCTATTCTACACGTTTTCTTCTGAGTTACAAACATAATATAGTACAGTTTTCGGGGTATAAAAGGGAGACTAGACCATTCCCCACATACTTTCAATCACGTTTCCATCTCCTATAATATAGATAAAAATATTTAGTTCGAGTTGTTACTCCAACGTCCAGTAGTTAAAGTGAACTCTCGTAGATTTTAAGGGAAATATAAAAAGTTTGGGTTAAATTATATTAAACCACAAAATAATCTTAAAATAGAACCGACCGAACGAAGTGAAATTGCTGACCGTTAGGGTAATACGTGATTCGCTTTGGTAACTCATGTAACGATGATCGTTTTAGGTTTTTAAATTGCGTGCTTAACGGTACCGAGAGCTTTAGCAGGTGAAGTGGTCCAGTATTTTTCCCTTATATAGCTGATTATGATTTAAAACAGCAGTCGGGTCTACATAACTAGTACGGACCCGGATTTTTTAACCGGTCAAGGACTGACAACTCGGAATTCTGCCGCTAAAACAACAACAACAACAGCAACAGTGTTCACAATTAGTCAAGACCAGATGATAAATGAAGGTTTCAATGTTTATCTTTCATGAGAATTGATAAGTTACTCCTTTATTCTTTGATATAAAACACCAGATTTAATGTAAAAATTTGCTAAAGCATATTTTTTAGAAAATTGGTTAATTTCCACTGCACATTGAAGAAAAACTCTCCTAAATCGAAGCGGTTAAATAATAATCCCTGTGTGCTCGGATAACGGCGGTGGTTTTTTCCAGTGCGCTGAATTACACATCCCTTAAAAGAATTCAGACGAACGTCAATCTCGCCCTCTTCAAGCTGAAAGCAATGATTTTGACGTATAAAGGTATTTGGTAACAGTTTCAATAATTATCTGTGTACCTCATCGAATCCGTAAATATCCTGATAGCAAGTATACGAAATACATCGCCGCACACATGATTTCTTCACAACAGCTTCCAAGTTTTCGCATAGAGTATTCCGTTCACATGCTGTCTCGAATTCGTGATATAGAATTTCCTATACATGTAAAGTATTAAAACCAATTGGATAATTTACATTAGAAGTCAAATTTGTAAAATCAATATTCACACATTTTTGCTAGTCTCCTTGTAAGCATACTCAGGAAAGTGAAATGTTGCTGCCTTTGGCAACGTCTGACCACCAGCACCTTTTTCTTCATAGAGACTCGATGTAGACACACCAAAATTCACTACAGTTATTATCAAATTGACCAATATCCGTGACAACTCCATTGCATATTCGTTTACTGTGCGTATAAAAATATACACATACAAATAAACTTGTAAATATTCGGCGCCTGTCATTTAATAAGGGCTGAATAACCTTTCAAGAATTTAATATAGACAAATATTAAAAAATTGGTGTCATAGCTTTAAAAAATAAATTTTTATTTATAATTATGTATAATAATTGTTTCAAATAATATATCACTGGCAATAACCGTCAAATTAAACCCTAAACCTAGTGTTCTGGACTTAATTAAATTCTTCCTTGATACTTCAAGTATTTTTTGATTTTAAAACTCTCTCCGGTTTCTAAAATATATATACAAACATACATATATATTGTATTTTATAATACACATTGTTTATTTTATATGTATATACAGACAGCATTTATGCTTTTTCTTGTAAATATTGTCGCGCCTCTTCAACCTAAAATAAAGCATTTTATTTATTGAACAATTGTGCAAATATGTATGTGAATTTTACCGTTTTGAACCACGCGGATCCAGTTTTGAACATCATCCTATGTACAAAGGACATCGTGGATCGAGGAGCTATTCCATGCATATGCAGGTGTTTTACGGTAATGAAAGGCGGTAGGTGAAACCCAAATAAAGCATCTGTTGTGCTGATATTATTCTTTTCAAAAAACGACTTTAGACCTTGTTCCATGCTGTTCACTGAAATTGAACGCAAAAAGTTGGTGTGATGTATTTATTGTAAACTTTTTCGCAATTATATTTTGACTACAATATACTGTTCAAGAAATTCATATCATTAATATAGTCTCCTTATGCCTTTCCAATCTTATGGATAATCCCGAAAATTATTACATGCAAAATGTTTACATTTTTAGAGGATGAACGAAGTTAGACAGTAAGTACTGCAAATTTCATCTTACCTAATCCTATATCATTATTTGTCAGTGACTTCAAACTCTCTACGTGCCGCTTTGGAACAGCTAAGTAATGATAAGTTGATGATGGCTTTATGTCTTTGAATATAACAAAATCCTCATTTTCAAAATCAATCACAGTATTTGGTTGCTTTCCCGCAGAAATCTCACAAAATATACAGTGCCCCATATTCGACGAACCAGTTATGATAAATCGTAGAAATGGAAGAAGTGCCAGCACACAGAGACCCAGCAAAATGATGTATTTTTTGGCATTTAGTTGTTTTTGAGGCAACATCTGTGGAATATGTCTAAAAAAAATTTCTAAAATGATAACAAATGATAACAATTACACGCAGTGCGCAGGACGATAAATTTAACTACGAATATTTTGCTTACCTACCAACTGATTGAAATTTTTTCTGTAAGAAAGTGTCAATTTTTAACAATTTAAAGTAATCTTGCTCACACTAGAAAAATTAATTATGCAAAATCATGAATACATTAAACAAGTAGCTTCAACCAAAATTGCAAACGCATACATGTTTGCTATTTGTTAGTAGGTGGCAAGTTAGTATATTTTGTGGAATCAGCTGTTGTGCTGTCAAATTGATTGTGTCACAACAAAGCAAAGTGTACGATGATCAAGCGGAAGGAGGAGTCAACAAACTATATTAAATAAGTGAATGTGGGGGTGCAAATTTAATTGATAACGAAAAAAGGAAAAGTTAACTTCATTAACTAACTTAAAAGTGGAAGCAAAATTTTGTGTATATTAGTTTGAAAGTGAAATAGCATGAACGAACTGAAAGCACCTTCTCTCCAATCGCTCTTGGAGTCGGATCGTGGATCTAGTGACAGTTTGCTTGCCGAATCGCTGCTTGATGTGGACGATGTAAATAAATAGCTAATAATTTATATACGCATATGTGCTATATATTTTGCATAATTTTCAGTTGGATGATGTGGAATATTCAATTCCACCAAGTGGTGAATTGCCGACCTTAGAATCGGCATTAAGTGAATTTGAAGCAGATTCGGACATAGGTTCGGAATTGGGCGTACCAGCACCAGCACCTACACCAACGCCCTCATTAGCAGAAGAGGGTGGAGTGCGCAATGGTGGCGCAGGCGGAGGCGGTTCCATAATGCGTTATGCCATGATGCATGGCGTATCTGCACAAATTGCGTCAGCTGCTGTAAGTATTAGAAATATTTTATGTAGTGTGTTAATTTATTTATCTTTTTAACTAATGGAACCTTCAGGATCGGGTAAATGCTGGTTTTGCAACTGCGTGCGCTGTGTCAACCTTAATCGGCATTGGTACCTCACATGGTCACATTCTCAATTTTGACATAACACAGACACTACGTTGGGCACATCAGGACAAGCACGGACAAGGTGCTGTGTCTGCATTATCCTACAATCCGGACTGTACACGTCTATTAGCTGGTTATGCACGTGGACTAGTTGTAATGATTGACACACAATCCGGCGACGTTTTACGCAACCTATTTGACGCGATTACTCCAAATACTGGAGTTCTGCATTTAAAATGGACCTCTAGACCGGCACTTGCGCTCTGCTCCGATTCAGGAGGTTCTGTATGGTCCTTGAGCTTCACAAGAAAGTTGGGCATTCGTGGTTGCTCATCACGCTGTCTTTTTAGTGGAGCACGTGGAGAAGTTTGTACCATGGAACCATTATTGATAGATAGTTCGCATGACTTAGATCAATATTGCATTATTGCACTCGCCACTTTATCCAAATACTTTATTGTAACCATACGTCCACGTCTTAAAGTGATTAAGTATCATGCACTTCAGGGGCCAGCTGATTGTTTACCCGTACTGGCATGGCAAATGGTTCTAATTCAAGCAGCAGATACTACACGTTCTTTTGATCCAGTTCTTGTAGTAGGACGTGGCAATCAGCTTTTTTTCCATCAACTTTTTATGGCAAATGGGCGTATTTCTTTACTGTACTTGCGGCATGTGCAAATGCAGACAAATTTACTATCGGTTCATTGGTTGGGCCCAAAGTGTGTCGCATGCATGGATATATCGGAAATACTACATCTAATAGATGTACGTTCCAGCAAAGAACTTGAATGTATTGATATGGCTAATGCAGGATTAGTATATGGTTCAGCGCAATTCAAAGGACTTGCGACCGGCGGTAATGTGTCACCTGCTTTAGCTTTGGCCGGCACACATGCTTGTTACAACTCCCTAATGTCGCGTGGCACGCAATTGTACATTTTGGGTGCACGATCCTTGCATATGATTGCTGTGCGTACATGGACAGAGCGCATTAGTTACTTGGTAAGAAGAAAATTACATTTATAATTATTTTAAGTTAAGTTATTAAAAGTTCTCCTTATTTATATAAAGGTGAAAAATCAAAGATGGCAAGAAGCATGTGATCTCGCGCTAGATGGTTATCGTGCCACTGCGGAGCGTCCCAGACGTAAAGCACAAGCAAAAGAGCGTATTATAATGCTTTTCAAAGAGTATTTGGCTGCATCGGCTAGAGCGCCTGACTACTGTCTGGGGCCTATTGTAAAGTGTCTGATCACAATAGGTGAACTGGAATTGCTATGGACACAATTGTGGGAGCGCTTACAAAACAAAAGCCTTTATCTACAACATATCACCGAGCACATAGAAAACGATAATATTCATCGTGTCAGCCCAACAATTTCACAAGCATTAGTAGATCATTGGCTAGAAATATCACCAACAAAATTAGAAGAAATTATACTTAAACTTGACTGGACCTGTCTCGATTTAAACCAAGTGCTGAAGGCAGCCAAACGTTATAAGCTTTATCGCGCACAAATCTACCTCAATACACATGCACTTAACGACTACTCCAGTCCGCTTACGGAATTGATACCTTTAGTAGCGCAAGAACCATCGGGTCTAGGGAACGCGCTACTCGTGTACATATCAAGTTGCCTGGCGGGACGTAGTTATCCAAGTGGGGAAATACCCAACGATTTGGTACAAAATGTCAAACACGAGGTCCTACGCTGCTTAACTTCGCTACATTCAAATACTAGTGTACCGAACGAACTGCCATATCCGTACTTGCGTGCGCTACTCAAATTCGATACAAGAGAAACCTTAAATGTGATTTCGTTAGCTTTTCAGGAGAAGGAGTTTAATGGTGAACTCGGTTTCTCGCATCGCAAACGCATAATAAACATACTTTTAGAGATAATGACACCTGAAAACACAACGGTAAGATAATAATATAATATATATTTTTATACCCTGGTAAGTTTGCCACCTAATTTGTAACACCCAGTAGGAAACGCAGGAGAAACTATAAAATACGCGAACTAGTATCTCAGTTTTGAGATCTCGATGTAAAATGTTTCACACGTTTTATTCCAAAAAAATTGCATTTGTCGGAACCGCCGATATCGGACTACTATAGTATATAAGTACTTGTCATAGAAATTGAACGATGAAAATCAAATTCTTGTATGGATATGGAATTAATGTTTTTTTCTTAGTCTTTAAATATATAATATAAATATTATATAATATATTTTGATATGCACTTCTACTCTTTTATATTTTCTTCAATATATAGTGGGCGGAGATCGGTTGCCTTTTAAATTTCATCGCCCAGCAAATATCCCAACAATGTTTAAAACCTGACACTCAGCTGCTGGAGAAAGTGCTCAATCACTTGGCGAAAGAAAAAATAACTAACGAAACTACACGGCAACATTCTGAACGCGAAAGTGCATGGCATGAACTGCTCATCAACAATTGTCTAGACGAAATTAGTACGGATGAGGAACAGCTGCGTCTGGCGAAACGCGCACACTGCTACTATGTGGAAGAATACCTACTAGAGAAGCTGCAGCGTTACGATGATATTGTTGAGTGTTATCTAAATAATGATCAGCGTCATGACACCATGTTCAGTTATATGGAGCGGCATGTTCAACAACCAGAACGTAAAATTTACGAACAAATTGAGAAACACTTTAAACGTATGCTGGAAATAAACGCCAAGGAAACAACGCGCTTAGTTGATTTCCACTTCAGTGCGAAAATTAACAAATTACTCGAAGTGTTGCAAGAAGATGAGCAATCATTATTAACTTTTCTAGAGCATTTACATAGGCGACGATTTGTTTTAACTGCCACGCAGAGTGCACAATTGCTAGCACTTTTATGCAAGTTTAAACCAGAAGAAGTCGACGAATTTGTGCGTCAATGCGACGAGTATCGTGTAGAGGAGGCGCTAAGCTTAGTTTTAGCGTATAAACTGAACAAATCGGCAATATACCTATATGAAAAGCAAGCCAACTATCACAATGCATTCGAGTTGTCCGTAGAATTATTGGCTACATTACATGGTGAAGCGGCGGCTACTTTTGCCCAAGAAATAAGCGACTTGTGTGTACGTGCCACAAATGTGCTTCCAAAAGCGGATTGCGAAAAGTTTTGGTTTACGCTCCTACAGCAAATATTGCCACGTGATGACCTCAAATCCAGCACGAAGCATATGTTACATTTATCGTCACAGTATGTCGACTTACCAAAATTGGTGCAACTTGTGATGAACACCCGTAATGTTTCGGGAAATTTCGGTGATATTAAAGATTTACTAATGAGTATGCTGTCGCAATCTCGTCTCGAGACAGATACCATGGAGAAAACGCTCCAAGTCAAGTGTCAAGATCTAGCAAATGCTTTTGCACGTAAACGTTCCGAGGCTAAGCGCGGTCTTCTAGTGTCGGCAATGCGTTGTGCCATTTGTCAACAACGTTTGTATAACCAAAGTGATATACTTGTCCTTGGCGGCTGTGGACATGCTGTCCATGACAAATGTGCAACAACATATAATGAAACAGTGCAATCGCGCCTGAATAACGGTGATATTTCGCAAACGACGCAAGCGGAGAAAGATGCATATAACGGTATTCATGTAGCATGTCCGCATTGCTCAGCGGAAATGAGAAACAATTTTTACAATAATATAATTAAACTATCGGAACCTAAGCGTACAGTGTCTGCGCTATGTGAAGCGGCTTTTAATATACAACAAGAACAACAAAATGTAAATCAAATGGGTGTATTGAAATTAAAAGCGCCACCACGAAAGTTTACTTGCAACTAAGAATAATGCAAGTTAAATATGGCATTTTGCATTCCTTCGTTTAACATCTCATAAATAACTGTGTATTTCATTTGCTATTATTTGTTTTTGTAAAGACAAATGCGTCATCTATGATTACTGAATCACTTTCAATGCTATAAATTATTGAAAATCAGCCGGGAAATTTCGCTAAAAAATGGAAATACTCGTAAACTATTGCAAGTACTTTAAATTAAACCAAGTAAAAAATATAAAAAATCTAATACTCGTTTGTAGATTTTCTGTTCCTCTTATTTTCTTCAATTTAACTTCATGGACGTTAATTTATGCACAATTTAAACTGCTTATAATATATTTTCGAGACTCAATGAAAGTGATTCAGTGTTTGCAATCGATTTGATTAAAAAAAAAACAAAAAGAGTTCCTTCAAGTTAGATAACACAATCATGACAGTTTGTTATTCAGTTGATCACTTGATTCGCAGCACTCGTTTTTCTTTTGCGCATTATTAAGCCAACAGTATTCCTTGCAATTTACTTACTGCATACTACAATTTTCTAAATAGCGAAAATCATATGTTGTTTAAGTCACAAACTTACGAATAAGTTTTTGTTTAAGCTTTAATGTATATGTATGTATGTACGATAATAATAATAATAATCGAAATTATTCGAAAAATGCTTGCAATGCATTTGAAGAGAAATTATATATACAATACTGTAACTTAACTAACAAATAATTAATTAAAACACAAACCGAATGTAGTTAAATATAAATATTTACAGAAAATTAACTATTTGTGTTTTAAAATGCGAAGAAACAACGATCATTACGCTGATAGTTCTTTCGGATATAAATTACTGTAGTATTGAACAAATTCAGCACATTGCTCCGCTATAAAAAAAAATAGATTATTTATTTATAACATTATTATCCGTTTTTAATTGACTCACTTTTCAAAAAGTCCATCGTGCCACGTTGGCGCAGATTACGCAATTGGAAGTATTTAAAAACACTATGGAAAACTAGATCATCCTTAGCCTTTTGCGCTGCTTCCAGGAATTTGCGTGCCGATATGCTATCATTGTTCATCGAATTGCGTGCCAATCGTAGGGCATCCACCACTTTACCTTGACCCAAGAGCACCTCGATTATTATCTATATAAGTATAGACAATATATGTATATTTATTAGGGTGTAGCTAATGCATAGTTTATATTACACTTGTACTTACATCGTGCGCTTCGATCTTACTCAACATGTCGAGCGCGATTTGCGAAATAGCCGCATCAACATCGGAATGTGAAAGCAAAAAACACGCGATTGGTTTTGACTCCAACAACAGTGAGTAGCTGACTAAATGCCGCAATGTGTCAAAGCTGCGATTGCGTATAAGTTCACTTATAATCATCTTGCTAAGATCCTCTTGCGCAGCGATATTATGTTTGTTCAAAGAGTATAAATAGAGAATTAATATCGTCTCGGTATTTGCGCGCTCACTTATAGGTTGGAAGACGTATTGGAACATATCCTGCTGTTCGATGAGCACTTTCGGAGCAGGTGGCAGTTTTATAGTTGTTTTTACATTTGATGGTTGGGCAGTTTGCGTTTGGAGTTCTAATTGTACCCAAGAGCTAAGCAAGATATTAATGAGAAAATTTTAATAATTACACCCATTACCCAGTTTATTATTGGTACTTACGCATAAACCTTATTGATTTTATTAAAAATGGTCTCCAGCACAGGCAACAGTGTACCGTTGTATTGTTCGTCTACCATTTGGTGAACTATTTTTAAAAGTGCCTGTTTGCCACTTGTACGTTGTAGCAAGAACTCTGTGAGCCGTATGCGATCAGATATAAGTGTACAAAGTTGTTCTACATTAAGATTTAAATACCACATACAACCGAGCTTGGCATCAATTACAATATTCGGTTGGAATAGCACCCAATGCATAGAATCTGTAAACAAAACCAATTATTAGTAGCATTAAATACTTATTTATGTAATTATTTAACACATTACACAATTCGCATTGCATTGTTTGTCCGTCCGGCGATAAACTTGGTAATTTCAGCGCAAACGGACGAATCGATCGTCCTGGCGTAATGGGAGTGTGATATGTAACACCATTTGCTTGCTCACCACTTAAAGCAATATCAAATAAAAGTGAGGTAGCTGAAGCCTGATGGTGTACAACTATTAAGTTATCCACTGTATTGATTGCAAATCGTCCAACATGGCCAAGTCTAAGTACATGACATTTGCGTGGTGCTAAGCCGGGTCCATTAAGTAGATATACTTCGACTTCCATCATACCCTCCGTGTTTGCTTGTAGCAGGAACACCGCCATTGTGCCATATACTTGCCCCAGCGTTACTTTACTCTCCTGAACTTCACTATTAGTATTGCCCACTGTAAATTATATATAAAAATATATAATAACAATCTTAACTTAAGAATTGAATAATACTCACTTTCCAGCTTTGGTAGCTTCGTTATAGATTTTTGTTTGATTAATATTGGTACCAAAGAATTGTTGTCTGTTGAACAAATCAGAGCAATATTAGATACAGTACACCAAGCAAACCATTTGATGCCAATATTCAAAGACTTTACTGCACGCAATTGTCGCTTTTCTGGTATCACGGTGAAGATCTCTATGCTACTATTTGAAATTATTGCTACCTCGCGCGTATGAACCCATACGAAACCATATACCAGTGCTTTAATTTGATGGACAATACTTTCTTGTAGTAAGGGCTGCTCTCCTTGAAAGCAAATGAATTCCACAGCATTTTCTCGACGTTGTACTGCCAATATTTTATTGTCTGGCGAAAATTTAATGGAACGAATAGTACCACGATCATTCATGCAGAATGATATAACTGAATCTTCTGTGGGACCCTTAACTATCACACCAGTTGCGCCACCACTACGCACAGCAAAAATCTAAATAAAAAAATTAATTAGAATCATTTCTCTTACACACTTGTTATGTTTTAATACCTGGCAATTGGAGTCATCAAAAAATACATTTGTTAATTGGCTGGCTGCGTCGAATCGTATCGGACATTTGGACAGTTCAATATAATGAAGCGTTTCCATTTTATTAGTTTTTCTCCTTTTTATTTTTAATCAAAAGGTCTTTATTTGATAGATATGCAATTAAAATAAATACTTAAACAGCTGTAATTAATTTGTTTATAAACCAATTTTCAGAGATGCCATATTGTGTATTTTATTTTAATTCTCCGATTTCTTAAGTTAATTATTTAAAATTTTTATTGTTATCAAAACGGAAAATATATAATAATAATACTTTTTTAAATACCCTAAAATTGTGGAAATACGATGATATAATATGTTTTTGAGAGATCAACAAAATTTGATTTTTGTATATTTCCATTTACGTTTTTCTTGCTTGAAAGTCTATTTACCAACACTGTATTTACAGCTGTTTTATATTGCAATTCTCTTAAAGTATTGCTGGAAAGGATAGGGCAACTCGTGAATTCCAAAGGAACTGGTAGGATTTTGGAAAACTATCCTAATACAAACATCTCCTGCACCAGCCTTAATTCCGTTATATTACTTTAAAATGATCGGGTACGTATTAAAAATTCAATTATTTCAAGGTGCTATATTTACGTAATGCCTTTTACCATTTATGTCCATCGCAATTATCTGAACATTTATAGCTTTCTTGTACGAGCCGGCATTGTTGTTGGTGCTGCATATTACTCGAAAAAACTGGGAGTATGGGGCAGCCCAGAAGAATCGGAAAAGCTATACAATGAATTAAAAGAAAGTGTTCGCCCTCACGCAAAAGAGTTGGAAAAGAAATTACCATTTGAAGTTCCAGCGTTACCAGAAACCGGAGAAGTACGTTTCCTGGCTAAGCATTATTATAACGAAGGAGTTAAAAGCACATTCCACTTTATTGAAATGTTGCCATGTTATACGGGTCAATTATTGCACAAAGCTAAAGTGGAATTCGAAAAATTCGCTACTCCCCCATCACCTAGTACTGAAAAGTAAAATTTTATTTTTTTGTATAAAATAATCGATGTTACAATTTCTATTTATAAAAGCTAATGCAAATTAAATAAAATTATGTCAAAACGAATTACCACTTAATTTAAACAAATATTAAGACTTGAATCAACAACGTGTGAGTAATGAAGTCTTCACAACAGAAAGTATTGGGTTTTTGTTTTCCCGCAAAATAATTTACGAGCTCGTCAAACGAATCCACGTTCTAATGAAAATTCTCCCATTATAAGACTCGCTTTTAAGTGCTGGAAAAGATTAGAATTATCCAAGAATCTTCTCGTTAAACGATTTAATTTAGAAACGCATTAAACTTATAGGACCCCACAGCGCCAATGGAGAAATGTGCAGCCCGCTACAACAACAACAAATATGTAACGAATGAATAGCATAGCTAGATTCGCAATGTTTCGGTGGATAATAAACGATTTTATTCCATGTTTACAAAATACTAATTTTATTGTGTAACTGCTACCATTTAAGGTTTAGTTTTCAGTTTCCAAATTGCATTTTTACCGCTTCGCAAATAATAATATAATGCGTTTGTTTTTTAATACACACATATATGATGTTCTTAAGTTGCTTAGCTATCGATATACAATCTTAATAATTTTATAAAATAAAAGTCGTGCAGATTTTTTTACTTTACTTTCTTTTTAAAGGTGCAACCTTATATGTACGTTCTGTAAGTAGTTATCATTAACTTCTTATATTTAATTACGACTATCATTGTTCAAAAAGGTCCTTTGCATATCGATAAGTTCGTTCTTGTTGATAATAAGTTTAATATGTTATTTTTTCAGTTAAAATAGAAATTAACTGCAGTGCAAAATCTAATCGATGGTTTCAATTGTTGCTCCTGCATCGACAAGAATACACACGCACACTAATTCCTAAAACATCCGCTCCTATAAAATATATATATAGCGGAGGTTAATAGAAAATGGCTGTGTTTGTTACTTTTGCTCCATTTTAGTTAACACCTTATTGCTTCTAATATATTGTTGTAACTGCTGCTGTTGGATTCGCTGACTTCATCTCTGTTAGGTTGTGTTTATATTGTTTAAAAGGCAGTAACGGTAGCCACACTTCAGGCCTTAGTTTCCACTGCCGGAGTGGTTTCGACCTTCGATGCCGCGGCAGCCGCATCCGCACCGACTGCGGCGGCGGCACCACCCTTCTTCTTAGCACCACCTTTACCCTTCTTACTGGGTTGCAAAGGTGTGGCGACAAGTTCCTGAAAAAATAATAAACAAACTCAGTAAACTTTAATCCACCAATATATTTTTAATAATTACTTTCAGTTCCGGCTGAGCTATGCTGTGCTCACTGACATACAACTCCTCCGTGAATGGGATACCAGTAACCAAATTGACACCATTGGGCATAAGCAACACAGTATGCTTGAATTGCGCAACATATTCAGCTGTAATACAAAAAAATAATAAAAATGCTTAAAAAATCTATACACATTTAAGCACAACAATCAAAGAGTGAGGAGCAAATTGTATACGTTCTGTAAGATGGCATTTCTATGTAGAGATAATGCCATCCACGAATAGAGCGCAATTTGATATATGCAAAAATGTTTGTACTACAATAAATTAAGGAAGCAATTGTAGCAATCAAATTCTTGCAAAATAAGTATATAAAAATTTTGAATAAATTATTGCAGTAGTAAATTTTGCTTAAAGCAAACAATAAGTGCTCTAAGAAAATTTATAACTGTATTTTATCTTGCAAGGTGTCTGATCGTAAGACGAAATTGAATTCATTTACGTAATTAATCCTTGCAGAAGATGGGTATCACTCAACTGCTACGGCAAAAACTCACCTGGTTTTTCGTATAGAACTTGGAAAGGCTCAATCATCTTGTGCGATACGCATTCGACAACACCCATACGCGCTTTTGTTTCTTCGTCGAAATGTCTGATATTGAAAGGCATATTTCCATACTTTGTTTTAACCTGAAATTGGGCGAAATATTAATATTTTATAAGAAATATCAAAAAGGCAACAAAATTTTACAATTACAAAACACATATTTCTATTTAATACATAACTTAATTGTTTCTTACCTCCTGCAGCAGCGCACGTGATGCCTTTAGCTTCAGCATATAATTTTCATCTGTTTTCTTATATATTGAGACCTTTGTATCCTTTTCGCGACCCTTTAATAGAAAAAAATAATATTTGTTTAATACAGTTCTTAAGCTTAAAACCAATTAGTTTTTGTATAGATGTCCTCAGATCTCATAATCTTACAATCTCTGAGCATCCGTCTACGATTCAGAACAAGTGTGCCAATTCGAATGAGCAAAACAGCTTATGAATTGGAAAATAATCAAGAGATAATTCAATCGATTACTTTCACATGAACTTTATCGACTGACTTCAAACTCTCAAGCGCTATTTTTTAATCATTGGATATGTGAGATGAGAGATGTGTGATAAATATTTTTCAAACTTACAATGCCTTCGCCGGTGCTCACTATTACGTCGATGGCGTAAACTTCATGTGTCTCGAAAGTACATTTTTCGTGTTCCTTGCGCTGACTTTCATTCGGATTTTGTATGATAGTTTTTTCACCATCAATTTTAAATTGTTTCAACTCATGGCTAAGCATACCTTCAATGGGTTTGCATTTGTATGATTCGCTGACTTGTTGCACGGCGTCGGTGATCGTATAATTCTGCAAAGAAATAAGTTTTTTTTATTTAATTTTTGGAAAATAGTAATTGTAAAAATACTTGTAGCCTAAAAAAACAATTATTATCTTTAAAAGCATACACATTAATTACTGCATTGTTACAAATGTTAGCAGTGAAAAAAAGAGAAGTGGCAGTAATATGTAGCACAAAATTCTCTTGGTATAACTGTAAATATTTTTTTATGCAAGTGTTGAGACGACCTCTTTCATCGAACATCTAAGAGACAATCCGTTTGCTTGCAAAGTGTTATTTAATAAAAATACATATTGATATGCATATATCTGTACTGTAATATGTTACAAAAAACTATTGATGTTGGCAGTCGAAAAAAGAGAAGTTCCAGTATCGCAAACCTCTCATGATGGACTGTAAATATTTATTTATGCAAGTGTTGAGATGAACTCTTCCATCGAGCATACAAGAGTTAATCCGTTTGCTTGCAAAGTGTTAATTAATAAAAATACATATTGATATGGATATTTTGTACTGTAATATGTTACGAAAAGCTATTGGTGTCAACAGTCGAAAAAAGGGAGGTTCCAGTATCGCAAACCTCTCATGGTGGACTGTAAATATTTATTTATGCAAGTGTTGAGATGAACTCTTCCATTGAGCATACAAGAGTTAATCCGTTTGCTTGCAATTTGATATATTTAAGTACATAAATATGTTTCACTAAAGATTAATAATGTTTGACGATAATTAGGGAGAAATGCATGGTAAGGGCATTGCACCATTGTGGCTCGACAAATTTACTTTTGCAAACAAATTGTCTGATTTTGCTACAAAAGCGAAACTATATTTTTGATTTGTTTGCATATTATATAAAATTTCGTTCCATTCAGATATAAAATAAAAATTGGCCAAACTACTTAATATAAGATTGAACACTCACGCTATTTCCAGATTTCAGTAACCGTAGTGCAGCCTGCACTGCCCAATAAGCTGCTAAAACTACATCAGCTTGGCGTCCAGATACTTTTTTCTCCTTTGATGCACCAATAACTACTGTGTGTGCTGCTACGGCAATAAAACCATCAATATGTGCGCCAAGATCACTGTAAAAATGTACAATTGGAAGATTAGAAACTCTCAAATTAGAAATATTTCGACATATTTGTATTATCTAAAATACCTCTTATAAAAAAATCAAATTAACATATAGTTTACTATTGATTTTTTTTTCTAACATCGCACCTACATTTTAACAACATCTCCTTCCTTAAGTATGTAATCAGCATCATTTTTGGATGGAGAGAAGTGACAAACGCAGTTATTAACGGACAAACATGTTGGGAATGCAATTCCCTTTTTCAAGTCCTTTTCCTTTTTGTATACCTTAAAATAAATTAAAAATGTATTTGTATCTGCCGTTGCCTTTGTACTAATGTTTCTTATAGATATTTTGTTCTCAGATCTCATAATCTTACTATCTTTGAGCATCAATATCACTCAACCTTAAAATGCGCCAAACCAGTTACCATATGAAATTTCGATAACCAGAGGTAGTAACTCGAATGAACTACTGCTATTTTAATTCAAGTGACATATCTAGCTCTCAAGCGCTGTTTTTAATCATGGAACAGTAAATATTAAAAAACTGTTATATGTATAAATTAATAAAATCTTACCTTGCTGGTTTCATCGACAATAAGATTGTCTCCCTTAGTGCAGATATCACGAACAGATGCTTCGACCACACAGAGATCAATAACAGCTTTAAGTGTTTCTGCAAATACAAGGAAATAATTAAAATTTTTATAAAAAACAACATAATATAAATTGAAAATTGCTCAAATTTCACGTTTAAGGTGTAAATATTATAATTCATTAATAGACAAACTTAAAACGTGTGCTCTTTACGGCTGTTTTGAAAACAAATGCGTGGCATTTTTTCTATTTAACCAGTTTGGTTATTTTTCGTTGACATTTAAATAAAAGCAAACTAAAAAACTAGTCATATAAAATGGAGTAATAAGTTAGAAATAATCACAAATATTGTTTCCACAATTAATAATGGATTTACCATTAAATCTGTAATGTTCACAATTTTTAGAGGTTATGTTCAGTGGTAATGCATTACGCGCCGCGTGGCTTGCTTACACACTTTATTGTACATGTCAGCGCTTTAGTTTTATACTTATAATGTATATCTTTAGTTTACAATTGTATTGTTAATCAAAAATAGAAAAACTGATATTCTTATGATATATTTTGCACCAAACACATATTTCTCATATATGTATACTCACTGTTGACTATTTCACCGGCCAATTTGTATTTGGTTACCACCAAATCTTCAGCAATGGTTTTCTCTGGAACCTCTTTCTCAACTTCGGCCATTTTACTCGTTCAATGCGGATGGACAACGAAATTTAACTCTTCAGTCCCTTAATGGAAAAACTAGGTTTAAAACTTTATTTTCCAGTTAGGCAAGCTACGTTTATTTGCTATTAAAACAAATTCCAATTTAAGCGTTAGAATTTGGTTTTTATAGATTTATAATCAAACTTAAAAATTCCAAAATACTTTTGTTGAAAAACGCGATCCAATCACAAAAGCTTTATTTCACACGTTGCTCTTTTCGCGACGGTGGAATTGTATAAAAAGAAATCAAACGATGTGAACACGAAGCATCGATAGTTGTTACGTGGTTGCCATTTCCAATTTATAAAGGCGGAATAAACATATTTAGCCTCGCACTGCTATTATCGATAGCTTAAAATGATAACTTTGGGCATATTTTTCTGAAACAAGCAATCAGAAATATATTTTCTTTACAAACCCCCTCCAAATGTGTTCAATGATGTTCTATATATACAAAAAACGGAATAAAATCCGTGGTAAGCCGTACAGCAAGAGTTTTTCGTAGATTTATAATCCGAAATTGCGAACACTTCACCTGAAATAATACGCTTTCTATTTATTATTTAAAATTAGCTTATGAATTTCGAAGCAATTTGTAACTATGATTAAAGTTAAAGCCAAAACTAAAATTAGATTTAAAGCAATCGCTTTGTTTAGTATTTACTAGAACACTCTGTCTTTGCAATCAGCTGATTACTTGCGCATGCTAATCAGCTGTTAATTTAGCCAAAAGTAAATAGATGAATGGATTTCGGAAAATCTTGTGACGAAAATGTGATAGTTTGGATATAGAAGTGTTTTTAACTTTACTTCCTGACTTACGCAAACAACGGGAACAAGCGCGATGTTTGCCCGTATAGCATACAGACGGTCGTTGGTGTTGTTAACACAAAGATGTCTCCTTAATGTAAGCCCAAACACAAAGAAGTTACCTCAACTAAGCAGCCAACGACTGACGCTATTCCAGTTTCGTCAATTCTATCAAAAACGAAGTGAATCTTCTACGGATGCAACCATAACTCGAAATATTTGGAACAAAATTTTCGGAAAATATTTGTTAGCCACAAATATTCTGAGTTCGGGTATTTTAATGGTAATTGGAGACTTGGTTGCACAAGAAATTGAATATCGTCGTCATCACAACGAGTTGGATGAATTCGATATCAAGCAAGAACGCTATGACACAAAGCGAGTTTTTCGTATGTTTGTAGTGGGATGTTTACAAGGGCCACTACACCATTATGTTTACAAGTGGATGGATTATGCGATGCCAGTGCGTAACGTGAAAAACACTCTTTGGAAAATATTAATTGACCAAATATTTATGTCACCAGCTTGCATTTTAATATTTTTTTATTCCGCTTGCTATCTCGAGCAAAGGTCTGTGCAAGACACAAATAAGGAGTTGTGTGACAAATTTCCAATTATTTATTTAATGGATTGGGCTATGTGGCCAGCAGCACAATATATAAACTTTAGATATTTGGATACCAAATATCGGGTTATGTTCGTAAACGTATGCACAGCAGTTTATAATATATTTCTTTCATATATGAAACATGACTATTAATGTGAACTTTTTGCTGTATTGCTTTAATATACGTGTGATATCGTACCTAATAGAAAATTTTCTTTTTAAATAAGCAATTGAGTAAATTGTAACAGGCTATACCACAAATATATTTATGGTAGGAATGGCATTGTTGTTATTGTAAATATTCATATCAAATAAACGGTTATTCCACCAGCACGATTTCACGGTGTGGAATGTCTTTATCACGCTCAGGATTAATGATATGGATAACTATAAAACAATGTAGTTTTAATTTAATTTTTAGAAATAAAAATATTTATTTATTATAAAATATAGCTATTCGTAGCTGTAAGAAGAATCCGCGTTGTGTTTTATTTATATTTATAGTTTATAAATATTATTTTCAACTTATACATATTTATTTATGCACCAATAATTATTTAGCAAAAAATACACATATGTACGCAAACTATTAGAATCCTACGTCATCAGTGACTGTAACACCGAACATGTTTCGCGCTAACTGCATATGTTCCTGTTGAATAAAATTGGCCATTAATGTTGTAAGTACCTCATTTGCTCTTAAAATCTGCTGCTTTATGATAATTCGGAAATCTTCGCGGGCTCCTTTGTCAGCACCACGGGTACCAACGCGGCAAACACTTGTGCCGGTTTGCGCAGGTGACAAATCAAACGCAAAGTCTTCATTGTGTGCATGCCAAATATGCAAGAATTCTTCAATAAAATCAATTGTTATTATGTACGTAGTAAATAAGCGATAAGCGAAAGCTCTTCGCGATGTTATTAGCGTAAAGATTTGCTCAGCCATTAGGGTCTCACGCGGATATTCAAGTTGTAATAATACCAATAAGTCACCCAGTATTTGATCAGGACAGTTAGGCTCGTAAAGCTTTCGCTGTAAAAATTTTAATTAATGATATTTCTGTTGTAGATTTGTGTTTAAAACTCACGCTAAGGGTATTAATGATGGCTTTTGTACAGTACTGTATTAATGCTTTCTGGGTCAATGGTATAAATATCATATGGCGGGGCACCTTTAATGTTAGATGTTCCAAAATATGTCCTGGGGTTGCTGGCAATTCGTCAATGATTTTGACTATGCATTCGAACCCCTGTAGCTGTTTAAAAATAGCATTTAAGTTTTAAAATAACTGTATTAAAATGTATATGTAGGTTTAAACTACTTACCGTCAAATTTCCTTGTAATAGGTTTAAGCTTAATATTTGTAAATTCTGCACCAAGCTACTAGTCACTATCATCTCAGACATTAATTTCTTGGCCTCTTCTTGATGGCCAAAGTATATCGCCAAATCAAAGAGAAATCGCGATATCCATGCAGCCAAAGGTAAGGTGAGTAGTAACTTGCTGAAATCACGTTGAAATTGCTCCGTATTTAAAAGTTGCCAACATTGTGCGGCATGCACAAATGCTTTGGAAATATCTTTGCTTGTTGGTGTAGTTAGTGAGATCTGTGGAGGCTCCATACTTTGTACATCTGGTGCTTCCATTTTCCAGTCAACTGAAATTTATTGACAGAATATATATTAGTTTATAAAAAACTTATAATTTTTTTTTAATTTACCTGTGAAGCCTTCCACCAAAACATGATTAATTCCAGCATCTTCTGATTGTGTATAACAATTCTTGATATAACAATGTAGTGAATATATAAATAAAGTTGTAGCATAAAAAAGTACTTGGGTACTGCCAGCAGGACTAATTGATACAATTTCTATAAGTTTATCCCAATAAACATTTTGGCCCCAAGTTTTATTGAATGGTAAAAATGTTTCCCAACGCAAAATTTTACCACACAACATCAAAACTTGAAATATTTTTTTCCATATTTCAGTGTTATCACACTTATTCTCATCATCAATTATCTGACGTATATAATATTCTAATGAAATTGTGAATAATCTGCAAACGAGTACAGGAGGCAGCTCTGGTGTTTTGTGATAAATCAGTGGTAATGCCTCTTCTACAAGCATTTCCTGGTATTTTTGAGGATTTTGTTTCATGCCGTCCGCTATCATCTCTAGTAATCTTGGCTACAATACAAATATTATTTAGTTATTATTCAAAGTATGTCACTTCTAAGCTTACTGAGTGTGTGATGGCAGCTTGTGGGAAGCGTTTCAATATGAGTAGCAATAATTTGCATTGGTGGATACTGTTTTCGGCATTATTAACTGTAAGCAATAATATTTTATGCTGCACGTCATATGATACATGCTGGAACATTTTCACGTAGAATTCTTGTGCTGGAGTAATTTCATTTTCTGGTGCTCGCAGAGCATTGGTCAGCTCATTTACTTCATTCCACAATTCTGCATTTTGGTTTTGAAAGTTTAACGCTCTACAAATAATTCTATTAAAATTTGCTTTTTAAAATGTCGGTAATATTACTTACATATTGCTAAAGCATTTTGCAGCCTCTTCAAAGTTTTTGGATTCTTTTTCTAGTTTATATGCTTCAAACTGAAATTAGAAATAAATTATATCTGATTACAATATACATATGTATATGTACACATATTTGTTTTGCGCTTACCAATATATCAAAGCTTGTGGGAAGCAATGTTTTTGCTGTTATCAACCAGGCCTTGGCTGATGCAGCATCAGTGCTTCGGAGCTTTTGTGCCTGCGACACCAAATAGCTTTCTTCAGAAGTAATTGTTTCCATTACTTATTCCAAATTTATAAAAAACGGTTCAAAAATGTCGGGGTTTGAAAAGCAATCTAAGTTTTCAAAAAACCGGGCACGGGGAATACTCGATTAAACAATAAATTAATCTGTATGAAGAATCAAATGCTGGAATCGTTTATTCCCTATTATTTAATCCAATTTAAAAAATGTTATAATATTTTACAGATTTTTTACAGCACTGTAAACTTTTCATTCGAGAAAGAATTCAAACTACAAATGGATATAAAAAAATAAAATTCAATGTTTCTTATAAAAAAAACCAAAACAACATGAGGTTGGTTGCGCTTACAAACTCAAGTGCATGAAAGTACCCAGCAAGACACGACAAGCAAAGCTCCAAAACATGCGTAAGATAGGGATGATCGATCACACGAGCGCAAGAGTTTCAGTTAAATATTTGAATTTAGGTTTTAGTAACGTTAACAGCGCTCTTGAGTATATAACTAGTGATTTTCCCATTTTTTGTTATGCTTGCTTAAGTTTTTTTCTGAGCGTTGGCTACTTAAAATGCGCGTAGTATCGAAACCGTACGGATTTGCTTCTGCGAGATTCACTTTTATATCGATTTCTATAAATTATCGATAAATGTAAAACTTTTAATAAAAGCCGATTTTTATCAATTTCATCATAACTGTTTGTGCTAAATGTGTAAACATCCATCTCTAGAAATCACATTATTTAAATTTTTAAATAAGTGTAATATTATTCAAAGTTTTTCTTATTTTTGCTTTCAGTATGAACGCAAATGGATTTGAACAATGGGTAAACATTAATATAATGCATACTTTCAAAAGAAAAATTTAAATACTTAATTTGAATTATTTAGGGAGGCTATATGGAAGCAAAAATCACAAAGCTCGAGGAACAATTTTCCGCTGGTAGCAATCCCTACAGAAAATCTAATTTATTTTCTGGAATATCCATATTTGTTAACGGTTTAACTTATCCTTCAGCTGATGAGTTAAAACGAATCATGATGGTTCATGGAGGGACCTACCATCATTATGAACGTTCACATACTACATATATTATAGCATCTAATTTGCCAGATGTAAAAGTTCGTAATATGAATACCAGTAAAATTATAAGCCCACAATGGGTGGTCGACTCGGTAAAAGAAATGCGCATATTGGATTATACCCGTTATTTATTGTATACAAATCAAAAAGTATCGCAACCAAGCTTAGTCTTTAAGAATGTTAAAAAGAATGTGTGTGAGAATGATCAATCGAAAAAAGAAAATTACAACGCCACACAATGTAATAACGCTATAGTTCAGCCCGATACAAGTACATTGACAGATGTTGGTAAAGATTTGGCGCGTACTGCTGTGGATCCGAAATTTCTTTCAGAATTTTACAATAATTCGAGATTACATCATATCGCATCACTTGGTGCTGGTTTTAAGCAGTACGTCTCCGATTTGCGTGATCAACATGGCACAAAGGGTTTTCCGGCACGAAAGGAACTAAAGGAAAAACTAAATGTTAGTGGAAATGTAAACACTAAAACATCTACAAAATATGTAATGCATATCGATATGGATTGCTTCTTTGTGTCGGTTGGTCTGCGGAAATACCCCGAATTAAAGGGTCAACCAGTGGCTGTCACACATTCAAAAGGTTTAGTGTTTCTTTAGTTTTCATCATATAAATTTGGTTTCAGTTATTAAAAACTCTTTATATATCGAACTTTTTACAGGCGGAGCCAGCGCAAATGAAGTGCCCGTTCACCCTAGCGCAGATCGCAAAACTGAAATGGAATTGTTTGCAAAGCGTTTTGAGCAACATTTACACAACAATATTTTATCTGAGAAGGTACGTGGAGGTTTCGAAGCTAAAATGTCACTTTCGGAAATTGCTTCTTGTAGTTATGAGGCGCGCGCCAAAGGTATACGCAATGGCATGTTTGTCGGAAAAGCTTTGAACTTATGTCCTGAGTTAAAGACCATACCTTATGATTTCGAAGGCTACCGTGAAGTAGCTTACACCTTATATGATACTATAGCACAGTACACCTTAAATATTGAGGCTGTTAGTTGCGATGAAATGTTTGTTGATTTAACGGAGGTATTAGACGAGATGCAAGTGGAACCCATGGATTTTGTGCGTGCTGTGCGTGAGGAAGTGCGAGCAAAAACTGGATGTCCATGTTCCGCAGGTGTAGGTGGAAATAAGTGAGTATCAAAGTACTAATATAGTCCGCCAGTGAGATATAAATTGGATTTTTTTTTTATTTTGTAGATTGCAAGCACGTATGGCAACAAAACAAGCAAAGCCAGACGGTCAGTACTTGCTGCTACCAGAAGTTGCAGAAGAATATATGGCAAATATAAAAATCGAAGAGTTACCCGGTGTGGGAAGTAGCACGGCTTATACTTTGAAAAATAATAATTTAGTAACTTGCGGAGATCTTCAAATGATTTCGTTATTGAAATTACAAATGCATGTTGGCAAAAAATTTGGCGAGACGCTTCATCAGTTCTGCCGAGGTATAGATAATCGACAGCTTACTTATGGTCAAGTAAGAAAATATACATATATTAATTAAATTGCGTAAAAAAATTAAGTACACATTCCTTTATAATTTCAGATACGCAAATCTGTTTCGGCCGAAGTAAATTATGGTATACGATTCAAAGAATTTAGTGAATTGGAAACATTTTTGCGACAATTATGCACTGAAGTGCACACTCGCCTTACCGACATAAAACGACGCACGAAATGCATTACACTAAAGGTAATGGTGCGTGCCAAAGATGCGCCCCTTGAGGCAGCCAAGTTTATGGGTCATGGCGTATGTGATCACGTGACAAAATCAGTTTCACTATCAGATTATACAAGCGATGTAGAAGTAATCATACGAACCGTAATTGCTACAATGAAGGCATTAACGATACCACCTAATGAATTGCGTGGCATAGGCATTCAACTTTCTAAACTAAATGATCCTCACGAGGGCAAAGCACATAAGGAGAATGCAATAATGAATATGTTTAGCAAAGTGACGGAAAAGAAAAAAGGTGAAATACTTTTTTTTTACATTAAGACCGTATTATTATTTTGCCAAACTCTTTCTCAGACAAAATCAGTGAACCGTCCGATAATAATGGTGACTGTATTGTCACAAGCGATAATGCTGCTACCATAAATGCCAATGTGCCGATAATAAATAAGCCAGCATCAAATGAACACAAATACGAACAAAACAATAAAGATATTGGAAAGCGCACTCGGGGTAAGGCCACTAGTGGCGCTTCGGAGAAGAAATCCAAAAAAACACATGATATATTGGACTTGATGCAAAAGGCCAAACAAAAGCAACCAGTTGTATCAGCCAGTTACACTGCGACTATTAACAATACCATACCGAAGGATATCGATCCAGATGTTTTTGCGGCTCTACCAGCCGACATACGTAACGAAATTTTACAAGCCCATAATGAAAGTTTACAACAAACAACGAAACCCGTTATGCCAGTTCAACCGCTAAACAATTCGAATTTAAGCATTCTCAATGAAAGTGATTTCCAACCATCAACGTCCAAAGCAGCAGAACATAGAAAACAACGTAAACAGCTGCAAAAATTACAAAAGCAACAAGAAAATCATCCATACGAACATAATTCGATAAACGTGCCGCATGTTGACCCGGAATTTTTAGCGGCGTTGCCGCAAGAGTTGCGTTTGGAACTTGAGAAGGAATATGCGCAGCTACCGGGAAAAAGCAAGTCACCTGATCTTAAGAAAATATCTAGCACACAGACCGCAGCTAATACTGACGAACAGCGGCCGGAAATACAAATATCTGCCGACAATATTTTCATGCAAGTGAATTGTAATGAAATGATTTTAGCTTGGTTAAAGAGCGCCGACAAACCAGAAGCATATGATGTGAATTTGATTGCCAAACACGCCGAAGAAATGGTCAGTGCTGATGAAATTGATACACTATACACGCCGCTGATTTATCTCTGCAAGTACGTTTCCATTGCTTATAATTTAATAACATGTATATATATAATATTTATTTCATTTTGAAGGTTAATTAATCAACAGAAGAGTAGTGGTACACCCAGTGATTGCGTGTGGCATAAGGCCTACCTTGACATAATTAAGGTAGTTCAGAAGAAAATGACCGAAGCTTATAACGGCCGTAGTCTGTTTTTGGGCGCGAAGTTGAAATGTGATAATTGTGTAAATTCGTAAATAACATATTAGAACTTGCCTACTGTTAAGTATAAATCACTTCACCACCAACCAGCTCGTTGTGGTAACTGACTTTGTTGAGAGTCGTAAAGTAACGTAAACCGCTACGAATTCGTTAGAGTTTATGGGATAACTACCTTATCACTTACACAAACATTCAGTGAAGATTGTATAGTTATCGAAAACTTGCCTCATGCGAGTTGTAAATCTACCTCTGTTAAACATAAGGAAACATTGCTTGAAAAATGTCAAGTTGGAACGTGAGATTGTGAAACAATCTAGCGAAAGGTGCTGCAAAAATGAATGTATGTTTGAAGACGATAACAAAGATTTGTATTAAAATATGAGAATGTCCAGTTTTTTTTTGTCAACCTGGGTCAGAACAGATGGTATTTACAAAATATGTTGAATGAAGTGACCAGCACTAATATAATGCGGTGAAATTGCGGGTAACAATGCAAATGGAATTGAAGAATATCCACTGAGTTTACAAATTACGTTATTGATTTGCTGTCATGTTGCGTTCCAAAAAATCTCATTTATCTTCATATTATCCCTCAACCTTGTACTTATTTATTTGTTTTTTTTAATATTTTTCATTTTATAATGTGATATATTTATCGTTTGACTGTATATATGTAGTATATTATTTAGAAAAACACTGAATTTAATTCATAAAAAGCATTTTCTCATTGTTTTAATAAAAAATCATAGTAAAGAAAAAAATTTATAATCATAAAAGTTGGATTTTTGTTTGTTTGTAATAGTTGATTTTGTAGTTAAATTTGAAATGCTTTCATTAATAGTATGTTTTGTTTTGTTTTTTTGTAGTGTAACAGCATACATAAGCAATGATATACGTAAGTGCGCAGCATTGAAGTTGTATTTGAAATTCATTTTCTCTTCCACATGCTTCTTTAAACTGTTTCTTGTTTTAATTGTCTCTAATTACCGTCCATATATTGGGAAGCGTAAGGATATTTTTAGGCATATAATAGAACATTTTGTCATAAAAAATTTGGATTTTATTAATTATTTTACAATTTTCGTGGCCATGGAAGTATATATATTTATATGCGAAGATTGTGTGGTTACTTCAGCATTTCTATAATGAGACATTGATCGTATATCGAGCTGTATATATAGTGGAATTGTTGTCGACGTTTGTTGCGCAGTGTACAAATTCTGTGAACGTCCTGTTGTTATTTGCACAACGACATCGATTATATTTTTTGTACATGTGTTGTAATTTACATGTAAATTCTGAGCTTTTTTTATTATATGTAATTACTACATATAGTTACTGAATCTCTGCTCGCATTTTCTTTTGATTTTACTCCACTCGAGAGCATGTTCTGAATCAATACTCGTCTTTTCATTGTATTTTTTTTTATTTTTTTGTTTTGTATTCTTACTATACCTCAGTTTAATTTCATTTCCATTATATTCTTGTATGTATGTATGTAGCTATGAATGTTGTTGTTGTTTTTGTAGGGCGGGTATGTGGCAGACAAACATTAAAAACGCTATCGCGCACGTCCGTTTTAGCGGCTGAATTCAGGCGCATCGTCTTGAGTGATGTCACCATACTTCCAGATGACCAAATGAGCAGCCAAGGCAGCTTGTTGAGCGGCTCTATACTGCTCCACCAAATCCTTGAGTTTACGTTCGCGGCGCTTCTCGGCTAACACATAACCATCGGCTACCAACTGTTTACCAATGTCCACATTGGTGGCTGGATCATGCACCGTTGCCAATGCCGGCCCAGTGGCAGGTTTTAGTTCGACATTCAATTTAACAGTACGATTGAGCACATCCTCGGCAAAGATACGTAAGGCTTCTTCCTTGTCTTCATTGTCGGAGGGAAGTTGTACCAAGGCCAGTGCATACTCGGTTGCGTACGGCCTGTCGCTGGAGAAGCCGGCTGGTAGGGAGGCCAAACGGCTTGTAGGCACAGTCTGGAAATGGTAGAAACTCGTAAGATATCGTATTCAATATAATATATTGCCACTACATATTATATATTATAGTGAAATTGTTGCGTGATAACCGAGCTTGACTGTACACATAATCTAATCCCCTAACATCTACCGTTGGCGGTTCAACCGTTTCATTATCTGTGGCGTCAAGGCGTTACATAACAAAAATATATTGTTTCTACACCATCAACCACGTCCAGCAATCCGATTGAATAACGCTACAGTCATATTGACGATAGGGTTTATGCTCACGACAAGCAATGATTAGACAGTGAACAATGCCGATAAGGCTTGCCCGATTTTCTCGCTATTTTCTCTAGCAAGCTTATGACTCATACGTTACGCTTTGAAACGGTAACGGATCTAAGGAGCGTGCAATAATGACAGCGAATATAAAGATTAAAAAAAAGAAACGTGTATTAATAAATTTTAGAAATGCTTACCTCCTTGTTGCCGTAGTCGATGTAAAGCACGGTAGCGTTGTTGCCTTGCAAACGTTCGATCTTGGCACGATACCACTGATTATCGGCAGAAAATTGCGCTGCGCACACATCTCCACGTTTTGGGGTGTAGGCACCCACGATTGGTGGATTGGATTGGAATTCTGCGTGCAATTTGGCCATCATCGCTTCCAATTTGGCACCATTTTCCACGGCTTGTGCAAAGAAAGTCAAATCGGCAGTAATCTCAGTTACAATAACATCTTCATAATGAACTTTACGTTCCACGGGTACTTTCTCGTCCTTCTCCTCTTCGACGACGACGGGTTTCTCCTCAATTACTTGCTCAACGTAATTGGCCCAGATGTTCTTCTTGGCAGCCTTGGCACGATCTTCGGCATTCTTAAGCTGACGGTAATATTCAGACTTTTCGGCACTGAAATGCACCTCAGCAAGACCTTCCTCAACTAATGCAACCGACAAGTTCACATTATTGTCCGTCCAAAGCCAGCCGATAACGGAAGAGCCGGCTTTATCAGTGGTATCAATATGTACTGATACATCACGTTGAAGAACGCGATCTCGTGTGAATGCTAACGCCTCCTCACCATAAGGTTCGCCATCTTGAGCTGGGACGTGTGGGGAGCTTAGAGCAGGGCGTGAAGAACGCGGACAAGAAATGCCAGCCAACAGGAATGTTACCAGACAACTATCTTTCGGCACATACAAACGCAGACGTGAACCACTAGCGACGAATTCAACAATAGCTTCGGTACGTAAGGCACGTTGCCAAGAAGGAAGATACTGTACTTTGATACGGGAATGGTCAACTGTCAGATCATTGATACGCAATGGCACATTATCTTTTTTGCCAAACATGCCCTTTTGACCCTTAATAGCTTGACTTTCGGCAGCTAAAAGCTGATCGTACACTGAAGAACGTTGATCATCATCTTGACGATGACGTACGCAGGTAGCTAAGCCCTTTGCAACCATAGCTTCAGCAACATTTTGTCCGCCAATATTCACGGTATAACAATATTTCTCTGGGAAATTATCGCGTGCTGGCGAAATGTAATCCAAGTTACATTGCACTTTTTTGTTGATTAACTTTTTACGCAAAAATTCGCGAGCTTCGAACATGAATGGAATCTCATAAAGCGGACGGTAGTTCTTACCGCGTAGAGGTACACTAACCTCACCTTCAGCGCCGACAACTGAACGTTGGTCACGTGGGGGGCGTATCGAAGAGAAGAACACTTTCTTAACTTGTCCGTTTGATAGGCGTACACTAACGGCATCCCCGTTGAAAACTTCTACCACTGTGCCGGTGAAATCCTTCTCCTTAGCATTAATAGTAGGCGCCTTGGATTGATAATCATGCCACAAACGTAGACGCTTTTCTTTAGCAGTTCGTTCGGCAGCACGCAACTTCTCGGCTCCTATTTAAAATGGGATGATATATGTTTTACGTACACACATAGTAAACTTGTATTCATAGATAAAATCGTAATAGTAATTTTACAAATGTACAAATAATAAAACCTTATTCATTCATACATCTGTGTTGAAATTGGAATGTCGACGGGGTGAAATGATTTTATTGCTTATAAATTTAAAAGCATCAAAATCTTGGAAGTCCGTCTTTAATTTAGCATCACATTGTGTTAAACAAAAGCAGTTCAATGATATTACAAATTAGTGCTTTAGTAACACAAAATGATGCTTGCGTTGCTAACAATTTGCGAAAATTTATCTATAAACATAATTTCAAATAAATGTATGCAATCAAAACTTACCGCTCTTCATTACGGCCATAGACCAGTCAACACATTTGGCCAAACCTTCGCGCAGCAATGATTCGGCAATGTTGCCCTTTGGGAACAGAATCGTACCAATGAAATTTGAGTTGTTTACAGACTCGAGACGAATTTCTACTTCGCGTTGTAGCAATCGTGATTCTACATAGAAACGGGCTTCATCGGCAAAAGCAATTTTCACGCTTAAGTCTGGTTTACCATCGGCGTCAAGTTTCACACCTGGACAACGGATTCCCGAAATCATCAAAGTTATGTATTGGAAATCTGGCAGGAGGAAGGCACGAACCGTCGAACCATCTCGAACGTGTTCGATAATCGCTTTGACGGGTTTACCACCATATAATTCAACAATATGGGCGGGATTCTCCTGAGTCCATTTAATATGGCGAACTTTTTCAACAGGTGGCACATGTGACCATTTACCGCGATTTGCACTTTTGGCTTGATCTTCCAACTCGATAAGTCGTTGCAATTCGCTGGAAGGTCTTCCCTCTCGACGTACAGTTACATATCCCTCACGCACCATGGTTTCAACAACATTTTCACCAGATTCCGCATCCTTGCCCAGCCATACGAAACCATATTCTCTATTAGAATTGGCAGGTTTTTCAAACGAGAACAAAACTTCTTCACCAATGAGTTTCTTTCTTAGAAATTCACGTGAGTCCCAGGCCCATGGTTCATCCTTAGTCTCATCGCCTCCTGCACCGGGACGACGTGCTAACTTGGGCGCAAGAACGTAGGAGAATGTAATTTGCTTTTCCGGTGGTGGTGCGCCTTTTAATGCACGAATAACCACAGTGTCTCCCGAAAGTACCTGTTAATAACAAAAATTATTTATTATTTATACACATATAACAAGAACATTAAATACAAATTGCAGGTATATTGAAATTACAGGCCTTTCTCACTCGTATGTTGTAACTTTATTAGACATGTGTTTCAACATGAAATGAGTGAAGTGTGCTGCAAAAAAAAAGAAACAGCTTAGGTATTTTCTGCGCCATCTATATTTCAATCTGTGTAAGCAGTGAAGATCGACAGAGGTTTTTGATTGACAGAGGAGCACGAAAAAAATGTGTTAAATTTTTGGATTGTACATTTTTTTCTTAATTGTAAACCATTATAAATAATAATGGTAAAGGTTCAGGAGAGTGTTTACGTAGCACTAAAACGAATTATATGATTCGGTAGTTGTGTTGCACTTCGACACATGAAGTAAAATACAAATACGAGAGTTCACACTTACAATTCTATTAAATATCAAACTACATACAATTTCCTTAAATTAATTAAATTGGTCCTTTCAAACATTATTCTAATTGCAGGCAAAATTTCGTTAATCTTATCTAGTGTTGTATGAATGTTTTGAGTTGAACTAAAGTCATGGATATTTGTAATTATATAAAATATCTTATTGTTAAGAACACTGCTTCAATTACCAGTAGTTTTTACTCTTTGCCCGGGATCCGAGGATTTGTATGTTATATTCAAAATAAATAAATAAATATGAATTTTGTAGTGTGTTATTTTGAAATACTACCATTGTCGAACAATCTATTCGAATAAAAAGTGAAGTAAATTTGTAAACTGTAGAAACCGCATAACAAAATGCGATCATTAAATATAGAAACTTAAAAAAATGTATATAGACAAACGGGTTCTGAAATAGCTAATGTGTTACCTATTGAAACATCAAAATTCTACAATTGGTTTGGGTTGAAGTACATAAAAAAGTTATGCTTGTGAAAAGTCCTATAATCTTGGATATATGTATGTGGTAGCAGCATTTTTATCGAAATTGAGGTTATAAACGAACTATGAATTCTGAAAGCGGCGAGCAGGCAAACATCAAAATTTGCTGCTGCGGCGATGTTAGGGGCAGCGACGCTAGCTGACGCTGCCAATGATATGCTTGTTTGGTAAATACAAGTAAGAAATAATGCAATTATTCAACCGGCAAATTAAGTATTGTGTGCATATGGATAATAATTAACAATGCATGATTGTTTCTGAAGCCTTCGACGCAGAATCCTTTGCTAAAGTCATTCAGTATATACGCGTACATATATGAAAATACCAACAGTCTATTTCAAAATCTGCCAAGTTGGCACCTCCATGAAACTTTCATTTCATGTATTGCTGTTTGTACTGCTCACTCACTTTTTAATGTCTATATACATATCGCATTCACACATACATAAAAGCAGCTCTGTCGGCGTATTCGTTTGTCGTCAGCACGCTGCCTCAATTTCATTCACTTTTTCTTACCGTCCCTTAAATGAAAATCTTCAAACACCAATATCTTTTAAATTTAATTCAAATTTCCCTGCCTTTCATATATTAAGTAAAAAAAAATAAGATTTTGAAATTATTTTACTGACCTGTTTCACAATACCACGACGTTTTGGTGCCGACGACGCGGAATCACCATCCTTATTTGTCGCCGTGGCTGGACTTGTCGATGCGGGTCCACTCATTTTCTTTAATTTTCAATCACTTTTTAGAGCGGGTGTGTTAGCACTGATAATTTATAGCGAATGCGCTATTTAATAAACTTTTTTCTTGCTTTCTGCAATTAAAATATAATTGAAAACGGGGGAAAAATTATTCCTCTGCTTGAACTCGATGTCCACCTATCTGCTTCTGCTTCGTCCGTTCCACGTTTGCACGAGTACGAACACACCACCGCCCGTGAAATTTTGCTTCGGTTTGACAGAAGGTGCAACGAATACGAACAAACGTCAAATATTGAAGAGGTGTCATGTGACGTCATACACCATAGAGTTGCTTTCATCACAGAAATTAATATAATTTTTGTATATTTAATTATCAAATGCTAGTGTAATATTTTTCAATCAAGTATATTAACATTTGTAAATTAAATATCGCAAAAGTTCTTAAATTTTTAAGCTGTAAAAATTCAAAAATGATTTTAAAAATTTTATTTACCTTAAAAAAAAAGGAATTCCGAAAGTCTTCAATGAATAAATAAACACGTTTTATTTAAGGCTAAAATTCCTATAAATTTATGTACGATAATTGAAGAAAATCGGAGTGCTTTATTGTGAAATCAAATGCAATAATTTTAAGAATTTCAAAATGAAGAGGAATGTCAAATTTTTATGGCGAATTGAGGTTTATACGAATGCGAAGGGCGTTACAAGACGCATCTGAACACAGACTGACATATGTATATGTATGTACATGTGCGTTAACGTTTGTGTGTTTTAGCATGTGTAATTTTTGTTATAAATAAAGAATTTAAAAACTTTCACTTTTAATTATTTTTATTATTATGTTAAAATATCGTTATTTAAAAGTATATGTAAATCTACTTTTTTGTAAAGACTATGGAAGTGACTACACTACCGATTTTGCCACCGAATTTGAAAGTAGGTGTCGGAATTGAACATTTCTTAAGGAACTTATCTCCTAAACTAATTAAGAGCTCATCTTCCGTCCAATTGCAAGACGTTAAAATAAATAAGCTGTTCTCATCCATAATGCTATGAACTGTATTAAGATATGTGTCACGTTTTTCTTTTGGATTGTCTGGACATAAGCTGACGGCATCATAGGTGCCTTTGTCATGAACGATTCCGAAAGTTCCGAGTTCTTGCTGGCAGAGTTCCGTATTCAACAAATCTACAACTTGATAACGAATGTTTAACTCTTGATCTTTGGCTATTTGCTTAGCTAATTCAATAGCGCCTTCCGAGTAGTCCACACCAAGTAAATTGGAAAAACCTTCACGAGCTAGTTCTATTAAGAGCATACCATTGCCACAGCCCATATCCACAATATTTACATCATTACTCAATGTATCTTGCTTCAATATCCAATTTATGATACGAATTTGAGAATCTTCGTCAAACCAAATTGTACCCACGTCTCCATGATTTTTATAATTAGCAATTTCTTGGTCATAGCTGTTATCCCAGTAGTTTTTGGTACCAAGTTCAGATCCTTCTAGCTCTTCCACAGACATTTTATAAAATTAATTTATGAGTATGTGATTTTATATATGTACATATGCAAAGTTGTAAGTTAAAGTAACTGCTATTATTTATAAAATGCAATGTTTATGCACGTGCACTATATTTATTTACAAATTTACACACTTGCAAAATGTATAATGGCCGGTACGTAATAATTTTATTATTCACAATAGTAGGTTTCTATGATTGCGAATTCGTTCTGGAATAACAAAATTGCATAATCATATTTATGTCTTTCAGATTATTGTTTTAACATACTTATATAATACAGTAGAATAATTATATAATTGTTATTATTTAAAAATTAAATATACACATATTTTTGTTACATAAACTTTTGCTGTCGTGTTTACTGTACTAATCGCTTGAAATTGGATCTGTTCCGAATACGAAGATCCGATTTTGCTTATTAAAGATTGTATAAATCTAGACTTAAAAGTTTAAATATAGATATATTCAATGGTTAATAGTTCTTGACCGCATAAAGAACCGGGTTCGTTTCGGTTACTTTGACGCGACTGCCGTAGAAATGGATCGGGCTATCGTGTCATGCAACCAACACATAATTTACTTTAAATAATTACATTGTTCGTTTTGTTTTATAACATAAAATTTAACTCATTTAAATTCTTACAATTAAGTTTTGGAAATTTCACGCAAATTAATGCATGTCACACGTTTAAGCTTGCGAATATATTTTCGCATGTATTGTAGTTTTAGCTTCAGTTTAAGTTAATTTTTATTTTTGAATGCATCTACCGCGAATTTTGCTAATATACTTTGTACTTTCCAAACATTTCCCAAAAAATGCCAAAATATTTTCTCTGTGCCGTTTTAGCGATATTTGTGGGCAATTAGGAAAATAATAATAATTAGTTGAAACCCAATAAATATTTCATCTTTTTGTTAATAAAGAGTGCATAATAAACAAAGAAGTTGTTAAAACTAAGTGCGAACCATTAAATTAAAGAATATATAAAGGAAATGCCACAACGCCGAATTGGCAATCGTCGAGAAAATAGCAGAGGAGGTGGTGGTGGAGGAAGTGGCGGTATGCGCGATGGTGGGCGTGGCAGAGGTGGAGGTGGTAGAGGACGCGATGATGGTGTGCGTTCTGGACGTGTAGAGAAGCGCTATGATGATCGTAGCCGTCGGGGTGGTGGAGGAGGTAATAGCGGCGGTAACAACAACGACTTTGCCGGTAAATTTACTGTACAACTATTTTATATCCATATGTACATATCTACAGGGTGTACCACAACAAACGCTATAGCGAGTGATTGAAAAAATGTTTTTTTAGTATTATTGGTTATCTATCATTAAAAAATCTTAAGATCTGTTATTTTTAATCAAGTTTTCGATATAAAGTTTTTTATGTTACTTAGTGCTCACCCAAAGTTATAGTAGATTAATAATTTGATTTCTGTTTTTCCTTTTTTTTCTTGTAACAACCAGGTTTTGCTTTTAAAATCAAAAAAATAGATCCAAATTTTAAATTTCCGTGAAAAAATAATATAAAAATGCATCGACTATTTAAATTTTTGTAGGTTTCAAAACTTATTATTCTTATGAAATATTCTTCTAATAATCTTTATTTTTTTTAGGACTACGCACCATAAACTGGTCAGACGTACGCCTGCCGCCTTTCCAGAAAAACTTCTACCAAGAACATCCAAAAACGCGAAATCGCCTACCACAAGACGTAGAAAGATACCGCGCAGCTCATCAAATAACGGTTCGTGGTCCAGCACCCAATCCAATACAATACTTCGACGAAGCCTGCTTCCCCGATTATTGCCTCAACGAGATCAGACGTCAGCGTTATACAGAGCCAACACCTATACAAGCACAATCCTGGCCAATCGCAATGAGCGGATGCAATCTCGTCGGCATCGCTAAGACCGGCTCTGGCAAAACACTTGCTTTCATTCTTCCCGCTATCGTACATATAAATAATCAACCACCATTGCAACGCGGGGACGGGCCCATTGCACTTGTTTTGGCGCCAACGCGTGAGCTGGCACAACAAATACAAACTGTAGCAAATGATTTTGGGTCGAGCGTTTACGTGCGCAATACATGCATTTTTGGTGGTGCACCAAAGGGTAAACAAGCAAATGATTTGGAACGTGGCGTAGAAATAGTAATTGCCACACCGGGACGACTATTAGATTTCTTAGCAACTGGCGTTACAAATTTGCGACGCTGCACTTACTTAGTTTTGGATGAAGCTGATCGTATGCTTGATATGGGTTTTGAGCCGCAAATACGAAAACTTCTCGGACAAATACGACCTGACAGACAAATTTTAATGTGGAGCGCCACTTGGCCAAAAGAGGTGCGACAACTGGCCGAGGACTTTCTCGGTTCGTACATACAGGTATGCATTTTCCACTTCACATTGCTGTGGAAAATACATTGAGTTATAATCTACCATCCATTTTGTTTTAATTTCATTTATAACTTTACAGGTCAATATTGGTTCATTAGAGTTATCCGCAAATCACAACATACGTCAATATGTCGATGTTTGCCATGAGCATGATAAGGGCACAAAACTAAAGGATTTACTTTCACACATCTACGACCAGTCACATGCGCCGGGTAAAATTATCATATTCGTCGCAACGAAGAAGAAAGTGGACGAGCTGTCACGTTTTATCAATGGTTTTGGTGTACGTGTCGGTTCAATACATGGCGACAAATCACAAGTTGATCGCGATAATGTGTTGGCCGAATTTCGTAGTGGACGCTCGAATATTTTAGTCGCCACCGATGTAGCGGCGCGTGGTTTAGATGTGGACGGCATCAAATATGTCATCAATTTCGACTTTCCACAATCGTCTGAAGACTATATACATCGAATCGGACGTACCGGCCGTAAACATTCCACAGGTACATCGTATGCATTTTTCACACGCAAGAACGCCAAATGTGCGCGTGCTTTAATCGATATACTGCGCGAAGCTAACCAAAATGTTAATCCCGAATTGGAGTACATAGCACGAAGTTCGGGTACCGGTGGTGGGCGCAATCGTGGCGGTCGTGGTGGAAATGGCAATAGTGGTGGCGGCGGTGGTGGTAATATGACATCGAGCAGACGAGGTGGCGGTGTTGGTGGTGGCAATAACAGTGCATTCATCTCCGGTGGTGGTATGAGCGGACATTCTAGTTCTGGTGGTACTGGCTACGGGAATGGTTATCGTGGTGCTGCCATGACTGGCAGTCATAGCGGCAATGGTGGTTATAGTGCCAATAGTAGTACTAGTGCAGGTGGTGGTTACTCGAATGGCAATTTATCTGGCGGCGGTTCGAGATCGCGTAGCTACAATTCCCGTCATTAAAAACAAACAAACTGTGTAAAGACAATTGTGTAAAAATGGAGAGAACTTGTCAACTGCAAGAGTTGGGTTTGTTTAATATATACAAAGCATATACAGGGTATAAAATGAAATCGCATTAATTTCGTTTCGATTTTCGAATTTCGCAACGTTTCTTAAAGCAAAGAAGAAGTATGAAATTGGCATGAGCGCGCATGTTGAAAATCCATATCACTTGTGCTTGATGTGCGGTGCAATAATCGACGGCAGCATGTTCATTTGCACCAAACCAAGTCATAAGTTTACAACAGCTCAATTGTAAGCTGAAATTATTTTCGAATTTAAACACTTTTGGATGACAGCAACCGAATTTACTAATTTTTGGCATATTTTCGGCATATCTATTTTACTAATGCATCAAATCCTTGGTATTTACGTTGGGGAAAGAAGATGGAGGAGAAAGAAGAGTTATCGCTTTGTATACAGCAAAAAGGAAAGAAGTGCACATATATAAATATGTACATTTTCGTTTTAAATACTTTACATCTAAACATTTGTAATTGAAATGAATGCATGGAAATAAAGCTACAACAGCAAATACTGAAGCAAAAACAAAAAAAAAAAGAAAGAAAAATAAATTTTTATTATTTTTATTTCAAAGAAGTTTGTTTTATTCTAATTTGTTGTGCAATACATGTACAATGTTGTATGTATGTAAATATATTAAGGTTTTTTCTTTGTAAAAGACATGCATGTCCCTCCGCTGCGTGTTCTGCTCTACAAATTTAGAACTTAATACTTTATTATATTATGTAAAATGTATGTATATATGTATGTATTTTAAGTATACACTAGTTCGTGTTTTTAAAAATAAATGTTAGAATTATGATATTTTAATTTAAAACCGCGTGCCCTTGTCCATCTAGCACATTTTTGATAATTTTTTTTCTCTTTTATATCTCTTCTCATTGAGCCTGCTGTTGTGTTCGGCGTTGTCCTGCAATGAGAAGAAAAAACGTACATATAATGTAATTGAGGTACCATAATTTATATACATATAATTATATAATATGTGCGTATTGCAAAGCGTTTAAAGTTAAAAATACTTATACCTAAATTATATGTTACTACTATTTAAACTGGTTTAGATTGATGGAACAGCAATGACTTCCATGATTAAGGTAGGTGATATTACACCTGTACAAATATGTATATATTTATGTAGCTCGTAGGGAGATTGAGGCGAAGACTGCTTTAGGACTCAGCCAAGCTGTGTATATTGAGGGTTCCTAGGCAGGGTCGTTCTGAAATCATCCGCTATTTGATCAAATCTTAGTGAGTAGGTGGGAGTGGGAGTTTTCAGACGGGAACTCCCCCTTCAACTGTAGTGTTACGATGCAACTACGGTATCTTTTACGTGGAGGTAGCAGTAGTTGTACTGCTCCAAAATTCAGTTTCTTTTCGTTAGCGTGTCTAAGTTGCAATACCAGGTTTGTGTTCGCTCAAGACTAGTCAGGAGTGTCTGACCTCCTTATCAATAGCATTAAGCTACGCTGTTATTCGACATATATAGGACCTAATCACAGCAGATTCGCCTGATACTACAAAGCCAATGAGTTCCTTAGGAAGGTAAATTTTATGCGGTGATACGCTTCTGGCCCAAAGTGGAGCGCAAGAGGTCCTCTCAATTACCAGCTCTTAGCAAGGCACTAGCCGCCATCAATGTAGGCGTTCTGACTGGACACTGTCAAATAGGTTCATATCTACATATCTTGTCGACCTCAAATAGCCAAAGCAGTATAGAAGTATGGGAGGGGGATTCAACAAATCCCACAACAGCTGGTTCTACTCACCGTAATTGATCCAGTTTTTATCCGGCAAAGGGTTGTTATTTCGGAGACCTAACTCCGTTTAGATCAGCAAGTTATAGCCTTAGGGAGATTCAACTGGGAACGTTCATTGTAACTGTCCAGCTTATGCCGGATTGGGATTGAAACATCTCAGTAGTCACATTTTCGGGAAACCGCTTAAACTGTCTAGGATTGATATTCATAACCTTAAAAAATTAGTAGTAGCAATGCTAGTTCTAAGATACAAGACCATGATACAAAACCAGTGATTCCTACTTAAACCCACTATCTATTGAAACGATAAGCGAGTGAGTGTTTTCCCTTACTTTCTTTCGGTTTAGGTACGGACTTTTCTAGTTCTACAGATTTTTACTGAGTCTTTGGTCAATTGGCTTTAAGACGCTTAGCTACCGGTTTACTACCGGTAGTCAACTTGTAAAGAACTTAGTGCAATTTTGTGGCATTACAAAGGATCTTCTTCGAGATGACAATCCTTGGACGTATTTTAACGCGGTCTGTTACAAATACGTAGACCTGAGTTAAGGCAACAGGGAACATGTCTGAATGGCTTAGTAAAGACGGGTAAACAACCGTAAAACCCGACCTAAAACCTAATAAACTAGCAAATAACAATATCTGAACAAATGTCGCAATAGCGGCAGGATTTAAAACCGATTCCCTTTCGGTTAGGTACACCCATTTTTTATTATATAACAAAAATGTTCTATAGATTTACCTTTATCCTTATGTTTTCGCTCCTTGTTGGACTTATTAGCCATCTTTGCGCCGCCGATATTACATCTCTTGGTGATCTTGCGCATTGGCTCACAGCTCGAATCTGCGTTGGTATCAGTGGTGTCAGTTGCAACGGTCGGATTGGTTGTTATGGCCGATTTCAATTTATCCTGTCTCGTCATTTGACCGTTAGTGCATTCCGACCAGGCGCCCTTCTCATAACGGCAAGCTGTTGAAGAAGGAAGTTGTAACGGATCGTTAAAGTGGAATAAAGAAATGTGGAAATGGATTGAAAATACAAATAGTCTTCCTAAAAAAAGAAAATTCTTGCTTAGACAGCTTTGAACAGTATAGATAACCAAGATTGCTAAGTTTGAACGAGGCCAAATGAGTATCGAGTACGGTGAAGGCAGTGAACGCAAAAAAGAGGTTGTTTCCGAGGTAAACATCAAAAAGTTATCCGAGAGAGTAGGGACTATAAAGATATAAACGAGTACACATATCACTCACGTATTTTTGGGCATAAGAAAGTTCTGTGCAAAGTGGGAGCCGCGCGGCCGCCTTTGAAGGAAAAGAAAGTGCTGTTCCACCAAGACAATGAAACGTGTCACAAGTAAGCGAAAACGATGGCAGAAATCCATGAATTGGGTTTAGAATTGCCCATTGAATTGAGATCTGTCAACCAGCGACTATTTCCTGTTCTTAGATTTCAAAAGAGGCTGAGAGTGTACACAAAGACCATGAATGGTCCATTCGGCATCGTTTGTAGCAACTCTGACTGACACATGGAACAACATGGTGCGTTTTACGTCGAAATCTTAAACTGTAAGCGTACAAAATACAGCTTGTGCAAGAACTGTAGCCACCCAACCTTCCCAAGCGACATCGCTTCACTCTTTGGGCTCTTGAAGAGTTTCAAGAAAATCTGACGTTCCCGAGCCAAATTTTGTTCTGCGATGAAGCCCATCTCTGGCTCAATGGGTATAAAAACAAGCACCATTGCCGCATTTGGGACGAAGAGCAAGACTTAAGAGATTCAAAAACTGTCATTTCATCAAGAAAAAGCAACGGCGTGGAGTGGTTTGTGGGCCGGTGGAATCATCGGTCAATAGTTTTTCAAAAATGATGCTGGTGAGTACGTCACTATCAGTGGCGACTGTTATCGCGCCATGATAAGCGATTATTTGATGACTGAAATTGAAGCTTGTGATCTCGGGGACATTTGATTTTAACAAGACCCCACTTCCATACATCGCAATCAATAGATTTATTAAAAGAACTTCGGTTAGCTGATAATTTCACGTTTTGTTCCGATCAGTTGGCCACCAAGATCGTGCAATATCACGCTGTTAGACTTTTCTCTGTTTAGATATGTAAAGTCTACAGTCTATGTGGACAATCCGCATAGATTCAGGCCTTGGAGTTAAACATCACGCGTATCATTCGTCAGTTACCAGTCAAAATGTTGGAACGAGCCATTGAAAATTGGACTCAACGAATGGACCATCTGAGACGTAGTCGCAGCCAACATTTGAAAGAAATGATCTTCAAAAAATAAATGTCAAAGAATATTCTTTCGAGTGATAATAAACATTCCCCATGAAATTTGGAGTTTCTGTGTGTTTTCCTTAAAAATATAGGGAACTTCGAAATGGATCATCCTTTAGAAAAATTGTATCGATAAGTTGGAGGGTCACTATAAACAGTATATCACCCTTGAAGGGAACTATGTTGAACAGACAAACAAATTTTGCAAAAAAAATGGTGGCCGGTGACTTTTTAATTGACTTGTTATCTTGTCAAATAAAAAAATGTTCCTTACAAAGGATTTGATTACGTCGTTTATATGTAAGTATGTATACATATAACTACATAGTTAAAACAACAAAATAATTTTTGATCAGACGCGGGCTTTATACTCCCCAACATCCGCTTTAAAGTAAACTTTTCATTCGCAGAATGGCCACAATGCACAGAATCTAACGGAAATGCGCCATATTTTCATACATTTGAAAGGAAAATAAACTGTGCGCTGCCTGCAGTTCCACAACCAGCCGCACAATTCCACAAAACGCGAATATGAAGAGCAAAAATTTGGTTTTCTTAAGCTTCCGCTGCGTCAAGCGTCTACTGCAATTACATAAAATGCGAGAATACCTTTGTGCAAAGCAGAAAAAAATTCTAAAAAAAAGTAAATGAAATACAATTTTACAATTTTAATTGGGGGTAGCCACAAAAAGTGAAAGTCGCTCACACACACACTCACACACATACAAATGGCACACATACAGCAAACTTTTGTCACCGTTAATATGCAGCGCAGCGTACTTTACATACAAATTTACATACACACACTTACATGCAGGCTTTAAGCGTATAAGTGTGTCACCGTGCGCGGTAAAGTGAGCAAAAGCTGTAAAGTGGCAAGTGCAGTGAGGCATTGAGCTACTGCGGTTCCACATACAACTATTGAGGCTATGCGCTGCCATGGCTGCTCCTAACCGTTAGCATAGTCAATTTAATTAGAGCAAGCGCGCGTGCAGACACACATATTCACACACACCGTTGCATATTCATAGAAATATTAAATGTGCGGAGAAAGAGCTGCAACAAATGCGCACTGCAACTGAAACTAGTCAAACTGGTTACATATATAGCCAGTTTGGAACTACATAGTTTTTGAAATGGCCGTGAAGACCTCGGTTACTCGGATCCCTGTCAGTGTAACGGGCTTTTGCAGTTCACTGGCATAGTTCTACGAGTTTATCAGCGCGAAAATTCATTTTTTATGGCTCTTTCAGCTCTGTGTAATAAAAATAATAACCTCAAAAAACTATTGGAGAAATTTTGTAGTAGTGTCTGTGAAACCCATCAAAAGAAACAAATTAACATTTTATACTTGAGAACTGAGTATTTAAACGGATTAGTATAGTCTTTCTATTCTTCTTCTTTACTGGCGTAGAAACCGCTTACGTGCTTATAGCCGAGTTAACAACAGCGCGTTAGTCGTTTCTTCTTCAATTGGAGATTCCAGGTCCTTCTCCACCTGGTCTTTCCAATATAGTGAAGGTCTTTCTCTTCTTCCTCCGGAGGGTACTGCGCCGAATACTTTCACCGCTGGGGTGTTTTCGTCCATTCGGACGACATGACCTAGCCAGAAGTCGCTGTCTTTTAATTCGCTGAACTATGTCAATGTCGTCGCATATCTCATACAGTCCCTCGCCGTGGCCAACGGGCAAAGAACCATAAATCTTCCGTAGATCCTTTCTCTCGAAAACTTGTAACGTCGATTCAGATCAGGGAATAATGAGTGACTAATAGAGTTTTGTTTTTGTTCGTCGAGAGGGGACTTTACTTTTCAATGGCCTACTTAGTCCAAAGTAGACCCTGTTGGCGAAAGTTATTCTGCTTCGAATTTCGAGGCTGATGTTGTTGTTGGTATAAATGGTGGTTCTAAGGAAGTCGAAAATATCTACGACTTAGAATTATGACTGTCAACAATGACGTGGAATCTTAGTTGTGAATGCGACAACTATTTGTTTGATGACAGTAGATATTTTGTCTTGCCCTTGTTCACTACTAGACCCATTTGCTTCGCTACCTTATCCATTCTAGAGAAGGCAGAACTAATGTTAATGCCAATGATATCAATATTTCTTACTTCCTGCCTTATACCTTCTCTGTTTAATTCTGCAGCTCGAACTATCTTCTCTAAGAGTAGATTGAAGTCACACGAAAAGGAGTCGCTTTGTTGTTCTTCAGACGGGTAATGCTATTCGGACTTCTTCATGGTCTGCTCCATCGTCATCGATTGGGGAATCTGGTTCGCCATATCCTGATGTTATGCCTTCAGTGCCTTTCAGCAGGCTGGAGAAGTGTTCCCTCCATAATTTTAAAATGTTCTGGGCATCGGTTACTAGATCACTTTTGGGGGTTCTACAAAAGTATGCTCCAGTCTTCAAACCTTCTGTCGCCGCATCTTTTCGTAGAATTTTCGAGCACCCTGTGTCGGCCAGCAGCAGCATGTATGACAGACACATTTTTACCTTAAACCAGATTTTTTTTCGATTTTTCAAAAACCAATTACTTTACACGAAAATGGCTAAAGTCCCAACTAGTTCGGCACTACTTTATTCCCCCGCAGCATATATATCTGCACAAATGCAACGGGATGAATACGCATAAGTCAAATGCAACCCTGCGTGCATGCAGTTATAAGCTGCGCACAGCACAAAGCATAATTAAAATTCAAGAGAGTGAAAACGCACAAAACAGTCGCTGGAAATCCTGCAAAAAAACGACTTTAAACTGTTTGGCAGCCAACATTCAGCAATCAGCGGTCTCTGACAGTCGGCTTAAAAATGTCAACTGCAATCACATTACATTTATGCGCACACATACGTAAAAACGCTTCGTGATTGTGCAGTTTTTCACATTCATGCGTGCCACTCAAGCGCATTTTAATATTTTAATTAGAATTTTCAAATAAAAAGCGGGCATAAATACTGCGCACCCCCATGGCGTATGAGTGACTTTTTTCAGTGTGCTTACCCCAAACACATTACGAAGCAATAAAGGGTATGTGAAAGGGCCATTTGCAAAAGCCGAAATTGAAATTACGCAAAAAAATGTATTAATTTATTAATTTTTTTTCACATTCATAGTTGTATTAAAATGGCAAACGTCAACTCTCATAGCAGCCGTGTATCTCACTGCGCTCTTTGTTACTCATACGCCCCCAAAGACCCTGCTTTCAGTGGCTCAGCGGAGCAACTCTAATGCGATTAGTACTTTCAAAAGTTAATAATATTTAAAAAAAATGTGTATGCATATAAGCTTTTGGTGTATGGACGGTTTCCTTTGGTTGGTGAGTTGAATTACGAAGAAGTTCGGGAAACTTTTAATGAATTTTATTTAAAAGTGCAATTTTTTTTAATTTTGGAAATAAAGCTTTTATGCAAGATGTAATGTACCTCTTGTGTGCTATGAACATTTGAAAAAGTGGATAAATAGTTTAAGGAAAGATGAAAAGAATTTAAAATAACTGTACTTTGTTAATGCAAAAAATGCACTTTTTTGTAATTTTTTTTGAATTGTATTTTTAATAAATCAATAAAAATAATATAAAAAATCTGTGATTAATTTTCAGAAATATTTGATTTTTCGATCTCCAGGAGGATTTCCGAGAAAAAGTGAGCAAGATTTCTACACTTGATCTTAATTTTATAAGCCAAACAAATTTATTATTATTGTCAAAGTCGTAAGTTGTTAGGCACTTAGGAAGATATCGGTACAAAATGCCATATCACAACCTAAAATTGGTCAAATTGCACCATAACTTTTGAAGCCCCCATATACCGAATATGTGGTCCCCAGTGTTTATGTCTGATTATACTGAAATTATCAATCAATCTGTGGGATATATATTATTGAAATTAGGAGATAATCTTTTTCTGATAAAAATGTATTAAAAGGGGTAAAATCAGGTCAATAGTACCCTTTGTCCTTATGTATCTAATACAAGTATTTTTCAACATCCTCTTTTCTAGACGCCTGTTTATCAATGAGGCAACAATTTTTTTAGATTTTTTCTTCTTGACAGATGTTACATACATAAAATGTGAAATTCAAACGAGATGGGCACCGATCCCGATTTTTATAAGAAAATTAGTCAGCGATGAAGCTTCCTTTTGGTTAAACGGATACGTTAATAAACATTAGTCCATCTTTCTTCAAAATTGAAATCGGCCATAATGTTACAGTCAATGGAGAACGCCATAGAGCCATGTTGAAGGCTTTTTCGTGCTTAATTACTTATTACGTTCCAAAGTAAACAGGACTTAAAAAAAAACAGAACATTGTTTTCGGCAAAATCAATTTATTTTATTCAAAATAGTCTTCTTCTGCTTCAATGCAGCTTTTTGCACGGTCCAAAAGCATGTCGGACGAGTGTTTTAGCTCGTTGTCCGGTATGTATGCCGGTGCAAGCCTTTTGAATGGCCTCTACGTCTGTATAATGCTTTCCTTTCAGGGGCAAGTGTATTCTTCCGAAAAGGAAGAAGTCACAAAATGCTATATCAGGTGAATACGGGGAGTGGTTAAGGGTTAAAATGTGATTTTTGGTGAAATAATCGGTCACAAGCGTCGATCGAATGTTGGATTCTGAGCAATTTTTGGTCGTCAGTCAATTTGTGCGGAACAAATCGTGAACACACTTTCGTGGCTTGTGAATTCTCGGTCAAAATGCGATAAATCGATGTTTTGGAGTTGTTCAATTCCATTTACATGAATTTCAATGATGATTTCAGCTTATTTTTGATGAATTCACTCACAGTTTCAATGGAATTTCCGGTGATCACGGATTTTGATTGGCCCAATGTCATGAAACTCTCACTGGGCAATCGATAAAGATAGCAGATTCTAATGCACCAGTCGACATTTAGATGGCGCCACCAGGGGGCCATAGATTCAAAGAGTCATGTTTACTTTGGAACACACCTTGAATCGCGTCGTTTGCCTGTGGCGTGGCTTCCAAGATTAAGCGATTTAGGACCGTTGACCTTTTTTATGATGTGGGACTATCTAATCCCCTATACCGACTTGATATTTTGATTTCAGACTTTCAAATTGACTTTATTGACCAGTTCTTTGGTCAATATTCACGAAATTTTTATGTAATTAAGTTTCGCTAGTTGAATGTGAAGGAAATCTTAACCTCAGTCGTTAGGGGTATACTTTTTTGCATGCACCCAAACTTCGCCCTTCTTTACTATAATTTAAAGTTCCAGTTATCTGGAAAAATTATGCATAGTACAGCATTTAGTATCTTCAACTTCAAAGAATTACTCCTAGCAAACCCAGTAAAAATATACTAGAGTCAAATGACTGGTTTATCAATTTCCACTTTGGAACATGCACTTAAAAAAAAAAAAAACTTTCAACTCCTTTATGTAAAAATGCAGTTACGTGCTTGCTCCAATGGAAAGTGTTGCAAAAACACTAGAAAAGGTTTCCCTCGCCATGCGTTGTGACACGTAGGAAAAAATCAGTGTCGTAAAAGCTGTGCCTGAAGACGTGCCACCATTAATAAAATGCAACAAAAGTGGCACGCAACACACCGAAACACTCAAGTGCATGCAATATTCACCTAAACAGTTGATACTTGTATGTACACATGTACGTATGTATGGTGCTAGGACTTTGCCGCAAGCTAGTTGGAGCGATAGTGAAGTGTGAAATTCCTTTCTGACACTGTTATTTCTTCTGGTCTAAGCATGTAGGCATTTTTTAAGTGTGTAACCTTAGCCAGCAACAATGGCTGTGTTTTGTGTGCGTCTTTTAAGCTCTGGCCAAGCATTTCCTGTTTTGCATTTTTTCAAATATTTGACTTCCGAGCAAGTGTTTGTTCTTTACTTCTTTTGATTTTCCTTTCTTTTGACATTTCAACAACAACTATAAAAGTGTCTTATTGAAATAGAACGATTTATTTGATTTTGGGAAAATGTTGTTCTTACAACAACAACTGAAAGTGTTTAATAAAATGTTTTCTTTACAACGATCGTAAGTTCAAAGATAAGTTAGGTTAGGTTAGGTTAGGGTAAGTTAGACTGCTACAAAGCCAGAATCCGGACGTGTCAAATAGCGACTAGAGGATGTTAAGCGTGGCGAAATCGATCAACGAAGATGGAGGCCAAAGCCACTACATCCTTCAGATCAATAAGGCGGCAGAGGATATTATGTACGCGCGGTTCGGGAAAATTACGTGGGAAGCGTGTTTCTTCGCCTCAAGAAGCAGCACTCCGCTGACGGCAATAAAAACACTTAGGAGATGGGTGAAGTAGAAAATGATCTCGACATAGAAGAGATCATGTCCTACCGGAGGTGGTGGTGGAGAAATAACCCAGTCAGCGGTCTGATGGTCCAAAACCAAGAGCTGGGGGTATTCCAAGTGAACCCCTCCACAAGAATAAGACCGCCTCTGTCGAGCTTCTTCTAAATTTAAAGAAGGGCGGCTACGATGTTCCATGGATTGCATCGGCTAACGTGGTCGCTGGGCTGAAGTCACAAAACTATACCACATACACCCCGAGCGTAATTAACAAGGAATCAGTTGGATTCCCATCAATTTCATTGGAGGCTGCGTGGAATGTTTAAAAATTAAATTCTTTCCCTCAAGTGGTGCTGAATTTTAGAATTAAATATCTGAAACTGAAACAAATTATCTGATTCAGCTTCTACTGTTTAATTCATTTGATAATGGCAGCACTAAGGCGGTACGATAGATAAATGAATGAGGATTGCACCGCGACCTAGGGTCTGTTGTGTGGTACGATAAGACTACTTACATACTTAGCCTACAAAAGAGCAAGAGACATAGTCTCCCTTTAGCTCGACACACTTCAACTACTCAAACTTCCTTAAACTGTCTGAAAATACTTTTCTGGAGGTCTGCCATGTCGGCCTGAAGCCTCGAGGCCGCTAAATAGGGCTGTTTTTTCTGCAATTAGAAAAATGGGCTGGTAAACAAGATCGTTTTGCTCGTTTATAAATAGTCGCAAAAACGATATACGTATTTTTTTGACCAGTAGGACCATCTTCTTCTTCGGAACAGGTTCGCCAGGCTTAATCTACGGTTTGTACTGTTTCTTGGTCTCTGGTGTGCATTCGTGGATTGCGTTTAACTTGATATCAAGTGGTCTGAAGGTTGAGCTTGTCCTCTAGAGTGAACAAACATGCCATCCATCGTCACGACAGCTTTCTGTTGCCCAATATTTCATGTAGGAATTGACTACGGAAGTCCGTTGAGACACCTGCAGTTCTGCTATCTCGCTCAGCCTCAATCGGGTAATGCAAATCGTGAACTCTTGTCCTCTGTGGTGACCATTTTCGGAACACCTAAGACTGTTGCAACAAAAATCGACTTGCGATCTTGTTGAAACTTGTGTCCCTAAATGGTATTTTGACGATCGTTATCGAAAGAGAAAAGTTGCTGTAAACAGCGTCCACACGTTTTCAGTCGCATGCTCATTGTATGTATATTAAATGTTCTTCAATGAATTTTACTTTTTATCACTTTTTACTATTTTAGAAATCTTAATATCCGCTCCTGGAAATCCTTACTATTGGCATAAGCCAGTATAAAGATAATCGTTGTAGGAACGTACGGTCAATTCGACGAGATGGCGCCTTATTTGCTGCAAACAGTTTTTCTCAGAGCAAAAAAAAAACATATATCGTCTTAATTATATACACGTATGTACGTGGTACAAGTCATAAGCATTTGCCCTGTAGAGGTCTATAGAGGTTAGATCTGCGATAACTGTCAGTGTGAAAATTTCAGGTTAACTGGCCTTTCTTGTAAAACGCCGCATATACTCTATGTACAAAGAATAACAAAAGGCAGATAAAATGTGGCAAGTGCAACACTTTCCCATGCACTCTGTGCTGTTGTTGCATTTAGTGTCCCTGCCGTCGCATCAAGTGTGCTATTTCACACTTAAAACTATTGAAGTGAAATCTTTCCTTTAAGCAAAATTTTTTTCCAAGTCATTTTCATAGCAACGTGATAGTGTTAGAGTGAGCGAGTGATAAATAGAGTGTGTCAAACGTGTACCAAATGCGCTTGCATTCGCTTATAACGGTAAATATATGTATATACATATATATGGTAGATAGAATTACGTCTACAACTACATATGCAATAAATTGCTTTCACAAGTTTTTCCAACGCTCACGCTTTCGTTCTTCTTTCAGTTACACTTGAATGAAGATTGTATTTACTTTCACATGCACACACATCCACAAATTACATATGTACATATAAGCTAGCACTCACTGAAGATATTTGCAGGTTTTTCTGTTTGTGTGAGTATGAGTGCACACGAAGGTCAAGCGTCTGTTTCACCAGGTGCTAACCCATTTGTTGCTGGTGGCACTTGAAATGCATTGCAAAGTGCTTTGTGTGTGTATGTTGGTATGTGTGTATATATGTGCCTGCATTGGGCGAAAAATTCCTAAAAAATAAACGAAATTTCGTGATAAAAGAAAATGTGCTGCTGCATTTGCTCACCGCTTCCCAGCGCCGTCGTCGCCATTCAAAGCCACATCAACTTGGCCACGTTTTTCTTGCTCTTCAGCGAGCAGCGAAAAGGTTGAAGAGGACGCGCTGACATTTAAAGCAATCACAAATGGTGCGGTGTGGTTCATTGCATGAACAGAAAATGAGCAAAAATGCAATGAGTTTGCTGTTTTTTTTCGAAAAATTTCAAGGACGAAACGTGAGCAATTTGGAAAACCAGTAGTTTGAGTTTTAATTAAGCGGAAATATGGAATTTTGAAATAAATCGTAATGCCGTTTAATTAAGCGAATTAATTATCTGCCAAATAAGTTTGTGACTACGTGTTCTTTTGGTTAACAAATCTGAATTTGGGGAATAAGAATGGCTTCAAATGGCATCACACAACGCTTACAAATAGAGACAGACATAGCAAGATGAAATTAATTAAATAGTAGAGAACAATTTCTATAGTCCGAAAAACTCAGCAGATGTAACTAGCTTGTATTTGTTAGAAGAGTAAATAGAGCGGCAAAACATTCAATGAAGATAATCGAAAACTTGCCTCAAGAGAGTGGTGCAGCCACCTTTGTTATTAACGATCGAAAAAGTTAAAGAAACAGTGCTTGAGAGTCTTCTGATCGATGTCAGACTGCTAGCAGAGTATCCCAACATTTCATATGGAATAATTCAACCTGTTTTGGTTAATGTATTCGTTAATGTATTGGTTAATATTGGTTAATGTATTGGTTAATTTTTTGTGTCAATAATGTCAATGCTAGACTCGTACCAAAAAAAACTTTAATCTCGGGAAAAGGTTGCAAAAAGAGTTGCTTGACAACGTAACTGCAAACCATACATTCACTCATCAGTGGTGACCAGACGTGGGTTTATATATTATATATGACGTCGAAACTCGAAACTGTCCAACGATCTAGCGAATAGCATTCCCAAAATGAGCCAAAATCGGAAAAATCAAAGGTCGAGGTATATAACAAGTATGGTAAGTCGAACCGATTTCACATTCAAGAATTTATGGGAATCAATATCTATCCATATTTCTTTCAGTGAATAGTAATTAGGCAAAGAGGCGGGCTAAAGTGAGAAGCGAACTCTCTCCCCAAGATTGTGTGTTGGATTGGGATCTGTCATGAAAAAGACGTCCCCAATGAAAAGGAAGCAACAGCCTCGAATGAGAGACGCCTTTTGATGACGGCCACGGCAAACGCGTTAAGCATTACGATGTAAGGGCACGCATCTGAAAGGGAAGGTGCCGCTACCCAGCTGGTTGATGTGCTCTAGATTCCAGCATAGCAAAATTCAACGAGCTACTGGCTGTCTCCGGATCGAAAGCCACCAACCAGACACAAGGAAGGTTCGACGTTGTGAAGCTGCAATCACAACAGACAGCCGAACGGGTTTCTAGTCGACTTGCACTCCCAAGCACTCGTCAGCAACTCGGTATAAGGGAACTGTGGGACGGCACTTCAAGCTAAATAAAAAATAAATTTTTATTCCATACAAGGACTTGATTTTAATCGTTCTATCCGAACTCGGCGATTCCGAAAAATGAAAACGACGTATGCAAAATATTAGATCGATGTCTCAAAAACTGAGGACACACTTCTCCAATCGCTTGTAATTACGTTTAGAAAGAAGGCCGCTTTCCAAAAACTAAAAGGATTATTTAACGTTAATTATAATCTGTGATTGATAATAGTTTAGCTGAAGTAGGACAGCTTTAGTATTGGAGAGAATTTAAATAATGAAAGACCACGGGGCGTATGAGTGATTTCTTTTTCTTTGGATGGCATGAACGGGAACAAGAATATTAACTGTTTATACTTTGAATGATTTCATTAATTTAAATATTATTTTGAAATTATTTTAATTATATTTGAGATTAAAATACTTTGTAAATATTTTCTTATCTATATTTACATAAAAATATAACAATCGTCATAATTTGTAGGGCATTTTTGCGCTGTTTTGTGGAACAGCGTCCACTTTGATGTGATTACTGAAATTAATTTTGCTACATGTACTCCACTTTTGGGAGCCACATAACAAATTTAAATCGATGGGTACGTTGCATTAGTATGCATGTATATGTGTGAGTGTCTTTAAATTTTTCTGTTGCCGTACGCCTGCAAATATAAAAAGGACACATGAAAAAGACGCCTTTGATATATAAAAGGAGCATGCGGGTCAAGAGGCTGTGCTGGTTGCGTCAAAGGATCAAAAACAAACAGATAACTTTTGGCCTGAGGGTATAATTAAATACGCTTTGCAGAGCTAAGTTGACTTTATAGTTTCCCATAAGAAAGTGCTATTGTCAATGCATGCGCATATATTTGAGGTTATAATACTTTGTTGGTTTTAAGCCACAAACATATATCATATATTGGAGAGGTTTGAATATTTTTAATTTTCTGTCAATAGTATTTTTTTTTTGTTAGTAATTCATTAGCGAAGTAACGGTAATATTTTGAAAATACAAAAATGAATCTCTCGTGAAGAGAACACAACTTTCAAAGCATTCCTAGCTTATCATTGTAATACTCTAATATTACATATGCGAACTTATGTATGTTAATACACGTATGTATGTTTATAAAATGACATACTGCCTTAATGACTTGTGTTTTTGACATCTGCGAAGTCTTTGTAATAACTTGTGTTCCTATACAATTTTTTTGACCTTGCGTTGAATGACAGGCACGTGGATAATTACACAAATAAACATTTATTATATGGAAGTAGAGTATGCACGTGTAAAAGAACATTGAGAGAAATCTACACAAAATATCCATGAGGATATGTATGTCCGAGTATGTTGTCGATTGCAAAAACTGAAAAAAAGGGAAATTGTTTCCAGGCTTGATTGCTTTGGGAGTTGGAAAAGAGCAAGAGAAGCTTATGTATAAATATATATATGTCTATGTATGGATGGTTCATGTTCATATTCTTAATGGAGCTTTGCCAAGGTACCTAGATCGCTCTAATAATACAGTCTTTCGCAAATGTTATACTCTTGCAACATGTTGCTCTAAAACTAATCGAGATAGACTATCCAAGTATAAATGATCCGTACGACAAGACGAGTTGAAATCCGGGTTAAAACGTTGCACGAATAATGTCTTCCAAGTATGCCACCTTATGACCAAAAGTTGTTCAAATCCAACCAAAATTGTTCAAGTTCCTATGTTTCAAATATGTGGACCCCAGTATCTATAGACGACTTTTGACCGAAAATATAGGTCAATGTATGGGATATACACTTGAAATATAGAGTGGCTCTTTTTCAGATAATAGTATCTCTGTTTATCAAAAATAGGTTGAATCGGGTTAATTCTTCACTGAGCACCCATATACCTAATATACAGATTTTCGAACTTCGGGGTGATTTTATGCCGCACATATTGGCCAATGTGTGAGTTATCTCAATGAAAGTGAGATAATATCCTTGTATCTTTGTGTCTAAAATAGATAAAATTGGGCTTGACTTAGCTGCCATATAACTAATATCAGAAATTTGAACATCCGGTGGACCCTACTTCATATGATTGGTGATTGTATGTGGAGAACCTTGTTGAAACCAAGGGAGCATTTTTAGTGTGGCATTTTAACTGCATGCAGTATTGGCAAAAATAGACAAAACCGTATCATTACTATCACCTGAAGAAAGAGAGAAGGTGGTTATTTTAAAATTATCTGTGAGAATCTTGATATAAGTTAACCTGTTCTTGATTCGACTAACATACAAGTACGTGGACTATTGTTATAACGAGAAAGGAAATACCTTCACTTCTATTTCAAAACTGAGTAACTAGTTCGCATATATACAGATAGTTATATAGATAGACCGCTTCACCGCTTTGGTGAAAAATATTTCAAGAAAATCAGCTTCGATTGATGAAGAAGGTCTTGCCTATTACCACATAATTTTATTCTTGCTTCTTGTAATTGCAAGGCTATCAAGGGGTAGATGCGCTGTTGTTCCATCGCAAGGTCCCACAGTCTGCTTTTGCAGTCAGTAACGATCTCTGACTTAATTTTCTGCGTTCATCTCTATTGGTGAAGATGGATGTATGAAAATTGTACTAACAAATTAAGGTTTTGTGAGGAAAGTTGAAAAAATGTTTAATAGGATTGAGGTATTTTTTTTAACTTCGAAATAATTTCAGACTCAAATATTTCGTCGGCAAATTTAATTATGAAACAAGCTTTTTTAAAAGCCTAACCAAATATTTACATCAAGGTAACCCCAAGTTCGATAACATATAATTTACTGAATCTCCCATCGAGGAGTATGTGTATTCTCCTACCCTTCGATGATTTTTTTGCATAATTGTGCTTCATAACTTGACTCACTCCAATCCAAGCTGCGCGGTTAATCAGCTATTAAAGGCCTAATTAACTGACTTCATGCCTTTTAACATAAAAATATTTATGTAACACTGTATACAGCATATTTCATTGTTCTTTGCCTGCAAATTTCTCATTTTCTCCGGAATGTAACTTGGTGCGGCAAATTTTTCATTTCCTTTTCCACTCAATTTTATTCTCACTATGAAATTTTTGTTACCATTCGGTAATATGGTATATACAGGGTTTTTCATTTAGTAGGCTTGATTTAATTGGCTTCTTTTGCTTATAGTACATATTGGATTTCATTATATTTTAAGGAAAAAAATGCTCAAGCTTAAAGTTTCGTGAGAGATCGCTGGGTTCTTGATTCTTAGAATCTCCTGAAATACTTTTTATTTTATGTGAAATCAGGACATATCTCAAAATATTTCAAACACAAAGGTTTGTAAAGCGAGTGATTTTTATATAACATATCGAAAACTCCGTTTTAACTTAATATAATATTCTTTATAAGAACCACATATATGTATTTCAGAGATCGAGTCTAAAGTTTGTGAAGTTTGTTTTCTTGTAACTCCCTGTGCAACATTTGATGCTGCCTCCAACAGTTGATTATGTATTTATTTATCCCTTTTAAACAATTTTGCTTTCTTAACTGTACTGTTATTTACTCGCAGATATGTTTGTACTTACGCTTCTTGCATTTCTTTTGCATGGTTCTGGTGGTCAAGCAATTCGCCTCGCCTTTTTTCAGCGTCAAAGTGCGTGTGCGCACATTGGTTTTGGGATCGCAATCGGTCCAAGCGCCTTTCGCGTAACGACAACTGGATTCTATAATATTTAAATAAAGTAAAAAAATAAGAAAATAAGATAAATAATGATAAAGTAAAAATAAACAAAAAATAAAATAAAAACTGAAAAATACTTGTAACAAAACCGAACGGAAATAATAAATTGTCTGAAGTAAAACTTACCTAAAATGAAAATACATATATTCAAGTTTCTATAAAATAATCAATGAAAATCTTTCTATTTCTATAATACATTGAAAAGCTTCATAAAAGCGACATAAAAAGTTTATTAAACTGATAATAATGTATAAATATGCCTAGAAAATTTTAACAATTGATACAGTATTTTTTTTTTTTTTCCAAAAAGCGATTTTTTTTAAGCTGTAACACCAACTGTGCCCCTGAGACGCTGGTTCCATTCATAGAACAATCATACATATAATCTAAACTGCTGACGAAAGTAAAATGCTGTATTTAGTAGGGAAGTTAAGAATGGAGTTAATGACATAGTTTCTACTGAAGGTCATGTAGCACCTAATTCAATAGAAGGAGGTATTCTTCTAAGGAAAAGTGCTTAGAAACAAGAAAAAAACATTAACTTCGGCTTAACCGAAGCTACAATACGCTTTACAGATGCATTTTTTATGGCATAAGGAGATGTAAAATGTAAATGGATTACAGCTATAAGCTAGAGTAGTCCGATCTGAACAAAATGTTTGGAAATCGGAGCGATGTTTTGGCTAATAATCTCTGCCAAATTTCTTGAAAACATATCGTCTAATGAAACGTTGTGCGATGTCGGCGGTTCCGAAAAATGAGCAGCTTCTTGTTGAAAAAAATATGTGTCTAAAATTTCAATATCAATATCTCCAACACTGAGAGACTAATTCGCTTATGGTATATAGAGATGGGTAGATATGGCAGCTCGCCGCGCATCATTTATATCTATCGGGTATCTGACGTTACTTTTTGAGTGTTGCAAACATCATGGTAAACTTAATATAGTCGTTCAGAATATATTAATACTAGTATGTTGTACCCATATTTTCTCATGACTGCTACGTGAGGGAGATTCCCAGGACACAATAGATCTTAAGTCGCGATGCAATCCTCATCTATTTATCTTAGTGAGGGAGATGCTTGAATATTCTCTAAGTGTTATGGCTATAAAAATTATTCTATACAGCTTCATTCTGAAGCATAAAAAGTTCTTCATCCATTCTAGTTTGTATTAGTATTTGTCTTATTCCTTAAAACTTAACAGTTTATAATAGCAAACAAATAGTACGAATAATAAAAAAATATCTCTATTTTACACGCACATTTATTTCTCAGTGTAAAATTGTGGTACAAAACGTGTCTTTATACAGTTTTCTCGAACATGTGTTTGCACTTCCACAAACTTTCACATTTCTTCTCTTTATGTTACACATTTTTTATAAGCTCGACAAAGAATACAAAGAATTTTTATTACAGCAATATGGCTTCAGGCAATTCGCCTAAAATTGAATTTAACATTTGAAATACTTTTCAAAGTTTTCCAAGTTAAAGCAGCATTATATGGACTGCACATTTATTTGGCTAACCTTTGTGCGAGAACAAATGGTCGACATCTGTATTTCTTTAAATTCGTGACCTTCGAACTTTTACGCTTCACTGCACTCAAGTATGCTTACATAGCTTACGTACAAGCACACAGAGCTACGCAATATTTGCACAAATAACTATACAGCTGCTGTACGAGTAATAAGTGTATATAACTATGTGAGTACGTATGTGCACGTATATTTGTTGGGCATTAAGCTAAGCTGTAGCATCGACTTTTTTGTGCCAAACTTCCATTCAATGTCGGCAAATGAGTTGCAAATTGGCTTTAACTGCGCACAAAAACCCACAAAATTCATCAACTCTTGTCATTGCAATTTCAGCCGCAGCAGCGCACATACACATATGTATTAGTGTATATATAAATGTGTGTATTTTCCTATTTTATCAGAGTATTGTATGTATACATAGCCGTAATAACTGATATGTACTATGAGTACATTAGGTAGGTTGGAAATCAATGAAAATATATTTTATTGGCAACTTTAAGTGCAAAAAAAATTTTTAAATTTCAAGAAATGTTTTTAGTTACTCTGTGGTCCTAGCCTTTTAATAAACATATTTTCTTAATCATTATACTTAAAGTAAAAAAAATCATCTATTTCCGATATACAAGTAGTTGTCTGCCTATTCTCTTCTTCGGTTCCTCTTCCTTTCGCTATATTTTGTCTGTATAACCTAATACAAAAGGGCGGGCGGGAGTCGATAGATTGACGGCCGAGCTATTCAAGTACGTCGGTGAAGCACTGATAAGGAGAATACATCAGCTTCTTTGGAGAATATGGTCGGACGAAAGCATGCCCAATGATTGGAACATAAGTGGCCTTTGTCCAATCTACAAAAAGGAGACCCCAAAATCTATGCTAATTACCGTGAGAAAAGAATGAAAAGACAAGCCATTTAAGAAGAAGAAGAAATATTTTCGCTTCACAAGAAAGAAAGCTAATACACTTCCTTTATACGATGGAAGTCCACTTAGAATTTAAAGGGCCCACGGCCTTTGAGTTTTTAAGGGTTGAATGGGTTTACGGGTTTCAAAAAATCGAATTATAATTAATTTTATAACACCTCTAGAATATTTTCCTAAATTTTCAAGTTGATTCGTTAATAGTTTCGGAGATACATCCGTGAGAACTTGTGAGTTCGAGGCTAGCTGGGCTAAGTGCGAAGTTTTTAAACGCGTTTTCTCGAAACTGTGTTTTTGAAATCTGTTGGCAAGATTTCTCGAGAACTACTTAACCAATCTTTATGAAATTGTACACAGGTCTTAAGATGCAATTCTTAAAGACTTGGATTACAACTATTTGAAAAAAAAATGTTGCGAAATTTTCACTGAAATTTTAATTATTTCGTAAAAATGTCTGCCAAAAATATAATTTTCAGTCTTTTTTCTTCGTCCAACTAAAACACGTATTTTTTCACTTTGGACGATCCTGTAAGCAGTTATTCTGCGGACGCGGGCGCATCTTTTTTCCGAGGGGTCACCGGAAATGGCGTCGCAATGGCAAACTTGTTCCAAAAATTTCAGAATTTCTTTGTTAATAGTGTACATATATTTGTAACAATAAAAAATTCTAATAAATTATTTAATTTTTTATATGAAAAGCAAATTGTTGAAAAAAGGCGGTTTCTTACTCGAAAAAACTCATGTAGCCGCTTAATGGGAGTAACAAGGTTTCATCGTGTGGAATAGACAAGATATTATTTTTCGATTTAGAAATATCCTGGTTAGATACTTGTTTTCAAATTTCTGCACATCGTTACTTATCTGAACATATCTTTGGTTGCAGATATAAGGGTTCAAAAATAAAAACTTTGCCATAACTTTTTGTGTAGACCCAATGCACTCTGAAATTCATATACAAATACTTTACCATAAATGAGTACATAACGGGAAAACATAAATGTGTAGTTTGTCTGTTACATTAAAGCTGCCCCAAATGCTTTCAAGCTTATTTATTCTCCGCCAAAATATGTACATATACATATATACATACATATACATATTTAGTACGGATTTGTGTATGTCAGCGCAAGGACACAATATATTCCCATATTCGTAAAAACCTTGCCGCATGCACACGTAAAGCAATTATCCATACGTTTTTCGTTTTCATATCTTTTCCACTTTATTCTCGAATGGAACTCCCGCAGGAAGCTGGACAATATAATTTTCCTTTCGTATGTTTTGCACAGTGATTCGTGCGGGTTGCTATATAAATACGCGCACAACCATGAAACTACTTAACGGTTGTCTCTACTTTTGTACAGAGAATTTGCAAGGAATGTAGGGAATGCTGCGCATTTGTGTTTGGAGTCAGTAAGAACAAGCGCAAGTTATATGCACACTATATAACCGTGAATATTTATTCACATATACATATTATTGTCAATACATCTACATGACAGTATACATATGTGCATATGTACATATATAAAAGTCTTTCAATTACGGTCTATTATCATTATTCATCGGCCATTAGCATACATATTCGTGTCATTCTACAGAAAATTGACAGTGCAAACACCAGCTAAGCCTTAGCTTCAGCTGCTACTGACATGAGTCCGATTGGTATTTTTTCAAATTTCTTTCATCTAGTTTGTGGAAGTAAATGCGGGTTAGTACGACTCTGCACTTAATTACAATTTTTTCATGATTTTCTATTGCAACCCTGACAAAAAAGCGCTGGCAGTTTTCTTATTTGCCTTTCCCTACTCAATTTTTTTCTGTTAGTGTTTTTGAGAAGTTTTTAATAAATTCACCATTTTAATTGTAATATGATTTTGTCTGACCTATACATTTTTCATAAAACCCACAGTAGAAGAAATTGAAAGCTAAATTCACTGAGGTATTTTCAATCGCAGGAAGGCGTAACGGAAGCAGAAATCAATAGTGGTCAAAACCAGACTTAAGGGGGTATTCTACTCTAGAATTTTGAAAAATTCAATTTTTTTCATATATTTAAAGTTCCAAGAGATTTTTAAAAATTAAAATTATTTAAAGAGCTACAGTTACTTTAGTGACGCAGTACCTAGCACGGTAGGTAGGTAGACTCACTTTTGTAAACGCGTTTTTCTGAAAACTACTTTTTTCCACACGGTACCGATATTATCTCAAGTTTTATACAAGCGATTCACTTGAAACTTTGTGTGAACCTTCTTTATATAATCCTTTATCTTTATATAATCCTTAATCCTTTGTTTTTAATATTTAAAAAAAAATTCAGGAATTTCAAAAAAAAACATAAAAAATGATTTTTATTTTCAGGCAGTCGCCATTTTTGAAACAAAAAAATGTTTCGGGTTCCCTGAGGTAGGGACTATAACAGCATCCTTACTGATTAAGAATTTTTTTTAATTTTTTTTCAGACCTCCAGGAGAGTCAGGATCAATGTCACCAAGATGCGTCATTTTTTTTTACACCTGTCTTTACCCATCAACTATCTTTAAAAAGGTAGGAAACTTAGAAATGGATCTCCCTTTATTATATCATACATGAAATATTGGGTATAAGAAAGCAGTTGACGTGTTGGATGCCACCGTTGCATCGGCGGCGACAAGCGCAATGATGGGGCCACTTCATAGCAGTGTTTGACGCGCCTTTTACGCGCAAGAGAGAGCTTCGTCACCATTGACGAAACATATATCAACTGCTACATAAATGAGATCAAATAACAGTCGAAATAGTGAACTTCACTTGGCAAATTAGTTCCACAGAAGGCGAAAACTAGCTATAATATGTAATAATGTAATAATGTGATTAGCATTCTTTTCGAGATTGACAAGGTCTGATCTACAGCAATCAGCCTGCAGAGGGAAAAAATGTGCTCAGATCTCTATTAATTTTGCTGAATTTAGCTGATTCAACGTCGTATTGCAGAAAACCTGGTCCCCAAAAACTATGGATCGGCTCACACCTTCGGCATCGGAATTGCTAAATTGGATGAACTACTTTCCTATTCAGAATATTCTTAAGATTTGGTTCCGTAGAGCTTCTTTATTTTTCTAAACATTGAATAGTTAGAAATCCTTCGAAATTTGGAGATTATCACATTCACGGCGGTCTACTTTGCATACCTTTGGAAAAAATATTTCCCAGAATTGTGAAATAAGTTGGAGAATCGCTGTAAAACAGTTAGATTCCTTCATATTAACCCATAGTAAAATGGCAGCGATATTGTCTAAGTCTAAAGTAATAATTCAGGACAAATTCAAATACCGTCCGAAATTTTTATACTCTCGCAACAAAGTTGCTAAAGAGAGTATTATAGTTTTGTTCACATAACGGTTGTTTGTAAGTCCTAAAACTAAAAGAGTCAGATATAGGGTTATATATACCAAAGTGATCAGGGTGACGAGTAGAGTTGAAATCCGGATGTCTGTCTGTCCGTCCGTCCGTCTGTCCGTCCGTCCGTGCAAGCTGTAACTTGAGTAAAAATTGAGATATGATGAAACTTGGTACACGTATTTCTTGGCTCCATAAGAAGGTTAAGTTCGAAGATGGGCAAAATCGGCCCACTACCACGCCCACAAAATGGCGGAAACCGAAAACCTATAAAGTGTCATAACTAAGCCATAAATAAAGATATTAAAGTGAAATTTGGCACAAAGGATCACATTAGGGAGGAGCATATTTGGAAGTAATTTTTTTGGAAAAGTGGGCGTGGCCCCGCCCCCTATTAAGTTTTTTGTACATATCTCGGAAACTACTATAGCTATGTCAACCAAACTCTATAAAGTCGTTTCCTTCCGGCATTTCCATATACAGTTCAAAAATGGAAGAAATCGGATAATAACCACGCCCACCTCCCATACAAAGGTTATGTTGAAAATCACTAAAAGTGCGTTAACCGACTAACAAAAAACGTCAGAAACACTAAATTTTACGGAAGAAATGGCAGAAAGAAGCTGCATCCAGGCTTTTTTTAAAAATTGAAAATGGTCTTGGCGTCGCCCACTTATGGACTAAAAACCATATCTCAGGAACTACTCTACCGATTTCAATGAAACTTGGTATATAATACTTTCTTAACACCCTGATGATATGTACAAAATATGGGGGTAATCGGTTCACAACCATACCATCTTCCAATATAACGCTATTTTGAACCCCATCTGATGTCTTCTCTGTATAATACAATATATGTAAATGACGGATAATGAAATCTCGATTATCACTTTATCATGCGAGAGTATAAAATGTTCGGTGACACCCGAACTAAGCTCTTCCTTACTTGTTCTTATTAAAGTAATGTAAAACAAGATAACCCATTTAGTTCGGCTGAACCGAGATGATAATACCATTCACAGGAGCATTTCACATAGCAAATAAATACAGGTACGTCTCGTCATTAGTAGTGTTGCCTTGGATGAATGTAGGGTTTCGTGCTACTGACACGCTTCATATGAGTCGATCCACAACAGATTTTGAGATCCCTCTGTATCTTTCTGATGACAACACGGTGATTTTAAAGCACTATTTCTTCAAATTTTTCGAGGATATCAAGATTAACAGAACTGGATACTTATGTTCATGATAATGAAAACACCTCAAAAAATTTCAGGAACATTTTCAACGATTCCGTAGCCGTCATTCCAATGGAAAAATAAAATATGTTGACAGAACGGACAGAATTTAATCGACTAAGCTTGTTGCGCCGACCATTCATATATACTTTGCCTTACTAGGGTATACACGTACCTGGTATATAAGTTATGTGAGATTATTTAATTTTGCATCATGAAATTTCGATTCCCCCATTAAATTTCGCATATTTTGTTAAAAAAAAATATTTGGCTTTAAAACAGTCCTTTCCGCCTCGAGCTATAGGTATAAGAAATGGGCTGGCGAATGCCTTCGCAAATTAACACTTCCACAATAACCGCAGAAAATATTTAAATACTTTGCATAACCTTTTTATTTCCCTTTATTGTACGAGCATACCTTAGAAAAAGGTGAAAAACGTCAACCTGACGCAAAAATGGAAAGGGAATACCGTTAAACGCTAGAAGTGGTAAACCTTGGTACTTTTTTATACAGTTATTTATGAGAATTGATTTGCCATGTTTGGAGGTGCATATTTGATGCTGTTCGCCAATATCTGTCATTATTTTACGATCCTCGAAGATTTTGCACTTTATAGCTTTCAACTGCTTATCATAACTCTAGTTGAGTATGAAAATGGTTATAATACTGAAAATACATTATTATATACATATGTAGATACGAGTGCACATAACGGCAATAAACATATTTTTGTGCGTATCCTTAGAGACTTTCAATGGAATATCCCAAATTCACACATTGACCTGGTAGCTCTCAAAAATCGCCCATTCATGCCACATACAAGCATAGGTCCATACATATGTATGTATGTGTGGATGTGTGTATTTATGAATACTCATGGCAATAAATTGCGGTAGTAAAATTCGTATGCGTAAATGCAGTGCATGATTTCGCTTTATTTATGTTATGCACGCGTGAGATTATCCAAACGTACGCTTGGGAATTCATACGCTCGTACATATGTACGTATTCGGATAATATTATGAACCCTGGCTATGTTTATAATGGCCAAATCGTTTACTGCTATTTTAAAATTTCCCACAAATACACAAAATGGCCAGCACTAAGCTCTTGGCGCGAAACTTTGCGTGAAAAAATTCGTTGTTATTGCTGTAGATAAAGTGGATTCAACGTGGAATGTGTATTGGTAATGAGGGTAATTATATTAAAAATGGAACATTTGAACAATTTATGTTAATGTATCAAAGATTTGAAAGGTATACACGTAAAGAGTAAAGAGTTCGTGTAGTTGCAACTGAAAGCATTGAGCACCTGCCTCTCATAGAGTGTAGCAAGAAAGTCGATTTCTGCGGAATCAATGCTAGACAATCAGTATAACATTTCATGAAAATCGGTTGAGTAGTTTTCGAGAAATCTTATCAACTGACATCAAAAACATAGTTTTGAGAAAAACGCTTTTAAAGACGGCGCACTTAGCCTACCTAGTCTCGAGCGCACAAGTTCTCAAGGCTGTATCTCCGAAACTATTACTCGGATCGGATCGATTTAAAGCATTTTTCAGGAGACCGCGGTGGTGCATGGCTCAAGATTTTGTATAAATAAGCAAGTGAACTCGGAGCTTTTTTGTTTTGCTTTTTGAGGAGAGAGAGAAAGAGAGAGAGAGAGAGAGAGAGAAAAAAGATGTGTTAAAGGGTTATATCGACTTGTATTTAAAATTTTGGGTTGACTACGGGGGTTACAGAACCTCTGAAAAAGATGTCTTGCGGGAGATTCACAGTTCTAGGAGACAATTTAACGGATGAAATGCAAAATTTTGAAGAGAAAAATATTTTTATATAGTTTTCGTGATCAGAAAGAGGGATAGCAAAGACTCACAACGTTTGAAAACCCCTGAACCCTCATGTTCACATTGTTCCTTTAATGGGAATCTAAGCCAGCCTTGAAATCCAACGCAGAATCACTCTTGCCAACAGGTGCTACTTTGGACTGAGTAGGCAACTGGAAAGTAAAGTCCTCTTTCGAGGAACAAATATCAAACTGTATAAGTCCCTCATCATTCCCGTCCTGCTATGTGGCGCAGGGGTTACAAAGACATCATCTGATGAGTCGGCCTTAGGTGTTCGAGAGAAAAGTTTTGCGGAAGATTTATGGAATTATGACATTAGTAACGGCGAGTACCGCAGTCGATGGAACCATGACATGTACGAGATATACGGCGACATTCCGTTTCACATATCAGGTAGAGAAGGATCAGGTTGTAGTTGGTATCTCGGATTGGCGTACTTTCTCATAGAAACTCTCGATCCCATTGGCAAAATACTGAAACTGAGGACTTTTGAAAATCAATCGCTATAGGCAATAATTGGTCGCTAAGAACTTCCCAACCAAGTTTCTTGAGATTCTGGCGAGTCACTTTCGATCGATGAGCATTGGTCAAACCCTTGAATCATTGTTTTGAAATTGTGCAAAGTCATTAATGGCGTTCAACGATTTATTGAGATACTTCCGTACTAAACTTCTGCCCTTTTTGTTTCAAAAGGTCTCTGAGTAGTCACATATGCACCTTATTGGAGTAAGCACTTTGAAAATTTGGCAAACATACCCAAATGACTTATTGTGAAATTTGCTGGAGGTTAGTTGTAATGACCAGAAACTTTATTCCCATTTTCAACTACTTTCGTTCAACACTTTTCAATCCCAAGCAAATAAAATGTTTCTATCAGCAACTTTCAAGTTCATTGGGTTAAGAGTAAGCCCTTTTTAAGCTATTATATTCTTATGTGTCTGTGTGTCTGTATTTGGGCTCGAATCAAAGCGTATTGCTTATGAGAACCTCTGGCCATTTAACGTCTCCATTTAGACACGCCTTTAATAGCTTCATCAATCGTTGCCCGCATTGACTGTTGCTGTCAGCCACAAACGAAACGCTTAACAACGCCCAGCCAAAAATCCTCAGCCAAAATATAACAACAACATAGAAATATTCTCCAACTTAAAGCAAAAACAGTTAGCTTGGCTTGTTGTTTCTACATTCATGTCTTAAGCGTGAGTTGGCGGCGTCGGGATCGTGTTTTACGCTTATTACTTTCCTGCTTGCTTAAGTTCATAAATAAATGGGTAATTGCTTTGGCCAGTGCTGAGTGTGTGTAGGTGAAGGGCGCGTATCGATGAGCAGAAATATACAATATACAAATGCACGTATATATACATATATGTACGTATATTTACATATATATGTATTTATAAAATAAAGTGCTCAGTTGCTTTTGGTTATTTTCTTGCTCGATGCTCTCAACCATTTCTCTTATATTGGCTAATTTGTATGCAAAAAAGGTTGTGCGCAATTTTCCAGCAGCTCATCACCCTTGGGCATCAATACCAGCGCAAATAGAAATATTTACATGCACAGCTTCTTGAACGAATGAGGTCAGTAACAGAATATTTGAGTATATCGTGTTTCCACCCTTTAAGGATTATAGGTATGTATGTGTATATATCACTTGCAAGGCGAGTCAGCAGGAAAATTTTGAGCAAAAGTAAATATGTATATATATAAGTATATCTGATCGGTTGAAATTCAAACTGGACTGTCAATAAAAAAACGTTTGCGGGTATTTGAATACAAGTCCTTATTATCCCCTGAAAAAAGGCTCCTGAGCAAGTAAAAGCAGGCCCATGTTTAATGTAAATTTCCATGCGCTTCTTATAAGCATTGGTTTCGCTGCCCTTTTGTAAAATATTTAACTTCATATTTTTTATATTATCTTCATTTTTGGAGCCCCATTCTTTAAATTATTGTACAGTGCCGACATCATGTTCATAAACCGACGTCTTTTTCTATTTTATTTTCATTAATAAATGTGTATGGACAACTCGCATATGAGACAAGTTTTCGATGACTTCACGACCTTCTTTGAATTTTTTGTTTTACTCGAATACCTGACTTCGTGATAAAACAGTCTTCTCAAAGCACTTCCGACAACATTTTAATGATTCAGTAGCCGTAATTACAATTTAAGACGAAGAGCAACCTGAAGAGATTGAAGATTTGCCATTTCATCTGGAAAAAATAACGGCTTGGTGTGGTTTATGGCCGGTGAAATCATCGGTCCATATTTTCTTCAAAAGTGATGCTGGTGAAAACGTAACAGTCAATCGTGACCATTATTGCCGTGATAACCGACTATGTGTTGTCTGAAATGGAGCTCGTGATCTCGACGGAACAAGACGGCGCCACTTCCACACATCGCATCACTCAATAGATTGATTGTGGGAACGCGGCGGTGAGCAGATAATTTCACGTATTGGGCCCGTTAATTGGACACTAAGATCGTGGGATATCACAACGTTAGTTTTTTTGCTGTGGGATAAAGTCTAAACCTATTCCCGCAACGATTCAAGCTTTGAAGCAGAACAACAAACATTTCTTTCGCCAGTTACCAGTCGAAATGCTGGAACGACTCATCGAAGGGATCGCAGGAAATTATCACGATGGACTATCTGATACGTAGCCACGTCCAACATTTGAAAGAGATAATCTTCAAAAAATAAAAATCAAAGGATGTTATCTCGAATGATCATAAACATTCCCTATTAAGTTTGAAGTGTAGGTGTTTCTTCTTTAAAAAAGTAGGTAACATTTATATAAGTATATAATTTATTATATCTCCGACGTTTCCTTCTGCGTTTGCAAACTCCGTGGCAAACTTAGAATATCCTGATCAGCGAATCGTCGTAATTGCAAAGAACTTCTTGATCAACCCATTTTAAGCAGTGTACTTTCCTACGGGGTATGCAATCCAGTTAATGTTATGACGTTGCTTTCGGCTTTCTTTAATAAACATGTATACTCTTCGTTGTAAGTATTGCTATTAATATTGGCATTGAATCTATTTTTGTTGCCTGAGGTTAAGTGATTTTGCGTTAATATGTATTCTAAATGGGAAATTAAGACATGTAACATTAAAGGCACGAAAAAAAACTATTTCTTAGTGATATGGAAATTTGAAATTGTCTAGAAATAATGAAAATGGAATGGTAATTATTACATCCCTTACCTACCGGAAAATATGGGCAATCGAAAGTGAGGACCACTTTAGTTTGGAGCATATAATCACTAAGCTCAGTGCCAACAAAGAAATCGGATCGAACCGAAGGGTTTGATCAATACCACAATGGTCTGAAAGTGTGAAATGGGAGCTGATGGAGATCACACACAGAATGTCTCACCGACCTTACCGTTAACATGCAGAAGCCGCCAAAACTGATATTCTTTCTTCCAGTGTATTATAGTTTAGTCTTATAAATATTACTGGTAAGACCCCTTCCGGCTTTGTCTTATGTTGAGTTAAACTGCATCTTATTTTATAGACTTAACTAGGAAGTTCTGATATAAAGGAATGTGACGCAACACTTTTAATATTTTGTACATATAACTCTGTGAATCATAGATTCAAATGTTCTTCGCAGGAAATTATCATGATCTTACTGAAAGACCGCTCCGATTTGATATATTGCAAGCTTTGAAACTTCTATCGTAGACTAAACAGAAAATATCTTAAAGCGCCGTCTTCATCCCTGCTACTTCTTGTAAACTCTGAACTTTTGGTTTCCAAAACTGAGATTCGAAAATGTATTGATGTATACCCAACAACATTTTTGTCTACTTACATCTAATAATCTTCCAACTACAACTGATTAATTTAGTTTTTTGTCCACAACTTACGTGACTTTTCCGAAGTTGAGGTCTTCTCCACGCTCTCCATGCGTACTTTGGCGCCCGAACCACTGCCATTGCCGTTGCCGCCGCGTTTGCCGTGTCCCTGATGTTGTTGCGAACGCAGTTGCTGGCGTTGTCTGCCCTTGCCGTTGCCATTAGCATTACCGTTACCACTGCCGTGATGCTGTTGTTGTGCTTGACCGCCAATTGCAGCTGAGAACTTTTTGTCCTGTTTCCGACCGCCGTTCGACGCATCCGAGCTCTTGTTCAATTTTTTATTATTGTTGTTGTTGCCATTCTTGTTGCGCTTTCCACCGCCAACAGCAGCTGCATCAACGTTGCTTGCGCTGTCATCGCCGCCCTCAACATTGGCACCACGCGCTGCACGCCGCACCAATACATCACCCGACTCCATCTCCATGACAAGCTTGGCATTCGCCTGTTCGGCGGCCGAAGCGTGTGGTAAATGGGAGCGTGAACGTTTCACTTTGCCGCCAAATGTTTTGATACTACGCTGATGGTGGACGAGCTCGTGGTCGCCGTGGGTGTTGGGGACAGCAGCGGCGGCGGAGTTGTGACTGCCGCGTAGACCATAAATCAATGTTGGCTGGCAGATAAATGCCACCAGCAAGAGTACGCAGACCATTAGAAGATTCATTTTAACAAAGAGTTGACGCTTTGATTGGTGTTGTTGTTTTTGTTGCTGCTGTTGCTGTTGCTCGGCCTCGAGTGGTGTCGCTTTTCTAGCCCTGGTGACAGCGTTGCTAGCCCGAATCGCAGTGCGTGTACTGCGGCTGGTTTTTCTCGTCGTCCAACGCCGTTGCTGTTGTTGTAGCTGTCGGTTGGTGTGCAGATTTGATGGTGAACTATTGGCCAAGAAGAAATCTCTGTAATGACGTTAGGAGAGCAAAAAAATGGGAGAGTTATTGAAGTGCAAGATAAATAGTGGAAACCAAAGAAACATATATTTTGTGAGTGGAATTGGCTAAAAATTGCTTTGGCGAGTTCCAAAACTGTATATGTCAGTTCCTGGTTAAGATTAAAAAAGAACAATAGATTCATAAAAAAGACTCAAACCATTGAAATTTTGGCCTAAAAGTACCTGGTAAAAACTACATGCCATATAGTAAAAAGACAAATGATGGTCAAAGCTATAGGTCGGTATAAAGAAGTCTTTATTCAGAAATAAATTCTATGCTATCGAAACCGAATAACTACTTTGAAATTTCTGAGAGTGGGAAACAAAAAGAATCATTAGATATCTATGTATACCATCAGATAAAATTTGACCCGGACATTAAATAAAATTTTCATATACTTTAACACAAATCTTTATTTTCGTTTTGAAAATAGACTTCTTTGAGTCGATACAAGTATGCCAACGCTTAATTCAAATTTCTATATACTTGCTATAAGTTTCGGCTGGGGTGGCTTTCAGTGCCTTCAATGCCTTCAGTGCTTTTTTTGGATTTTGTGCTTTTGGTTTCGGCTCATTTTTGGAGCGTCATTCGCTAGATTGTTGGCCAGTAGCGATCCTCAGGTAAGGCGGTAAATAGAAAAAGGTTTTTTAAAGCCTTAAAACCTGAAATGAGGTTTAGTTGTTTATAGAAATGGTAAGGCTCGAAACTGAGAGGTTACTAAAATGTAATTGACGCGCAAATAAGTATAACTCCATCAAAGAGAGAAACGAAACCCTTTGAGGACATGTTAGCGGAAGGTTGCATCGCAAATCCTGACAGTCTGTTTAATCAGCCAGCAAAATTTGTTCGATACTCTACCCTCCATGTAAAATTGAAGAATTGGTGCTTGAGAATCGACGATCAGAGATCTATCTATGCCATCGTTGGAATATCGGAAGGATTAATGAAAATCAAAATATCATTTGCGTCTAAGAAAGTGAAAGCATGATTGATTCCAAAATCACTCAGAAAAAAAGCGTTACGTTAACGTTGTGAAAAAATGCTTTCCGACTACCGGGATGTCAAGAAAAGTTTTATTACAGGTGGTGAGAATCGATCTATTACGACCCGGAAACAGACGATTAGTCGGCCAAATATCGTGGCAAAGGTGAGCCGAAGCCGTAAAAACCACTTCAAAGAGAGAGTTTTCTTCGATTAACGAGTTGTGGTGCACTTCAAATTCCTTCTGATCGGCCAAACTATCAGCAACAAGGATATTCGTAAAAAGTGGTCGAAATGATAGGCCGACAACTCTTGGTTTTTGTACCACGACAATGTACCATCGCATCCTGCATGGATTCTTCGGGAGTTTTCGCCAAATTTCCGACCAATATTCGAATTTACCTAATTTAGCTCCGTGTGACTTCTGGCTATTCAGCAGTCTCAAATGACCGCTCTGGGGAAAACGTTTCGAGTAAATTGAAGCCATTATTTGACTTTAACAATTGTTTCAAGGAATGGAGAAAACGTTGACACAAATGTTTTGCGGATTACTTTGAGGGCGGTGACATGGATTTTGAAGAATAAATTAAGAATTTTAGAATTAAGACCAAATCTTATTATTTTTTGCTCATAGTAGTATATTTAAACTATTTCAGGAACAATGTCTCAAAAACTCGGCATCACTTTAGTCTCATAAAATCATAAAATTCGAAATTAGGGATGTGTTATATCTATCCAGTCTTCATGTGTTTTTGGCATGAAGTCGTGTTTGGTACAAAAATTTGTTCGTGCAAGCTAAGTTAAGAAAGAGAATAGGCCGCAAAAGCAAATCGTTTTGGAATTTGTCATGCAGTGTAGCAGCAGTCACGAGTAGTAAAACGTTTAAAACTTCATTAATACAAGCACAGCGCAACATTAGCCGCTCACATTTCCAAACATATAATTTACACATACAAGTATATATACATATGTAAGTAAAAGAAATGCAGCAAATGTGAAGGAAAAAGTGCACACTTAACTGAAACAAAAACGACGTTAACAGCAGCATCGAAGAACGGGGCATAGAAAGGGAAACGAAAAGTGTGAAATAGCACGAAATCCGCTACTAACCAATTTTCCATCATCGCCAGCTGCTGCCTGGATGGCACAGAAATGCAACGCTTGCTTTATTTGCTTCGTTGCAGTTTAGCACATACGCACACATATGCATATACTACCGCATGTGTGTGTGGTTGTATGCCGTTCTCCAAGCGCGCATTTCGCAACAAATCAATAAGGCGTGATCGGAAGCATGTGTGTCGTTTTTTCCACTTGCGCCAACTGCCAACAAGTCTCTTCCTTTCGTTTTTTTTCTTTTGAAAATGCACGAAGATGCAGCAAATCAAAAACTTCATTTATCTGTGAAATTCGATTTTCAGAAATAATGATATCGTTGTCTTGTACATTCTCCCACGCAGTGTTATAGTGAAGAATGCATGTGAAAGGGGTTTTCGGTTAGTTGGCAAGATAGTTTGGGTTAAAGGTTATGTTGGATTATAGTTTATGTGGTATTGTAGGTTATGCTGAAGTTGGAGTTAAGTTGCGTTAAGTTATGGTTAACTAAGTAAAATTGAAGTATATGACAGCACGTAAAAGTGCCCTTGTAGTTTAAAGTCTCTAATTAACACATAATTTCGAAAAAAATTACGCTTTCTTTAATAAAAGGTTAGTTTTTTATTGATTAAAAGTGTATCAGCATTAACTTGAAGTAAGTCAATATAGTGAAACACTTTATCGTGTATTACACAGGTAGGCTTAAGTTTCCTCAGAACTTTTTTAACCTTTAGTTAGGTTAGGTTTAATTGGTTGATATTAGTTTTACTTAGGTTTTAGGTAGTTAATTTATCTCTTTCAAATGTTGGCCGCAGCTACGCCTCAGCTAACTGGCGAATGACACGTGTGATTTTTTACTCCAAGGCCTGAATCGAAGCGGAATTTACTTTACATATCCCCACACAAAAATTTTTAACAGTGTGATAGCACATGATATTGGTTGCCAATCGACAAGCCCAAAAAATCTAGTTGGAACTTTTCAAGAGCCCATAGAGTGAAGCGATATCGGTTGGGAAGGTCGAGCGGCGTCAGTTCTTGCACAAGCTGTATTTTATGCGTTTTAAATTTAAGATGTCGACGTAAAACGCTGCATAGATCAGTATGAGTTGCTGCGAACGGCGCCGATTCGACTCTCCACGGTCTTAGTGTACACTTTCCATTTTCTTCACTGCGTGCTGGGCGAGTTCTATTAGGCCGAATATTATCCAATAATTAATGCTGGGTTTCAAGATGGGGGAGGGAGTTGCGAATAGTACGCTCTGGGTTTATCATTTATTAGTTTTGAAAGATCGGGTCTTCAAAGTTTATAAGTAACATACATAAGTATCTTTAGATTAAATAATGTTTAAGAATTGTTTACGGCTACGAAATCGATGATAATGTTGCTCAAGTGTTTTGAGGAGCCTTTATTACGCACACACGTATTTGGGTGGCAGAAAACATTCAGTGAAGTTCGTGAGATCATTGTAAAATTACCTAAGGCGATTCGTCCACCCCTTCTGTTAATGACGATACATTGAAAACACCTCAATCTTTTGCAATGACGGTATAGAGTAGAGGTCGTACAGAGATGCTTGACAACATAGCTGAGGACCCAACATTCATCAAACATATCACTGCTGGTATCGAGGGTTTATAAATATGACATTAAAAGTAACGATAAAATATTTTCTTTTCTAACTTTAGAATTTGAATTTAGAGAAAAGTCTATGTATTTTTCACTAGTTCTTGGACTTCCTTTTCGAAAGTAGTGTCATTCAGTGATAGATTAGTTTTGCAAAGGGAGGGGTTAAGGTTTCAAAATAAGGAAAAAATACTTTTGTTGCGAATTTATTTCTTAAATATGGATTGAGTAATTTGATTCGGACCTTTTTGGCATTATTGAGCACACTTTTGGCAATATAGGGTAATTTTTTTCGTAACTTTTTTAGTTCATTTCATTGATATCGTGCAAGTAAATACTTTAACCTGCATTACTAACCTCAAATCATGTCGCATGGTTACTAACCATGGGTCTAATCGACCCTCATTTGTATTATCTATTAAAATCGTTTAAACTTATAAATTGCTAAAACGTATACGTCTTTTAGTATATTGGAGTATTTTATTGTTAAATTTATAAAATGATGTGTTTAAAAATTAATTTATATACTTAAATTGAAATTAAGTTTGTATTCATTACAACATAGCTAATAAAGTGAAAAAAAGTTATCCAGCCAGATTTCGCATAAAATGATAAGTTTTAAAGATATTGACTTCAAGTAAAGTGCATTTGAAACCTGAAATATAAAAGTAAAATGCTAAAAAGAAAAATTGGAATGACTAATGCAAAAATTTTTCAATTATGTAATCTTATCGGCCCAGGCTATTTTTTAAAACAATTTTTTATGCATAATATTTTACATGTTTCTTATTCTTATTGTTTATAAACGTTTAAATATGTACAAATTTAGATTACACATATATCTTGCGTTAAAAAATATTCTTTATTTATTTAATTTAAAAAGTTTGCGTGCCTGGGTCGATTCGACCCTAAGGTTAGTAATGGAGGGTTAAGTGAAAGCTCAAGCTTCGAATTGGATTTGTTTGTGGTACAAAAACCCAATTTAACTGCCTTAAAAAACAACTGTTTCGATTGTAGAAGAGCGAATTGCAATTGTACTGACATATGTACAAACTTACTCATGTGAAATTCATAGCTGTACAAATCACTTCAAACCAGTTGAAACCACCTTATTAAAAATAATGCGAACTTTACGAAGCTTTTTATTGCTGCACTAAAAATCGGGAGATGGAGAGAGCTTTCTACAAAAACTGGTGGCTCATTAAAAAATCCATTTTATTTCTGCGGCTAAACTGCTGCTTATGGATTCTTTTTCTTTTTACGTCTGCCATTAGTATAAGCTACCGTTTAACTTATTTAACGGCAGCAAGCTTTTTAATATTTCTTTCATAATGAGTTGAGCTAGCTGTCTTTAAAGTAAAATATTAATCTATGAAATTGGCCGTATCTCTTCACAAATATTAAAGTTTCACGAGTGAAGAAAACTTTTAAAAATAATTTATGTCGCTCTTGAACTTTATTACGAATTATAAAAACAAATCACTTACACACACATACAAACAAACATCCTTACCAAAAGCATCGTTCAGCCACCAAACAATGCCGTGCATGCATGTGTGAGTAATTTTTATAACAACTTTAATTACATTCTCATTGTGGTCGGCAATTAACGCTTAATTAATTACCAATTCAAGAGTGGCAAAAATAAAATAAAAATAAAAAAAAATTTGCACTTGCAATTTACATTTAATTGCAATTTACACTAGCCTGCCACACTTTATAGCGAAATTATGTGCACACATTTGCGTAAAATGCACATTTTCATGTGCAACAACAAGGCGTTGCAACGCGCATTTTCTTGCTGCAATAAAAACGGCCGCTGAATAAACGGTGAAAGTCGCTGCAGACAAGGTTCTATGTCAGTGGTTGTTGCAAGTAATGGCTTTTCTCATTTTTAGTAGCATTAGTTGGTGGAAATAAAGCGAGATAGCGCTGCTACTTTGACATTTGCAATGAAGTTTAGAGTATTTCACACGGTGCTACGCGCCGTATACGTAACGTACTTGCTGAAGTGAGCATTTGAGCGCAAGTTTGTGGAGGAAATAAATTAAATAGCTATTGCTTTAATTTTATGTGAAATAAGAAGTTTTCACTGTTTTTGAGACTAATTTGATTTGCGTATCTACTCTTTATTAAAATCTGCTTTATGTTTTATTCTTATTTTCGAAAATATCTTAACCAGTTAAGGGGTTATGTCCATATGCAAGCCAAAAAAAATGTGTATAAAAATCGGTGATAAGTTTTAAAAAGTTTTAGATTCCTTACTCTAGAGAACATCTCTAGGAGCACCTTCGGCAAAAGGTGTCTGGCGGCGAAGAAGATTTTTCGACTTAAAATGATTTAAAACCAAAAATAAAAAAATTTTTTTCTCTTGCATGATTGTGACAGACTTTTTGGCTAAACACGAAAAGTGAGTGATCGTTAAGTTACCGTATTCGCCAGATTTGGCTTCCTGTGACTATTTCCTGTTTTCTAAACTGGAAAATCCGCTACGGCCCTAGTGTTGTACAAACATGCCATTTGGACCTATTTTGGAGGCGAGAATGAAAATGTTTATTAAAATAAGTGAAAGTTTTTTGAGAGTCCGGGTTAATTCTGATCATATGGTATACCAAAAACTAAGGTGCTCGCGAGCGCTGCTCGATCTCGATTTTTGATATACCTTTGCAAGCGCTAGTATTTTCTTAGATAAATACTGGCAATGATCGAGGGGCTAAGCAAATATTAGAATTTTGATATATGTAAGGTTCTCAAAAAAAATTGTTCTTTTTTAAAAAATTTACACTTAAGAGTGGCTTAAAACATCGAAATTATTATTCAAAATCTTATTATATCCATCATTACCGGACAATTATACCTCAGAAGGTCGTGTGAAAAAAAAATTCATCGTTGGCATACATACATATACTTTTGGTTAAGTGTTTTCTCATATGCCCGTTATCAAGTTAGGGTGGACATCTATTGAAGTTTGTGCTTTTTGTTCGTTTTGATAAACGAGTGTCATTTCTGCCTTCATATATCGTTCAGTAGCTTAACTGCAAACCCGATTCTTCCAATTGTCAGCTGTTAATATGCGACTTAGAGAGCCAAAGTTTGATAAAAAAAAGCAGAAACAATAAATTGAGTAAGCTCTTCAAGAATTGTTGATTAAGCAAACAAATATAAATAGGAAGCAAAGCTAACTAATAAATTTTATTTATATAAGAGTAATACAGGGTGCGTTCCAAAGTAAACAGGACTTAAAAAAAAAACAGAACAATGGGTTTTTCGGCAAAATCAATTTATTTTATTCAAAATAGTCTCAATACATCTTTTTACACTGTCCGAAAGCTTGACGAACGAATGTTTTAGCTTGTTGGCTGGTATAACCGCCAGCATGCTGGTGCAATCCTTTTGAATAGCCTCTACGTCTGCATAACGCTTTCCTTTCATGGGCACATGCATTTTTCCGAAAATAAAAAGTCGCACTGTGCTATATCAGGTGAATACGGGGAGTGGTTTATGGTTAAAATGTGATTTTTGATCAAATAATCGGTCACAAGCGTCCTTCGAATGTTGGATTCTGAGCATTTTTTGGTCGTCAGTCAATTTGTGCGGAACAAACCGTGCACACACCTTACGTAAGACCAAATGTTCGGTCAAAATGCGATGCAATGAAGATTCAAAAAGTCCTGTTTGTTTCGACCGCTCCTTGTAGACTCATGAGATGTTCAAAGCGAAGCAAATATGGTGAATAAATTGGTTAGGCGTTAGAATGTCTTTTAGCGATCTTTACTTAAAATTTTTTGCATAGAAATCAAGGCTCTTGGCTCAATTCTTGCGAAAACACCACAATGTACTCCACAATAGCCATCTTCGATTCGCAATTTCTCTGCTCGCTATCCTTGAGCGCTGTTCTTTTGTCAAAAATTTTACATGTGAAAGTAACAACATAGTTTGCGATAAAACATAAAAGCTATCAAAATTTGATTAAATTTTAGACCAGTTTTATTTCTTGACTCAAACTCTCAAAATTAACTTTTATTTATTTTAAAAACTTAAAACACTGAAAAAAATAATAATTGTTTATAGAAAACTCGAACAAGTAGTTGCTAAAATGTGTTTCTTCCAAAGAGAGGGGTTCTCATTCAGTCTCCTAGAAAAACTGCCTTGTTCGATTCGTTACTCGGTAATGCTTAGGAAATCGAAGAAAGCAAACATAAATCAATTTACATCGATTTTTATTACCGATTTTTAGTTCCAACAACCAGTCGAAATTATTCGAAATTTACTACCGAAATGCGGAGTCGGTGGCCGTTAAGAGCGCTTCGCCCAATTTATAGTCTAGTGGAAAAATTTGAATCCACAGGCACTGCTCAAAATACTCCTGTACCAGTGAGACAAAGAAGTGCCCATTGAGGGAGACCCAATCCCATCATTGGGCTGTACTCCTTTCGCAATGATCAAGACCGGCACGTTTCTGTGAATGGAAATCGCTACCGCTCAATGATAACCGTATATTTTAGATCGAATTGGATGATGTCGACAGGACGACGCCATAAGCCAAACAGCGAATGTCACAATTTATTTTATTGAAAACCAAGTTTGATGAACGTGTTATCTCACGAAATGGGTCAGTCAATTTGCCGCCGGTCGTGCGATTTGGCACCCTTAGACAATTTTTTGCGGGGCTACGTCAAGTCCGTGGTCTATGCCAACAAGCCAGCGACTGATTGATGATTTTCGTATCGGCCAATTTATGCTTGAAAACCGTCGAAAATTGGGTTCAGCGTCTAGCCTTTTGCAAGCGTGCCCGTTGTTGCCATGTAAAAGAAATTGAGTGCCATACATAATGGCAGCAAATGTACTTTCACAAGAATAAACCATTTTATTAATATCCCAAACCGTTTTATTAAAAAAAAATTAAACATAATTCACTCAAATTTGTGCGAGGATGAACTAATTTAAAATTGGGCCAATTATTTTATGTAAGGAGCTTAAACAGATGGATTTAGACTAATTTAATCAGAGGGTATTTCATTTGTAACTCACCTAAACTTTAAATATTGGATTGGTGGAATTAACTGAAAGTTCCTTTATGCTTGATTTAATCATTATAGCACCATTATAAACTCCACTTTGGTGCGGAGCTTAAATATTAACGATATGTCTTTCCGGCGGATCTGATTTCTCTGCAAAAATGACTACAAGTCAGCGTTCATTAACCCCTTTTGCTACCAAAAACGTAATGAATGGATATTCGAATAATCAAAAAACAATGTTTTTTTATTTGATTGACTGCCATTTGAATGCATTTTAATTTAAAAATCACTGCATACGTTTTTATTTATTAGCGCAATTTTGTGTTCCAACTCATTGGAGAGTTTAAAACTGTCAGAGACAGAAGAGACGTAACGATGGTCATTTGTTTATTAGCCATTTTCAATTTATTACGCTCTCCTCGTCAATCATTTTTCATATGCAAATTGTGATGTATGTATGTATTTGTGTGCATATAGATTAAAGAATGGATTTCTGTACATTTATATGTATATATATGTGTATGTGAATCGTATCGAGTTTCGTTTCATAGAAAATTTGAAGTTGGCAGCTTTGGAGCAATGCATGGAAAAGTGCTTAATTGACATGCAGTGCATTTGCTAGATATTGAAATATTTTGGACAGTTTAGCAGGAAACCACTGGTCACAAACACACAACTCAATTTATGGATGATGAATGCCGTTGGGTATAGACCGTCTATGCACAATCACTTAAATCGGAAATATAGAGAGATATACAACCACATACACTATTCTACATACATTTGAATTTATATACATATACATATGTATATGTATGAGAAGCACTAGCAAATTTATCGCACATTTTGCTGCACAATTGTTTTTATGCGCTTTTCTACTAACACTAACGAGTTTAGTTGGCCGGATTGTTCGCTGAAAATATTTTCTGACACTTTTTCAAACTGACTTTATCACAGTTTTTATTGTTGTTTTTACATTTTGAATAGTTTTCGATGATTATTCATTTGGTACTTTGCGTTGTTGCATTTTTCTGTTACGACAGCATTCAGGGATGATTGTGTGTCATCGGTTTTTTTCAATAATTGATATTTCGAAATAATTTAAATGTATTTTCTTGCAATAATTGAGATTTCGAAATGATAATTTATCGATTTTCCAATAATCGTTATTTTGGAATCGATAAGTTTTCGGAAACAAATATTTTGGCTTTGATTCAATAATTGATATTACGAAATAATTTACATATATGTTTTTTCAACAATCGATATTTCGAAATTATTATAATTAAATTTTTCCAATAATCGATATTTTGAAATCGATTAATTTTCGGATAGAAATATTTCGACTTAGTTTCAATAATCGACATTTCGAAATAATGTATATATTTTTTTAAATAATCGATATTCCAAAATATTTATACTTCGATTTTTCTAATAATCGATAGTTTGGAATCGATTAATTTTTGAAAAGAAATATTTTGGATTAATTTTAATAATCGTTATTTCGGTATAGTTATGGATCGATTTTTTCTATGATCGAAATTTTGAATCGATTTATTTTGGGAAAGAAATATTTTGGCTTAGTTTCAATTATGGATATTTCGAAATAATTACAGTTCAATTTTTCCAATAATCGATATTTTTCGGAAAGTAAGATTGAGTTTCTTCTCATACATTGACAAATTTTGAACAAATACGTTCCATTTGTGAGGTCTAAACTAATCGAATTTGGCCTAAGACATGATGCTAATGGTTATCGGTGTACAAATTCAGCAATTGATTATTGTACTCAGTTTTGGATAGTTACGGTTGTACGATTTTGATAATAATTTATGATACCGATTTTCAAGTAGGAATAAAAATAAATAATTTCTTATAAATAAAAGCTCAGTTTTTTACTGCTTTTGCTGTACAAAGTTTTTAGTCAATAGTGAAGATTTCCAATTTTTATAAGTTGAAACTATCTTTAGGACCTGATCACACTATTATGAGTCGCCGATATTTTCGGCATATACTTGAGTTATTCATTAAGATCTTACTATTCGATATCACATGCATTTATCGGTTTCATATTAAAATATTGACAACCCTAACTTTTAAATCTAAAAATACTACTAATATATTTATTTTTAGGGTCTTGATCATGCTGTTATCCATACTCGTAGAAGTCGCTGACTGATATTTTCGACATAAACTTGGATTATTTATTGAAGTCTTTTTATTCGATATAACGTATATTTATCGATTTAAAAGTATAAAATTGTCATCTCTAATTTCTAAAATTAAAAATGGAAATGGGTGTGTACCACGTATATATATATATATACAAGTACATATGTAACATATGTGTTAAAATTTGATGTTTTTATGATAAGAGTTTTTCAGAATTTTTAATTGTTCCGAGTTAATTGATATATACATATATATATTTTTTTTTGAAAAATTGGTTGAAAGCCATATTCAGAAGTAAAAATAATTTACTTTGATTCGGATTCAGATATTACTCAATGTTATCCTTGACGAAGATAAAACTCCACTACTTCATAGCTGACTCTGCGTAGCTGAAAAAATATTTCGATGTTAGTCGGAGAAAAACATCGCCGTCTGCTTCATTAGAGGAGTTGAATAATCAGTGCCGTTTTTTCATTAATATATTTTTTTACTCTGATTTTCTTATGGGATTTGGTCGAAGTAGAACCCGAGGTAACTGAACCCTCCAGCGACTAAAGTTAATTTTAGAAAGACTTCCACACAAAATATACATCAAGCCGATCCCTTCGAAAGGGATAATTGTTAAGAATATTAAAAAATAGTATTTTTTATTAAATTTATACCTATAATTACAGGTATATAAAACTGGTTATTATATGTTGAAGAAATAAAATTAATGTCTTTGACTTTATCGTCAAAATCTATATTGCATAGGATATTTAATATATGCAAACGCTTCGTCACAAAGTTAATCTTTAAATTTATGAAAGACAAAACGCATACATTTAACCTTCTTGAAGTCACAGTGCCTCTCAAACGTTCATTGGGTATGCTATGTGCATAAAAATCAATCATAAGTTCATAACGGCATAAGTACGTCGTCTCACATGAAGCAATATCCTTTGGATATGGTGTAAAATATCATTCAAATTCTCATCTGTACGCACATGAGCGCTTCAGAAGTGGTTTGATATGGAATTTCCAATCAACGATTCTCAAGAGAAAATATTGCCAATACAAAGTTATGTAGATGTGAAACGGCATATTTCACCTAACCATACTTTTTATGTAGTTACTCTTAGAGGGTTCATATAAACAAGTATGTATATATACATATAAGTGTGCGATATTGATTGCAAAATTGTTGCATGCCATTTATTGAACTGTTGCAAGAGTTGCCAGTAATTTTTAATTTGAGTTTTCTATAAGAGAATATTTTTGTTACTTTCTGGAAGATATAGATGTTACTTATATTTTGACAATTTTACAGAGATAAATGGATTATTATGGATCAGATTTTTTATAAAGGGTCATTTTTTTATCGAGGTTCCCTTCTTTTTTATAAAAAAGTTTAGAAACTTTAATGAAACTTATGTTTATTATCATTCGAAAGAACATTATTTGGCATTTATTTTTGGAAGAGTGTTTCTTTCAAATGTTGTCGCGGCTATGTCTCAGATGGTCCATCCGTTGAGTACAATTTTCGATGACTCGTTCGAGCATTTCGACTGGTAATTGGGGAATGACAGGCATGATGTTTTGCTCTAAGGCCTGAATCGAAGCGGGATCGTTCGCATAGACTTCAGACTTTACATATCACCACAGGAAAAAGTCTAACGATGTCAGATCGCGCAATCTTGATGGCCTATCGATGGGCTAAATCCATTGTTTAATGCGATATGTGGGAAGTGGCACCGTCATTTTGAAACCAAATGTCGCTGAGATTACGAGTTTCAATTTCAGGCATCAAATAGTCGGTTATCAAGGCGCGATAACGGTCGTCATTGACGGATGATTCTTTCTATATGAAATAGCAGTTCTTGAATCTCTTCAGGTTGCCTCTTAAACAACTCTTAAGTTTAATCATGAGCGAAAGTTTTAATTTTTTATCGCTGGTGTATTAATTTATACATAAAAATATAAAATTTCTCCTAATCTTTATGGATACTAGGCTCAAAAATCAAAATTATATTTAGCTATAGAAAGATGCTGTGTTGCATTTAATACGTGCAGTACAGGGATTGATCAAACTATTGAACAATACCTTCGTCCGTAATCGTATGTACATATGTATGTATATATGTAAATGCACATAAACCTTCTAATCATAAAATCTTTGCTTGGTTTTTCGTTTTGTTGGCAATGCAAACAATTGCTTCCACACGCCAAATTGTCAAGCCAACATTGCTGCAACAATAAATTCGTTACATTTTTATTTTACCTTTCATGGCATACCATATTTTGCACCTTACCAATACCACAATGGCATGAAATATTTGTCAGCAAAGCAATTTATTAATTAAAAAATAACGAATAAGCAATGAAATACAGTTTTCGGTGTCTCCAATACGCACACAAATGTGACCACGCATGTATGCAGATATATATATGTATATGAATTTGTAGACTACACATTTATGTATGTATGTATAAAGGACTTTTGGACGGGAAGGAAATACCCGATACAAAAAATCTAATAATTCCCACATCGTATGCAGCTAGTAATAAAAACAATGTCTGAATTGGCCACAGTTTGTGTATGCAAGTATGTATGTATGTATATATGTGTGAATGAATGAATTTATATTGTACAATAACTACCTGCGTGGATATTAAAAAAGGCAATAAAAACCCAGGTATCAGCATTACAATGTCAAAAACCTTGTGGGGGAGAAGTAAAATAGTCAACGCGCCATAACGGAAAATATTGGAGAAAGTGTTGGAAAATTTATCCTTGCTATGGTACGATACAGGTGAGGGAGGTAAAAAAAAATGCTTCATTGCAAATCGGATTCACATACCTGAAAATAAAAACTTGATATATGAAATTTTTCGGTTTTTTGTTTTATAATATGGTGAAAAAATATGAAATGTAGCTTCTGGAACATTTTGCAAAGAAAAAATATTCAGATAAATTTTTTTAATGCAAACATATAGTATGTCATTCGATTCGTAGTTGTACTGCAATTTCCTAAAAAATGTTTTCAATTTAAAGCAACAACGATGGGAGTATCCGTCTACAACCGGCGGATAAAGTGAAATAGCTAGGGCCCATCCTGGGTAGGAAGCTTTCATGGAAGCCGAATATTGAAGAGAGAGCAAAAAAGGCATGGATTGTCTTATGCTGCTGTAGAGAAGTCATTGACAAAAGGTGGAGTCTCTCATCGAAAATGGTCCTCTGGCTCTACGACACCATAGTCAAGCCCATTATGTATGGCGGCGAAAGTTGGTATCAGACTCAGAGAATCTGAATTTTTAAAAGAACACGTATCTGAACACTCGGATATCCTCACACACTTTTACTTCATACCGGATCACTTGGATCATGGAGTCGCCCAACCGAACCATGGCGGCTCCTTCTTCGCCCATATACCGACAAGGGAGTTGTGGGTGGGAGGAAGCCGTTGGAGGAGAGGGGCAGTAAGCTTCTTTACGTATGGGTCAAAGCTTGGGGGGATAGTAAAGCGGCGATATTAGCCTTAAACTCATTTATAGTGCCTAACCTCGCTATCAATAGCAATGAGTGTCTTTGTGAATAGACTCGTTAAAAGGTAAAGACAATGCTTGTCTTATTAGAATCAAACACACAACATATCTTATGAATCCACTGAGTATGAGACGTTGCAATGTTAGATTAACTAATATCAAAATCCGTGATATTTTTCCAAAAACGACATCGAGAAGAGGTGGCAAAAGGTATGGTATTTTTGACAACATAGCCAAGGACCCTACATTCCTCAAACACATCACTACTGGTGCCAAGACCTGGGTTTGAGAATAAGACGTCGAAACTGTTCAGCAATTTGCTCAAAAAATGAGCCGAAACTGAAAAATGCAAAATTCGGTGAGGGTACTGCAGATCGTACTAGCCTAGGTTGAAAACAAATACATGAAAATGTAGAATTTATTTAACAATAATAAAATGATCAGCTGTAAAATTAAATGCGAGGCATCTACACAAGTATTGAGCTTAAGGAATCTGAATTTACTTAATTATTCAACTAATTAAAATTTAATTCAGAAGGAAATTTATACCCACTAAATGAAGCTATGATTGTTCCAGTTTTAATATACATTATTATTTAGATAATCCCTTCAATTGTAGATAAAAAGCCCACATAAATGGTTTTATACACTTAGTCTGTTAAGAACAAAATATCAGAAAAAGTTAGGTTAGGGAAAGTTGGAAAATGTTAGAAAGTGTAAGTAAAGGGTACCTTTAACGAAAACAACATTAAATATTCATTTCTCAAATACTGAAAAAGAGTTGCATGAGCGGAGAATAGAATCTAGCGAAGTGGGTCTGTGAATTGATTGTCAAGATGACAAGTATTGCCGGACGATGATACTATGTGGTATCACTTCTAGAAAATGATTGTTCGCTTAGTGTCAGAACTGTGGAAAGTTCTTAGTAGTTTGCAATAAGGTATGGTAAATGTAAGGCTTTATAAAGGTACCTCATTTTAATAACACAATTGCTTACTAGTCTTACTTATACCAGTTTATGCCAGTTGTTTCTTCGATTTATTATTCGGTAAGATTTTACGCATTTAATCTATGTTTTTTCTAGAAATTAGAAAAATAATTGCTAGAGAATATTACCCGAGATATTGTACATATTGAGGAAAGAGAAATTTCATACAGAGAAGGCGACGGAATACTCTCTTTATTAAGGCGACAGATATATGCTGGCAACATGACAACGGTACTGTAATAATACTACGAATTCAGAATACCTTATACAAAGGAAGTAAATAAAGTGGAAACTATACATTACATACATTTGTGCGAGACATACTCTAAGCTAAAGAGGAAGAAACACTGAGGAACAAAATACTTTTTGACGAACTGAAGTATACAAAAAGTTCACTGACTGCTCCAACTACCCTCATGTACCAGGGACTTCACTTAGAGCACATTATAATGCCTACTTCAGCTTTTCAGCCATTTATTGGCTGAGCCAACGTTTTCTTAAGTCATGCTTGAAAATAAAAACCCTTTCAAATAAAAATAACTACCATAAAATGATTAAAAAATATTTAAAAAAGACTTAAGTTGAATTTTAGTAGAAAAAATAGAGTGCCAGTGATGGATGACTGAACGAAACAGACGATTTTTGCACTTTAGTTATTACATACTTATTTTAATGGCTGGTGATAACTAAAAAATACGAAGAGAGTGCCAAAATAAAAGCAGAAAAGTACAAAAAAATAAAGAAAATTAAAAAGGCATAATGAAAAAACGGAAAAGTGAGGAAAACGAGAAAAAAAGAAAAGCAGAAAAAATTAATTTGTGAATGTAAAAAACAGAAGGCAAAAAGAAGAAGCGAAATGTTGAAAATTTCTTTTGGCAAAGCAAAAATGCTGGCGGAGCGGAAGTGGCAAATGAAAAAGGAAGGTGGCAAGGTATGGCAAAAAGTAACAACTTAGCGCAAAAGTAGTAATTGAAAAAATTTAGTAGCACTTATATAAATATATGTATGTGTGTTTGTGTGAGTATAAATGAGTGCTTATTGCAAAAAGGGTTGTAGTTGTGCGAGAAATAATGAAATACTGCAGTACTCAAGAGTCTTAAAGGAACAGCAAACAGTTAGGGAGCGCAAGAAGCAGGGCAGTTGGCGTAAAATTTGAAGCTGACGAAGCTGGCGTGTATATGTGTTTAGGTGCGTGGGTGTGTGTGTGACGCTGAGTGCCAACATACATACATTTAGAATACATATATTTGTAGTTGTAGTTTTTGCAGTACATTTATTCAAGTTTCTCGTATATAATCACAAGAAGCTGGTTCAAAGAAAGCAGAATGAAAAAAAAACAATACAACAACAACAAAAACAAAATTTAAGTAATTGTGGTTGCCTGCTCAAACACAAAGTATGGGTAAGAATTAATTTAAATGAACTAACGCTCACAAACAGTTCACGAGAGGGCGGGCTAAGTGGGCATGGCTGACGGAAGTGTTAACTACTAATTGAGATGCCATGCACTTACATACACACATACAAAAACATATATATAACCGTACCTAGTTTGTATAATGAGTGACAAAGCCGCGCATTTTTCATGCCAAGCACCAAACCGGCAGCGCCGCAAAAGTCACGAAGACAAAAGTGGCGGAGTGCTGTATTATGTTGTATAAGACGGCGGCAAGCATAAGCAACAAAGGCGTAAAACAACAAAAAAAGCTGGTTGAGGGTATTGAGCGCGAAAGCCTCTGAAGAATTTATTGAAATAAGAACAAATTTGTTGACGTTGTGGTAGGAAGGTGTGCGGGCGTTGCTTAAGCTGCAAAGGCGGTTTTTGTCAGCCTGCAAATGAGTTGGGCAAATTTAATTTTTTTAGCCCATTTTTACATAATTAAAAGCGCGGTAAGTTAAATATATGCCAAAGCATGCCTTGTTGCGTATTTTGTGGCACAAAAGATGACAGGCTAGCTTCGGTAATAGTCAGGATAAAGAGCAATTAAGAAGTCGCAACGCGCGCTTGCTGACTCACCTACTTGTTACCACGTTACATAAGATAGCGTAGATATTTTTAGCACTTTATATATATTTTTTGCAAGCCATATTTTATAGGTTATGTATAAAAGCCATTGAGAAACCGCATAAAAACCATTTTTGACACAAATTATCTAGTGTCTGATGTTGAGCGCCATTATTATTGTTGCGCTCAAAGCAAAAACACCAAAAAAGTAAAAAAAAAATGAAATGCGCAAAAATTTATGCATGAACGCTATTAGAAGTACGCAATTATTTTTCAGCTGACTGAGAGCGGCTTAGTTGGCGGCAGCGGAGTTTGCGTTTGCTATTCGCCTCAGCGGCACTCCAGTCCCTTTAAGTGCGCAAAATATCAGAATTCGAAAAATGCGGTTTCATGGTAGCTGTAATACCCTTCATATGCACATTTCTTATGGTTTGAAAGGGTATACAGAAGGTGTTTAGCTTGGTTTTGATGAGTCAGTTTGTATGATAGCTATATGTTATAGTGATCCGATTTGAACATTATCTTTGAAGATTGAAGCGCTGTCTTAGGCAATAAGCTGTGCCAAATTTCGTGAAGATATCTCATCAAATGAAAAAGTTTTCTGTACAAGCACTTGATTCGGTTCGTTCAGTTTGTATGGCAGCTATATGCTATAGTAATGCGAAATGAATAATTTCTTTGGAGATTATAGAGTTGTATTCAGTAATCAGCTATGCCAAATTTTGTGAATATATCTCATAAAATTAAAAAGTTTTCCATACGGAGACTTGACTTTGAACGTTCAGTTTGTATGGCAGCTATATGCTATAATGGTTCGATATCGCCGGTATTTCCAAATGAGCAGTTGTTTTTGGAGAAAAGGCTGTCTGCAAAATTTTGGTTCGATATCTCGAAAAATGAGGGACTTGTTCGCGTATATACGGATAGACATAGCCTATTCAGGGTATAAGAATTAAATAAAATATGGTCGATCGTCCCGCTGCCTATGCTTACAGCGAATGCGCATTAGTGTGCAATATTTTATGTTTTTTATGAATTTTTTAATTTTTATTTTTAGAATTTTTGTTGTTGATTTCCTTGTTAAAAACCCTTACATTTTAGTGCGGTTTTCGAGGGAATACGTACAAGTACTGACACATACACAGAGACATACAGCAGATAGTTGCTTTGAAATCGCCATTTGTTGACTAACGGTACAATTGTGAAATTGACTTACATTTTGCTTTTAATTGGAATGCCCAGTTTTATGCTCGCCGTTAACGAGCAGCTATCGCTACAGTATCAGCGTTGTCTGCAAAATAGTAAAAAAAATAATATTTTAGATATATAACTGTAAATAAAATTTGGTCAATTAATATTAAATAAATATCTATATAAAATATAATATAATAATATGCTTTCTTTGATAAAAAAAAAAAATAAAATAAATTTGCGTATTGACAAATCGAACATGCAACTGGCATAAATCAGAAATATTGGTATAATCTTAGAGCGGTGGAATAGAAGGAGCTTATACAAATTTCATGGGCTACAGACGTACATTGATGTATTAAAATTGAAAGTGTAACAACGTTCTTGTTCTAAATATGAAGAACATGGAAGTGGTGAATCGAACAAATAACTGGTATAAGTAATTGAGACTGACATTTTGCTTTCAGTATTACTATAAATATAATTGCAAGCTGTCAAAAGTTTGCAATACTGCGAATCGAACATGCAACTGGTATAAATCAAAAATACTGGCATAATCATATACCTGTGCAATAGAAGCAGATTATATGATACAAATTACATGAGCTACTCATGTACTGTTCTTCATTAAAATCAATATGTAATAAATAAGTCGTGAAGATATAGATTGACATATTGTGGAGAAAGGTATAGAAACAGTTTGTAGATTGCAATATTTTAATGTTTTATGGTTTATGCTCCGAAAAGCTAGTGAAAAAACTAAAAGGAACTTTTGGAATTTTTGTCAAACGACTATAAAAAAAGATTTCCTCATATAAAATGTGTCATAACTGATTCTCAGAAAGTGAATACGAAATACTTGTATAGTTGATTAAGGTCAGAATGGCTACGTTGATTCCGTAGCGGAGAGTAAGCAACCGACAAATGAGTTGAATATATTATTTTTATCGAGAGCAACAGATTAGTAGACAAATTATCAACTTTTTCATATGACAATGTACTCAATTTATATTTGACGTTGGCGATTATGAGACCTGCGGCCTTTAAGCCTAAGACGCGGTGAGCTTAAATGAAAAAGATATTGTGCAGTGGATTTGGGACTCGACACCTAAAAAAACACACCCAATGAAAATGACACAAAATTGACTTAGAAACATAAAAAAATTCAAAACAAAGTGGAAATTCTTTTTTGACATAAAACTCGATTGACTGACATATCATGCCTGTCTTCGTAGAGAAAATTATTAAAATGCCATTTTCGAAAAAATTTATGCTGAAGTATATTTATTTTTAATAACTACTGCTCACAGCATTATGAAATGCATTTTAGAGAGACTGTATACATAATTGCTCTATAACTCGACACGCTTGCTTTTGTTGTTGCACATCTGTCAAAATTTTTCAATGAAACTGTCAGCAACTGACGGCAAAGCGCACAATCGTATTACATTCAAACATGTAACGGCTTACTTATGTACTTTTACAGATGCATATATATATGCATGCACTTACATATGTATTTATGTAGACGCACTAACAACAATAACAGCATGCAACGCAGTTGTAAATTGCAGAAATCACTCGCAATAAGCCTGACGGTAGCAACACACAGTATAGTACAAATGTATGTGGCAGTAGCAACTACTTTACAACAACATCAACAACAGCCAGTGCAACACATTTTTCGATTTCATATTCGCAGCGAATATCACCATTCAAGCGCCATAATAACGGTGCTCACACTTCAAGTGCAAGGATTTTATACAAAATGAGTTCCTATTTTACATTTTGATTTCCTCTCAAATGCCATTGACGTGAAATTGATTTTGTTGAAACATACTCGCGTATACCATAGTACATTGGTGATTCGATTTATTGTAAAAAGTATAAGAAATATTGTATGTAAATTAAATTTGAACTTTAGGTATTTAAAAGAAGAAAGTAAGGAAGAGTTAAGTTCGGGTGCAACAGTACATACTTGTATACTCTTGAAACTTGCAAGAATCAAAGTCCGGGAAATTCCTTCAAGTGCTGGCAAAATTTATTGGTAAAAGATAGGATAACGGGGTAGGGGCCACTCGATTTTATCTATTTATGCCATTAATACATTCTATTAACATGCCACATACTAATAAAATGATCCGTGTGTTTCATTATTTTACATCACATAATATCTCAAATCTATTTGAAGCAAAACAGCCGGATGTTCGAAAATTCCGATATTCCGAGTTCGAAAATCTTTATATTAGGTATAAGGGGGGAAGTGTTGAGCGAATTCAGCACATTTTTGACATTCAGACATACTATCATCAGGAGAGGATTCCCTCTGAATTTCTGTTATATATCTCATATGTATGTATATTGACCGATATTTTCGTTAAAACATGAACTAAAAATACTAGGGTCCACGTTTTACCTAGGTACCTAGGGACTTGAACAGTTTTGGTTCAATTTGAAAATTTCTTTTCTAAAAGTTTTATTCTGACATATTAATTAGACAAATGTGTTATATAGGAGGTAGGTATGGTTGTAATCCAATTGCCTCCATTTTTTACAGTGTGGCATAGGGTTATTATAAGAAAGCTGAAGGCTATATAGCGAATTCGGTTCAAATGGATCGAGGAGATCCCGAGTTATGTGATTTTATTTAAAAGAGGGCACATTCTTGTGCCATCCTGGATGAAAAATTTTATGTCGCGATGCATTTAGTCAGTGATTAATCGCACATTTTGTAGTGTTTAACATAACCGTTTTGTTGGTGGGGCCATCATCCGATTTTATTAGGGGGTGGGGTCCGCCCATCCATGCTCTTCGCTCAACTTATGGTCAACATAATCGGCTCATCTTGAGATCCAGCACCGACCACATCCAGCACGCAATGAAGGAAATATGGCAGCCGTAGCTGAGAGTGTTTACGAAGACCGTGAAGAGTCGATTCGGCGCCGTTTGCCGCAACTCGGCTTTACATATAGAACGATTTCGCGCATTTTGCGTTGAGCTATTAGATTGAAAGAGTAACTTGTGCAAGAACTGAAACCGCTCGACCTTTCCAAGCGACATTGCTTCGCTCTATGAGCTCTTGAAAAGGTCCAACTTTTTCGAGCCAAATTTTGTTCAGCGATGAAACACCATCTCTGGACCAATGTGTATGTAAACAAGCATTTTTTGCCGCATTTGGGACAAAGAGTAACCTGAAGAGATTCAAGAGCTGCCATTTCATTCAGAAAACAACAACAGTTTCGTGTGTTTTGTGGGCAGGTTCAATCATCGCACCATATTTCTTCCAAAATTATGCCGGTGAGAACGTAACCGTCAATGCCGACCGATATCGTGCCATGATAACCGCCTATTTGATACCTGAAATTGAAACTCGTGATCTCGGCGACATTTGGTTTCAACAAGACGGCGCCACTTCCCACACATCGCATCAACCAATTGATTTATTGAAAGAACACTCCGGTAGGCAGATAATTTGACGATTCGGACCAGTTGATTGGCCACCAAGATCGTAAGATATCAAACAGTTATACTTTTTCCGGTGAGGATATGCGGAATTATATCTAGATTCACAATATTTGCCTTGATTTCCACAAGTGCCGGACAACCAATTGTCCATTTGGCCTTAACCAGAAAGTGCTCTACTATATACAACCTCTATTATTGGACTTTATCTGCATGAAAATGTTACTTCTGAATACAGTTGAAGTTAGAACCAGTACACTGAACAAAAGGCACTAGCTCAAGAAGTATTTTCAACTGGTATCTCTGCTAGTTTAAAGAATCCTCACATTTACATATTCAGACACTACAAGGCGTTTATACATGTCGTAAAATGTGCTCATATACCAGCTCAACTCATTTATGAACTTTTCGTGGTAATCAAATTTTGCATAATGACAGTTTTCTAATAGTTAGTTTATCATGGCGTCGTGTTGCCGCATTGCACACACACACACACCCACAGAAACAAATGCATGCACACACCTGCGCCGGTATTCATGTATGTCGTTGCCAAAATATGCAAAGGATACAATGAAAACATGGCTATGCACGTCAGCTGTGGTATGCGGCATGCCACGTTGCATAGGTGGCTTTAAGCCTCATAGTGTGGCATAAACAAAAAACGTCCGTTCGTTTGCTTGTTCGCTCGACCTGTGTGCAAAGTTTAAGAATTTATTGGCAAGTTATCTCATTTAAGTACCATACAGTGGATTCTGGTTGCCCCAGAGGCGAGTGGTGTGGGTGGCTTTGGAGATAGCTTCGAGCTTATAGGCGAATTTGGCACTAAGGATGCGAGTGATTGGGTGGGTTGAGTGTGTGTGTGGCATGTTTGCGTAGGTGCAACTATGTTGGCACACATTCGTAGAGAGTTGCAGGTGAATATTTGCCCCGAAACGCCGGTATTTGTTGCTTGCGGTGCAACATCTCAGCAAATATCTCAATTTGGGTCAAATGCATTAGAGAGTGGCTCGAGACAGCCGCTTTATGGTTGCTGTGTTAAGGGGAAATTCCAGCGATTTACCTATAAATATGCAATGAAGTTCCAGGAATTGCACGCAAACTTTAAATTAAGGTTAATTAGTGGAATTTAATTGAAGGTGTCTTAATAAGACTCTATTAGAGTGTGCATAAATATGAATTTTGCTCTTATGTGAATGAATAATGGTGGGTAATGGTGACGAAAATTGTTTGAAGAGTGATTTAGTCAGCTTGAATTTTCTGATAACCATTTTGTAGTTGAGCGGATCGCGTGTGCAAAGTAAGCCAACGTTAAGATTGTGAAGACTAAGTAACTAAAGTATCTAAACTAGTACTAGAAGTGGTCTAGCAAGTTTCTCTGAGTCTTTGTCTGGCATCAGAATGGTAGGATATGAGGCAAAAATATTCCATCATCTAACAGTCGCACAAAAGTAAAGCAAATAAGGTTAGGTGGAACTGTCGTCTGGTAGAATATTGCTGAAAATCCTCTTAGCTTTAGCAGCCTGTAGGTTTAAGGGAATAATAATATCCATAATTTTTTCAATATATAGCTCTAGTAATCTTTATCTCGCCTTGTACAAGCGATCGGCTTATTCTATATGACGCTAAAGAGATAAGAGTTCCTTAGACGGTTTTGTGATTGCTTGATTCAGTATAATGGTATTTGAACAAACAAAATTCCGCAATTCTCTCCTACAAATTATCGCAACAAAATCGATTTATTTGGAAAGCGGTTGGTTACTGGTGATGACAAGTAAATCGAAACGGGAATAAATATGGTCCAGTCGCCGTGAGCCAACGAAATGATCAAGAAAGCACTGACGTTCAGACAAGACAGGACTGACGATCAGAAAGGTTTTGGTATGTGTTTGGTGAGATTGGCAGGGTATCATCTACTATGAGCTACTCCCCTAAGTCCACACTCTTAATTCGGACATGTACTGTTAACAATTAGATAGTCGCTCAGAAACGACTAGCTTTAGTCATTAGGAGAGGAATTATGTTCAGTCTGAAGCACGCCAGGCCGTACACATCAATAGTCACTCTTCAGAAACTTCGGGAGCTTGGTTTGTATTTTCTTATGCATAAACTTTATAGTCTGGACTGATAACTACCTGTTCTAAGATGGTGATATATCTTTATATTAGATATCCTTTCTGGAAATCTATACGCATTAAAATTCCTTTTTCTCTTCAGAAAACTTTTTTCTTTCTGAAATATAATAAACTGGATAGTTTGAAGAAGCTCCGCGTGATAGTTTTATTCTCGAAAAAATCTGCTTGGATCAATAAAAGTTATGAGAATTACTGAATTTCAATTTGTCAGTATCTTCAATATCCGATTTTTATTCTTATTTCCTTATTCATCACGAAAATGAGGCGATCTTTGCCAGGAAATAATTCAAAAAAATTATATCAACTAATAAACATCGTTTAAATTATAATTATTGATATTATTGTCGTTATTTGTCAGCAGTCCCGAATTCGATCCCGAAACCAATTTTAAACTTTCATCCCGATCCCGAAATTTTTGTTTCTTCCTTACGAAAATACTTAACGCTTACACACATGCAACTCTTCGATCCCGAAACCAATCTTTAACTTGATCCCGGTCCCAAAAATTTTTTCCAACTTTCGAAAATATTTAACGCTTATACACAAGCAGCCATTCGATCCCGAAGCCAATCTCGAATTTGATCCCGATCCCGAATTTTTTTTCTAACTTTCGAAAATATTTAATGCTTATACACATGCAACCGTTCGATCCCGAAGCCTATCTCGAACTTGATCCCGATCCCGAATATTTTTTTCTTACTTTCCAAAATAATTTACGCTTATACAAATGCAACAATTCGATCCCGAAACCAATCTCGAACTTGAACCCGATCCCGAAATTATTTTTCTTACTTTCGAAAATACTTAACGCTTACACACATGCAACCACAGCTAAGGTCTTTCCACTAACATGCGATTATATTTTCAGTTTTACACAATTTCTGCGAAAATGTTAAGGTGGCATGGAAATTCTTTCAGCAAGCAACGAATGCTTAACCGAAAGCGAATTCATCTTGCGCTCTATACTGGCATGCACTCCATGTATTTTGCACTTTAATAAATGCATTTTTCATGCTGTCATCACAATGTAACAGCTCGGAAAGTAGTTGTTAAATGCAATTGCAATATACGCTTCTGCTGTCGTTTTTGTTGTTGTTGCTGTTATAAGATGTTACTACAGCGTTATTGTTGCCGGCAGAATGGTTATATTACTAGTGCATATTTTCATTTGAAGGCAATAACAGTCAACAAACTGTCGCCGAGCTGTGATTTATAGCGTCAAAGTGGGGAGTAAGCAAGTTGGGCAGAGGAGATGCAGAGAACGAGAAAAAGCGTGAGGTGGCCCGATGAGAAGTGCTTAGGTTAAGGTAGTGATGGACAACACCATTAGCAACTTAAGTATATGCGAACATATACATATTCATATACAGGTATACAGCTTCTTTACATACACACACATGAACATATACAAACTCATTTCCCTACAACAACCAAAGAAAAAAAAAACAAATTCGTATACATGTTAGTGCAGCTGACCATCCCACCGTAAGTTGTAAATGCATTACGTTGCCGTTCAGCAGCCATTACCTCTTCACATTGATGATGTTGCACATGTGGCAACATCAATAGAGCGCATGTCGGATGGTTGAGCGATCAACGCAGGCAAATACTAAATATAACAGTGCAGGAAAAAGAACAAGAAAATAATATTTTCCATAAACAGTTATGTAAGGCTTGCTACGCGAACGCTAGTGAAGTCGGTGAATTTCATGGTAGTGCGCCGGCATGTAGGCAATGCATAAAATAAGAAGAGTAGTGCACGTGTGCGGTGAGGGTTGGTATGTGAAATATTTTAGTGTATACGAAAATTTCGGTTTTATGGGAAAACTTATATTTCGGGATCCCGATATTTTTCGGGAATTTTTTTATATTTATTTTTTAATATACATACATATGTATGTACATATTTTTATTAATTCAGTGTAAATGCATCCCGTTGGAAATTTAGCGCACAATTTGTATATAAGAAGATTTCGGTCTTTCGGTGTTATGAGAACAGTATTTTTCGGAATGCCGATATTTTTCGGAATTCGCTAATATTTTTTTAAATCAACAAAAAAGCTTTTGGTTTCGGTTTAAGAGGAAAATATATTTTTCAGGATCCCGATATTATTCGGGATTTATTAAAAAAATTTTATCAACGGAAATGCTTGTGGTTGAAAAATTAGGGTTCAATTCGTGAAAAATAAAATATCGTTTTTATGTAAAAATTAATTTTTCGGGATCCCGATATTTTTCGGGATTTTTTAAAGTAAACACTTTGTCTACTTTCAGGCGCTTGCCATAACAATTTGCCTCTACTCAATTTTGTATGTTATTATTACATTTCTGAATATTACTTAAAATTTTGTAAATGGAATATTTTTTAAAACTTCGAGATCCCGAAATTATTCATTTACAATCCCGAAAGTTTTCAAATTAAGTTTATAGTCTCAGTAGACTAACATACGAGCATTAAGTGAAAGAAATAAACTTTTAATATATTTGAAAACTTCGGGATCCCGAAATTATTTACATACCAAAAATTGTTTTTATCTAATTTAGTGTCTTACGGCACTCACATTTAAATTAAATAAATTAAATACATATTTAACATTTTTAAAATTCCGGGATCCCGAAATTATTTCTTTACAATCCCGAATATTTGTTATATGAAATTTTAGTACCTCATTGAATTCATATTTGAAATTAAGTGTGTGAATCTCAAAAGTCCTGTAAATCTGAAGCCGCGTAGAATTCGGGACTCCGAACACTAGCTTTACATGTCTACATTATTGAGAAAGTAATAAATACGCGCTTTTCTGAATGCAGTGCAGCAAGGCAACAAAGTGGGCAACTAAATTTTATACTATATACTCGATTGTAAAAACAGAATTCTACAACTGTAATTGTGTGCGTACATATGTGCATATTATTACTAATACATACACATATGTATGTAAATATGTATTTTAATTTCGCTATTTGCTAGCACACATATAAATAAACGCATGTATTGGCACTAAAAACCATTCAAGTGTAAATGGAAATGGCCATTCATGCTGCATTCTGTTGCAAGCGAACAATCGGCAAAGCAAATAGTGCAATGCGCCTACAAGTAGGCAATATAAAGTTAGTATTTGTGCTTTAAATGCATTGGCGCATGTCGCTGAGTTACATCCACAAATTGTGGGCGTAACGGTAGTTCGGTAGTAGCAAATGTGATGCTGGTAATATTTTTACATGCAACAACAAAAGTAAAAACAGGCGAAAGGAAAAATGCGACGAACTGGAAAAAGGAAATGAAGTGTGTATGGCTACAATAAAAACGGCATGAAATGTATGTAAAATTAAATTTAGAAATGACCAGCAGAGCAGAGCGCGCCGAACAGTTGAGCGTACACAAATAAGAAACTGGGAAGAATACAGTGAGAGAGATGATAACGGAAATGTTACGGAATATATTAGGAGTATGCAAATGTATATGTATGTGTATGTTTCTGTGTGTTCTTATGTGTGTGAGTGCAAGGAAGTGTGTTTGTGTAGGAACCTTGTAACACATACATATGTAAATATGTATATATTCACACAAACATGCATTTACATACACTCCCACACTCTCATGCTAATTTCATTTATTTTTCTCTGCCTTGGCTTCGTGTTTCCGTACAATTCTATTGTGATTTCACATTTTTACACATTTTTTCTTTGCTGTCTACCAATTCTTCCACCATTTTCACTGAATTTATTTATATTCAAATGCATTACATTATTCTATTTATTTCTGCTGGCAGACTTTGTGCAACAAATATGCAAATAAATGCCAACAAAGTGTGGATAAAGAGCGTACACATTGTTATATTTGCCGATTGTTTAACTATTTGTAGATACAAGCACATATATACATACAACTGTAAATACACACATACATATATGCATATGCACATACACATCTATGCATGAAAATGCCTTTACAACAACTGCATGTGTGTGAGTGTTTGCGTTGGTTGCAAAAAGTGTCGTGGCACAAAAAAACTTGCCCTGCCTGATAACGTAAAATTTATTATTTTCAACACAATGCAAAAATGTCTTTGTTTTTGTTGTATGTTGTAGAAAAAAAACTTTACTTTCTTTTTACTTTTAGTTGCTTTCTTTGTCCAGTTATTTGCAACTGATTTGTTTGCGTTGTTTGACCGAAATTGCTGGCATGGTATGGAAAAATCGGACACAAACGAAAAGTGAAAAAAGTGACAAAATCCGGAAAATTTGTGAAATCCAACCAGTTACCTAACAATTTAATACCAAACCAGCTCAAGCTTGTATGCTAATAGAAAAACTTTGTGCGCTTACCTTTTTGCAGATATTCTCTTTTAAAATTGGACAATATTTGGGAGCTTTTAGTGGCGTGTGACAAATCCTTAAAGGACAATAACCCTTTGCAGCAAAAAAATCGTCAAATCAAATTCTCCGAAGGTCATAGGTGGACATTGCACAAATTTTGTTGTTGTAATTTTAGGCAAAGTTTTAAATTGGAACGTTTTGTAAAGAAAAGAAACTTAATTGACACATTGTTATGCGTGTCTATCTGCTTACGATAAGCAGCTTAAAGTCTTTCGAAATAGACGAGGGTGGTTTGACAGATAGATAACTATATCGAAATAGTATTAAAGAAACGCTTAATGCTGAATAAAGGTACCTTTAAGATATGGTTTTAAACTTTGTTTTTTTATTTTTCTGCCCAACTAGTTATTATTAAGCTGGCCCGTGTGTTATTATTTAGGTAGATAAGAGGGTTACTATTGTACTTAATCTCTGGGATGGATAGATAGACCAAAGTAAAACCAATGTACATATAAGGTTGTCAAATATCTCTCTTCCGCTTTTTTGCTCTTTATTCAATGCTTTATAAAAAGTGTTACAGTGATCGGATTTAGTTCAAATATGCGCCGTTTCGTTCGATAATCTGTTTCCATCTAGACAGCAACTTCATAATACCCCCCTCGTAGAAGCCCCCCTCCTTATTTGCGAAGAACTCGGACAGCCACTTTAAAACAAGCCTCTTTTGAGTTCAACTTTACACCAACAAGGGCGTTCGCCATGGACAGGAACAGGTGGTAATCACTTGGCGATATGTCCGGGCTATATGGTGCATGCGATAAAACCTCCCATCCGAGCTCCCGTAGCTTCTGACGAGCCATCAACGAAGTATGTGGTCTGACGTTGTCCTGGTGGAACACGACACCCTTCCAGTTGGCCAATTCTGGACGCTTCTAGTCGATCGCTTGCTTCAAGAGGTCAAGATGTTTGCAGTAGATGGTAGAATTAAGCGTCTGGCCATATGGGAGCAGCTCATAGTGGATGATTCCCTTCCAATCTCACCAAACACACAGCAAAACCTTCCTGGCCGTCAATCCCGGCTTGCTCACTGTTTGGGACGATTCACCGGCCGTCGACCACAAGCGTTTTCGCTTGATATTGTCGTATGTGATCCATTTTTCGTCGCCAGTCACTAACCGCTTCAAAAATGGGTCGAGTTCTTTCCTGGTCTTCCACCGGCTGGCTTATCCATGGTGTCGTGTTTTCACCCGCTCTGAATCGTCGAAAACAATTCTCCGCAGTTCGAAGTGATAGAGTACCATCACTCAATCACCATTCATCTCACGGAACGTTTCTCTGGCGGATTTGCCTTTAATGAAGGAAAACTTAAAAAACGCGAATTTCGGTGTTAGTGAACTCTATGTCTATAACTGTTGAACGCAATATCCAAATTATTTATGCACAACGTCGTTTTGTAGGTTATGTCAAGACCTTTCAAAGATGTATAGTATTGCCAGAAACGAGCTCTGTAACGCTTTATACATAGCCGCGAAATTCAAAAGTCAAAATGGCGGAAGGGAGATATTTGACAACCAATATATGAGTTTAGAGCACGCCTATTAAAGTTTACTTTTACATCCTTACAATATTTTCCATTAGGGTATATAAGCGTCGTTCACCTAATGATCAGATTTCGATAGAGGAGTGTAATTTACATATGTACATTAAGACTAAGTACTCTTCCTACTCCCTGCAATTGTATTCAAAAATGGATACGCAGCATCTAGCATAATTTTATTTACTAAATCTTCATATATTCAACAATAATTGATAAATATTATATACATAATTGCATCTGATCATTATGCCTAGCGCCGAAAATGGAATTAATCTCTTCCATACGTATGCCAAACCTAAGGTTTTTCAGAATGAATATGCTTCCCTTGGTATTTATAGTATATTGCAATCAAAATGTCAGTATAAGAGATATCTCACTAAGATTGATATCCGAAAATATTTGTGACTCCTTAATAAAACGTTACAAATTGAGAGAGTATACTAAAAAAGTACCTTTAATATTTTTAAAGCCAGTTTATTTACAGTATTTTGTAATAATGAAAAACTTTGCGTAATTTTGAAAATAAAATCAGAAAATGTATGTATAATTCCAGCAATGAAGCATTAAGTATCCAAAATTTCTTAAATGACGATATAATCTATTCTTTCCCTTATTTCGATAATGTAATGGGTTTTTCAATAGGGACGCTACAAATATAGACCAATAGGGACAGCAAACGACGCTATATTTTTTATCGCTGTTTTGACAGTTCTCTACAGTAAGTTCAGTTCAATTCATCATGGAAAAATATACCATCCAACAATGAGTCAAAATTGTTGAAATTTACTACCGAAATTCAGACTCTGTGGCCTAAACTTTAAGAGCGCTACATCCAATTTATGGTCGTCAGAATCGTCCTGTCAGGTCAACAATTATGCATCTAATGAAGAAATTTGAGTCCATAGGCACAGTACGAAATGAAAGAACAAAGAAGTGCCCGTAGTGTTGAGAATATTGCAGCCTCTAGCGCATCAATTGAGCATGACTCAAATCAGTCTCTCACAGGTCGTTCTTAAGCGTTGGGCATCTTTGTGACGTCGTTATGGCGAATTTTGCGAAAAGATCTTGGCCAACATCCTTACAAGATCAAATTGACGCAACAACTGAAGCATGAGCAACAACTCGAAAATGATCCGCATTTTCATCGAGAAATCATCTTCAGTGATGAGGCTCATTTCTAGCTGAATGGCTTCATCAAAAAGCAATCCACACGTATTCCAAGAGTCACCGCTATGTTCCGAAAAAAATTACGGTTTGGTGCGGTTTACAAGTACATTAGTGTATGGGTGATAATCAAGACCGACACGTTACAGCGAATGGGAATCGCTACCGCTCAATGATAACCGAATATTTGTCGCCTGAATTACATGATATGAGCTTGGACAATATGTAGTTCCAACATGACGCCGCCAAAAGCCACGCAGCGAAGGTCACAATCGATTTATTGAAAACTCAGTTTGGTGAAGGTATTATCTCACGAAATGGCCCACTCAATGAGACGCCTAGGTCGTGCGATTTGATGCCGTTAGACTATTTTCTGTGGAGCTACGTCAAGTCTATAGTCTATACTAACAAGCCAGCGACGATTGATGAACTTCGTACGAACATCGTATCGCAACAGTATCGGCTGATTTATGTTTGAGAACCTTCGAAAATTGGGTTCAGCGTCTGGACTTCTGCAAATCGAGTTCCATACATAATGGCATTGAATGTACTTTCACAGGAATAAAGAATTTCATTGATATCCCAAACCATTTTTGTTTTATTTAAAAAACTCTTATTGCGCTTTTATTGAAAATCACGGGTTTTTGAGTTGAATAAAAAAAGACAAATCTTGCCAAAAAATGGGTTTTACGATGATAGCCCATGGATTTTTCCATTGAAATGTTATACAGCAGAACTGAACGCTTTTTCCTTTTCTTCTTCTCCTTTCTTTTTTCGAAGAAAATTTTTCAATTTTTTGGAATCGTCTTTCTCTGCTTCTACTTAAAAGACTCGGATATCAATACCTAAACCTTTAGAAGTTTTGTACAAATTTTATATACGGCTGACCCCACAGTATAACTTCGACTCTATAAAATCAATATTTCCACACATTTTGCCTTCAAATTTATGCATTTTATTATTACGCCGCTTATTCACTTTATATTAATTGAATAATGAAAGCGCTCAGTTGTGGCATGGTTGCATATGTGAGTATGCTTTGTGGCATGAAATTCCGCCACTAAAATTATTGTATTCAAACAGAAAAAAAATAATAAAAAATGTGAAGTAAATCTCCAGCAGCTGCTGATGTAGCGCGTCTGTGCCACACATTTGTGCCACAGATGCACAGATTTTATTATTAACAGCGCTGCTTCATTGCCACTGCCAAATGCTGCGTTTTTATTTGTTTTTGTAACTGCTTTCTTTTCAACATTTTTATGATGCTTTTTTAATTTTTCTTCTCTTTGTACTATATATGTATGTGTTCTGTGGCGCGATCATTATGGCTGTAGCTGCTTTAACGCAACATTTGCACACCAGATGTGGCACGTTAAATGCTTTATTAACTTTGTCGTCTCAAACCCCCATTACAAGCGCGTACGGTGCTTTAACACGACGCACGCACACATGGATTGGTATGCAAATGCATGTGTGTGTGTGCACACTTGAAAAATGGAGTGGGTGTTACGCGTGCAACGTCTGCTATTAATAATGCTTTACTTTAAACAGTTCTTTCGGCTCCATGAGCTCCATCCACAAACACACATACGCACATACACACACGTATAGCTTCTATTTTTATTTAATTAAACGTTTTGTATACAAATATATGAATATATGTCTGTCTTGTTGCATTTATGCCTCCATGTGTATGTGGAGGCATGTTGTATCTTGTGTTGCACGCTTGTAAAATAAAATTGCTGTGAATTGATATATGGCCGTGGCGCTTGAATTACGCTCCATAGATGTGTCAGCGTCTGCCTGTTATTCGTTTTTGTGTCAGACCGTCTAGATTTGTGGCACATATGCATGTTGTTGGTGTGTTTGTTTGCTGCTCCAGTGTCTGTTGCATGTTCCTCTCCATAGAAATAAATCTGTCTGTTTCCCATACGCTGTACTTATTTAAATTCTAAATATCTTTTTAATGATCATGGAGTTGTTGTACAACCACGTTACAAAAAGCATTTGTGAGAGATCTATTCTGTGGTAAGAGATATTCGTGAAATGCAAAATAAAATAATTGTTGAAATTATTCCAGTTGGCATAACATAACCTTTTAGCAATTTTTTTACATGTTTCTAAAATTTATTATAATTTCATTAAATTTTTTTTTAGAAACTTAATTTTTCAAAATTTTTAATTTTCAAAACTTTTTTCTTCAAAAATTTTATTTTTCGAAAAATTTTATTAAAAAAAAATCTTTCAGTTTCTTTTTCAAAAATTTCATTTTTAAAATTTTTTTTTCAAAATTTATTGTTTAAATTTTTTTTTTAAATTTAGTTTTAAAATTTTTTTGTGCAACCAGGCATTGGAGTACCGTTTCGACTCCAACTGGATGAATTTGAGGAAAAGGTGCCCCAGCCATCTCATCGGCTTTGCATTTTCCAGCGATTCCACTGTGACCATGCAGCCATACGATACTACTAATGTTTTTCAAAACTACTGAGATCATGCACTGCTTGACTAGTTTGGAGCTCAGAGCCAGTATAGCCAATGGGCTGTCCAAGTGAATGAACACCTCTCTGAAGGAAGCTGCAGAGTATATCTACTGCTGCTTGAATGGCAGCCACGTACGCTTGAAAGACGCTACAGTGGTCTGCTAGTCTGAAGCTACCCAAACTTGCCCCCTAACTTCTATTCAATCGGTAAAAAAGCTTACCGCCCCTTTTTCCAACGGCTTCGTCCCGAAACCAGATAAGATGCTTTAAGTAAATATAATGCCCCTATATTCTGATTCCTTCTTCTTGCGGTTGCGGGTTTATCAAGAACAATGCGTTTTCGTCATGGTCATAGTAGATCTTTCCCTTGGGAGAAGAATTCGTTGGTTGTACACCTTCTCCAAGAAAAGGCTTCGGTTGATGCATCCCCGATATTTGCTTCCAGTAACAATTTTTGAAATCTTTTTCTTCTCCTGTAACTCCTCTGGTAATATGTGGGGTCCACAGCAAAGAACCACACGGTCCATTGGCAGTCAATGAAACGATGAGCGAGATATACTCGTACGACGAAATTGACATAGTTCAACGAATTAGGAGACAGCGGCTACGACGAATGGACGAGAACACTCCAGCTCTGAAAGTATTCGACGCAGTACCCGCCGAGAGAAGCAGATGAAGAAGAAGACCTTCCCTCCGTTGGAAAGACCAGGTGGAAAAGTAAGTGTCTACATTTGGAATCCCGGATTGGCGCCAACAAGAAAAAAGGAAGAGCGACTGGCACGCTGTTGTAAACTCTGCTATAACCGCGTAAGCGGTGTCTACGCCAATAAAGCAGAAGAAGAAGTCCCTCAGTCCGTGTGAAATCGATCTGGAAATTTTCACACGCCATTTTCCATTTCGCAAGATATTGCTAATTTCTCAGAATCGGTCTCTAAAGACTATAGGTGCCTTACCAACTGTCTCATCATTACCATAATTTTAGAATGAAGTCTCGGTTCGGTGGTCAGGTATTTCGTCTTCGTTTTACATATCTTTGCGGCTGTGGTATAATCGGAATAAAGGAGTATTTTTGTTTAAAAAAACGGGATACATATAAGTGAAACAAGTTGCTCAAGTTCCGTATGTTTCTTCACAGATTGGGTGTGCTCAGTATACCAGTACATGTACCCGGATTTACCCCATTCTTCTTTTGTTTCTCATACACTACCGATTAAGTCCTTCGAAGTGAGCTTTTGAAGTCCTGAATGCAAATGGCTTTTATTAATTATGATAATAGCCGGCTGCATAAACAGTTATGTGCTGCGGCAACAAGCAATTTCAATAATAATTTAACCAACTGTCGCTTACTATTAAAATTGCTCTGGTTATTTTTGTTGTTGCATGAAAGAGAAGTGCGCGTGACGAAAGGTAATTGAATATATTTGAAGCCAGCAAAGTAATGTTGCAACAACAGTAGCGCAAGTGGAGAAGGTGATGCCAGAAGCAATGGGAACCTACATAAATATAATGGCAATTTGAGAAGTAAGACAAGGCAAATCTTCCATATCACAGGTATAGTATATAGGCAGCCTCATGTAAATGTGTTGTTGGTTTTGTGCTTGCCACACTGTTGTCTTGTTGCGCTGTCACTATGCAATGTTGCTGTTGTTGGCTGCAGCTGTTGTCTGGGTTACTTACTCGTCAACGGCTTTACATCAGCTCTTCAAGCTCTATTTTCGTCTGTGATGTGCATCAATATAATTGCTAGTTTTGCTACATTGACGGCTCGGCTCAGGCGTCACGCGCACGTTGCACGCTGCCTGCTGCAGTATCCTGTTAATAATGTTGCATGACAATTTGCTACACTTCATTGTTACAAAGGCAATCTGCCGTCGTCTCATCTACTTCAGCGCCATTTGTCACCGCTCTCTTCTCCGCCGACTGCTGTTGCTCACACCATCATAGCCAACCGTTTCCTGTTACATTCAGTCGTTTTAGGTGGCAAGTGTGGCACTGCATACATACACATATGCATACTTATATAATGCACCATAATTTTATATGCGTCTACAAGTAAGCGCACCCCCACCGCTCTCCCTCTCTCTCTCTAAGCATTTGAAAGCTTCTCTTCCTTCTTTTCAAAAGGAGGGAGGGCGGAAGCACTACTCTGTCTCCTTCAAAAAGTGTTGTTTTGAAAGAGCTATTGCTTGTTATTTTGTTGTTGCTATGCAGCGTTGTTGTGTTGCATGCACTTAACGGTATTCTTTATAATTCAGCACTTATACTAGCGCGCTGACAATCATTAAACCAACTTAGTTTGTGTCTTGACAGTGAAATTTTCTTGTTGATTTTTCCTCACAACTCAACAAACACTTGCGCACACACACATATGTAGCTAAGTATCACTTTTTGTATGTATGAATTTAGTTTTGTATTTGCCATGAGTACTTGTTTACACTATATTTCTATTGTTGTTGTAACAATTGCTGCTTTCGTTTTTTGTTTTCCAGTCATTATCTGCTGCTGTTATCCTATTATTTCAACTTATTTGCAATTACAGCATAGAAATGCGCTAGGCACGTATGTGTGTGTGTGCATGCGAGCTTGTAGTGGCTTTATAAGCAATGCTGCTGGGTCAGGTTGGCACAAACGGGTTCACCGATTCGTGTGAAAATTTATTTGAGGTTACGAGAAACAAATTAAAAGAAGTTCGAAAAAAATTATTTCAAATTCTCAGACAAATATTTAAGGGTATTTCAGTAGATTTTTTCATAATCAATTTTAGCTCTTACTTTCCTTTATATTATTGTTATTTTAATTTAAAATTATTGAAAAGGTAAACATAAAAATTGAATTAAATTTTCAATTACTTTAAAAAATTGTGAAAAAATTGTAGAATTAAGACTGCCAGATATAATTATTAAAAATAAAAATTTAATTTAAAATTATTAATTGAGAAAAATGTATACATACATATGTATATGTTAAAAAAATTAAAAATAATAAATTTTTTTTTTAATAATGGTAATAAAGTTAAATTTAATTAAAATAAATAAATATATATTAAATTAAATTAAAAATTATTTAATTTTTCATTTATTAAAAATAATGATATAACACATTTTATTGTTAACATTTCAAAAATATGAGTAAAAATAAAAACTTAATTGAATAAAAAATGAAAAAATTAATTAATAATTAAAAAAAAAATAATTAAAATTAATTAATTTTTTCTTTGCTTAAAAATATTAAATTGACACCCTCAGAAAAAATTCATAAAAACAAAAATTTAATTAAAAAATAATTAATTAAAATAAAAAAATATATATAATAACATGAAATTAATTAAATAATTAATAACATTAAAATTAAATTAAATTTATCATTAGTTAAAAATAATAAGTACTAAAATGAACATTTTCAGAAAAATGACTAAAATTAAAAATTTAATAATTTAATTAAGAGATAATTAGTTTATAAAAAAGACATATTTTAAAAAAATAAAATTAATTAAGAATTTTAAATTAATAAAAATAATATTATTCATTTTATTATTGACATTTTCAAAAAAAATATATTAAATATAAGAATTTAATTAAAGAAAACTGTAATAAAAAATAAAAATAATTTTAAGAAAAAAATTATTAATAATAAAAATATAATTAACAATAATTAATTACAAAAAGTATATATTGTGAATATTTAAAACAAAAAATTAAAATTAATTTATTTTTCAGTAAAAATAATATACAAAAAATTGAAAACAAAAAATGATTTACAAAAAAATATTTATTTAATTAATTACCAATTACCAATTAATTAATTACATGCATGTAATGAAATGAAAAAAATTAAGTACCCTTTTTTATAATTTTTTTTTAATAAAAAGACTAAAAGAATAAAAAAAGTGAAGCGGATTTTTGAAAATTGAGGATTGACTTAATTTAAGAATTTATTTTTTTCTTTTTAAATTTTAAGTAATTATTAAAACGTATCTAAGAATAGCTAATAATTGTTTAATAAAAATATATGAAAATTAAAAATGTTAAATAGATTTTTCCAAAACTTAAAGTATAGCAAATATTTTTGTGAGTAACCAAAAATATTATTTATTTTTTGTAAGTTTTTTAAACATATTATTTTTTTTATTATTAAAAACTTAATTTGAAATTAATTTTAATTAATTTTTTAATTCTTACAGTATTATCATATTGAGATAATTATTTATTTGTTGTAATTTTTTAATCATATTATTTTATTATTTTTAATAATAATTAAAAATTTAGTTTTAAATCAATTTTAATTAATTTTTTAATTATAAATTAATTTTTTTAACTAACGAAAAATAACCTTTATTTAATAAAACCTTTTAATTATTTCATATTTTTTTTATGAAAAAAAAAATTTGTTTTTATTTTATTCAAATATTGAGAAAGAAAGTATCCAAAATCTCGAATTGAAACCTTATAAAAAAATTACATAATCGCAGATTTATAGTTGTATTTTCTACGCAAAGTTGCAACTAAATTAAAAAAAATATTTTATATTGATTTTAAATATTTAAACAATTCGTTCAAACAGTTTGAGAGTCCCTGCCTAGACTTTGCATTATTGCGTATAAAAGCTTCTGCATCGTTGAATTTCAATTAGATGACTGCTGTCGATATTTGCATTTATATAATTATAATAATTGCTTAGAAATATTGTAGTATTTTACGTATTCATTGTTTTCCTGCATAAATACATACAAAGTAGTCATATAAAAATATGTACATACAAATATTGCACATATAAGTGAACTGTAGTATTCACATAATTGGTTTAGAATTGAGTATAATGGATGATTGAATAACATATTATAATGAACCAGTGTACTTATGTTAGTATGTGTGTATGTGAGTTATTAAAACAACAATTATAATAAATAACTCAGTATACAAATTATGGCAGGAAGTTACTCCAAAAGCGGCAAAGAACTTTTTAAGGAGAAACCATTGATTAACTGTGCAATAATGCTCTAATCGTCTTAAAATGAATATTTCTCTTTCTTTAATGAGGAAAAATTATAAAAAAGAGGATTCTATTTATTCCTTTGTTTAATTCAGAATGAGTTGAATATCCTTTTTGGATCGCCCTGTCGTTATCGTCAATGTTCAAGTGTTCACGCTTTTCAAGCCTCTGTACCTACTTTAAGCTTCCGATGATTTGATAAAATTTGTGGATACGGAATTATTCTAAATATAAATTACTTCTTTAATAAGGACCTTATAACTTAATTATGAGAGCGTTTACTGCGGTCAAGAACCTTAATTTTTATTGCAGTTTCGAGAATTAATTTTAAGGCATCAAAGTATTTGTATTTCAGATACAGCAAAATGTCGCATGAAGCAAACAAGGTCGCTTAAAAAGATTAAAAGAATTAAATTAAATTAAAAAGAATTGTGAAAATGAATCATCGCGATGAAAACTCCGTAAATTGTCTTTTCAGAATTCAAGATCTTTATGATAAAAAGTAAAAATAATATTCTTTATGATATTTTTGATGCTTCATTTTTATTCGTTGCCAAAGAAAATGACGATTTTTCCATTGAATTTTATGTTTTTTAAGTGTCTTTCGATAGAACTTTGAGTATAAATGGAATCGACAGAATTATTTTTCCTTGATCGACTCAACATATTTTTAAGTACGTCTTAAGTTTGATTTGCTTGGCAACGTTTGTTTACTATGCGAAAATTTTATCTGAATATGGAAAAAGAGATTGCTTGAAATATTGTGTTTGCAATGGAATCAGGACTACGGAATTGTTAAAAATGCTGCATAAATATTGTGGGGAGTCCACTTTTTCTCGAACAAACGTATTTCAGTATCACAAAGAATTCAGTGAAGAAATTCGTGAAGTCTTCGAAAACTGACCCCATACGACTCGTCCATCTACCGAGATAGATGGTTAATGACAGGTAGAGATAGCAAAGCAGCTCAACATCACTCTTGAATGGACTTCACACATTTTGGTTAATGTTTCGGATATGAAGTATATCTATGGTAGACTCGTACCAAATGATCTTTATATTTTGAAAAAACGACGTGAGTAGAGGTCGCAAAAGATGATTGACAACGTAGCTGAGAACCGATCATTCATTAAACACATAATTACCGTAAAGTGCGCGAGAAGTGGTCTTGTAAATATTATAACGAAGCTGTCCAACTATCTAGCGAATGATATTTCAAAAATCGAAACAACCTGAATTCGCTGAAGGCAGTGAAGGCAATGCCACCCGTGGCTTATAACAAGTGAATGTAAATGGAGTAAAAATGTAGTGTATTTTTGGTTAGAACGGAGCAAATTTAATGTGTTATACTTAAGAAGACCCATTTGACTTGGGAATGACCTTACTAAGTATTATCGCTAGTTTTATGAATACTCATAATTGAATTAGTGTCGAACATATGGAATACTGCTGAATCAGATCTTCTCTATTTTAATCAAAATTCATTTACAAATATGTATAAATTTTTACAACAATTTTATAAAAAAAAAATTGAAGTAAAATTGTGCCCCCGAACGAGAAAATATTTGAATGTAATTAATTGAAGGCAATTAGATACAGAATATATTAAAAAAGAAGGAAATAAAAGAAAAACGCAATAAATATTATTTTTCAGGCTATTTAAAAACGCATTACATACTTTTGAGCGCCTATAATGTTTATTTTACACTAAACTGATTTTGCTGTTGCAAATTAATCAACTTAAAATTCAAATATTTGTCTCCATATGTATAGGTTTCCTAGAAAACCAGTTCAACAGCAGCAATTTAAGAGCTTTAATTTTTAAATGTACTTAACGCAGCCTAAGGGTATGCTATAATAAATGACTGCACGAAAGGTCAGTTCATAAAAGACTGAATGCTATAAAGTAACTGGAAAGGATATGAGCATTTTAGAGAGCGAGGCAGACGTCTACTAACGATTGAGTCGTTGATAGCGGGTAAATTGTGAATATAACTGTTAGTGCGCCTGTAAGCATGCAACAATGAATGCAGATGGAAAGGCAGAAAGGCGATATAAAAGAAATGTAGAAAGGAAAAAGCCAGAAAAAAGTAATTAATTACAAAGTATTTGATAAAAAGGTGAATGTATATACATATATATATATATTTATACCATGTATACTGTATATATATAATATCTATAATATACTATAAAAAACTGTACTTACTTGTATGTGAATGTGTGCATATATAGACATACAAATATAGCAAGCATTGTTTGAAAATAAATGCCATGGAGCAAGCAAGGATTCAATAGCAAAAGCAGGACTTGGCTTGCATGCTGCGAATGACGCATTAAAGCGGAATGGAAAAAGCTTCAAAGCACTTCCATAAGCGCGCTTCAAATGTTTTGTTGTATTTTGTTTAAAGTTAGGCAAAGTTAAGTGATTTTAATCAGCCGCCAGCCCACAAGTATTCAAGTTCATTCTAACCACACTTTCGGCACGCCAGAAGAAACTTTTCATTTTTAACTTATTTCGGTTTTATGGTGAATTTAATTTAAATTTGTGCCACACAAGAGTATTGCGTTGATGAATTAAATGAAAAGTTAAATATTTACATATCTTTTTTTGTTGTTGGAAAATATTATAAAAATATGAAAAACACACGAGCGCTAAATTACACAAGCAATTATATTTTTTCGCATGTTTGTGTGCATGTGTGATAAAAAAAAAAAAACAATTTAAATAATAAAAGTTCATAAGCAACAACAAAAATATTGTGAGCTGACGCGCAGAAAATAAATTACAAACTCACACACCTACAAACACACATACGTGATAATTCCACCAACCAGCATCACTTGGCAGCGATCTGCCACGACTCATGAGAGACCACCAAAGTTTGAATTTTTAACTAGATACGTGTAAATATTTGTGTACTCCATCCGCACGCCGTGTATTTGGCATTGCCGGCGTTTGTTGTGACGACAAGCTTAGAATTTTAATAAGCCACATTGTCTAACCAAATTTTGGGCGATACTACAAAAGCCGCTATGTTGGCTGCTTACCATGCGGCGGCAGCAACGACTTTTGTGTTGCGTTGGCCTTTGCGCCCGTAAATATGCTTCGCACAATTTCACTTCCGTGTGGTGGTATATGAATCCACATGCTTTAGATTGCCCCCCATCACATTTGCACTTGTTTACATGCGCATACTTTGTAGTTGCTTTTGTTTTAGGCTGTCTTTTCGCTTTTATTTACTTGTGAACGATCGCAATCACTGGCGTGCGACGTGAGTGTAGTCGCCTAGAGAAGAGGTAAATTGGCGCAAAGAGGCATTGTGAGTGCGTGACAGTGAAGCGGTGCTCTGGCTTGCCATTAATATAAACAGAGGCGTAGTCGGAGAGGTGGTGAGAAAAAATATTTCAGGTAGTGGTTCGTTTAAAACTTCAGGTATGGGTTCAATTGGGGTCTATCTGAGTTATTGGAGGAGTATTTTTTTCAGTTAAATCAAAATTTAACACTCAACTAGGTCCATCAGCTGTGCCATAGTAATCCCGAATTTCTGTCAATATTTTCATGATACACTGAAAAAAGAAGCTAGCTAACGACAAACTGGTGGCTTAAGCAGGAACGAGAGTAGTGTTCCTTTCCGAACATTCTCAGGACGAATCCGCTACAAAATTTATCTCTGTGCTTGAGGTGGGGTTTGTGGAAATTTCCTAGGCTACCAAGAATTGTTCCTTTTTGCCTGAGAAGTATTTCAGTTTTATGGTACAGCTTCACAACAATATCGAATATGTAAGAGTGGTTCTTCTACTTAGCCATGCCACCCGACGACGTCTAGTATGAAAAACTTAGCCAAATCGGACCCTTAGTTTTGGTTTGAACGCATGTGAAGCAGGGGTGTCCGCAGATTTCAGAGAGAAGAAAGAGTAATATCGGTCGTGATACCATTCTGATTTTTAGAACAGAGAGCTCACTCAAAGAGATCTGGGTGCTGTAACTTCGATAATGACAATAAAAAATTGATTTAGTGGGTTTCATCGCGGTCACATCCCGGATGACATGAAGGAAAACGCGGCAAAAGTTCTCGATCTAGTATTGTAGAGGCGGTTGTAGATACATGCAATAAATGAGACAGATATCTCAGAAGACTAGGTGGAACTCCAGGAAATATTGAGCGTAAGAAAGCTGTCGACGGTCGCAGTCCAAAAAAGGAGTTCAACCTTAGGAAAGCATTGAAGCGAAGTTTAAGCCAGATCGAAGGAACTATCAAACACCAAAACATTGATCGAATTGTACACATCAGAGGCTAAGGAATAGTCAAAACAATGAACTTCATCCAAGGAACTTGGTACGAGGAAGACGAAGACTGTCTTACCTACCGAAAATTGGAGGCCCATGGTTTTCTGAAATATTGTGCGTGGGACAGCTGTTGCGGTGTAGCACTTTAAACAACAAGTTAAACCATTAAAGACCGAAACGTGTATCCAATGGTACACAAAACTATGAACTTCACCTGAGAAAATTGTTCCAATGAAGGTGAAGACTGTCTTATTGTCCGAAAAGGTCATATTCACCGTCTTCTGAAATATTGGGTTTGAGAAAGCTGTAGCGTTGTGGCAATCCGAACAACAAAGACAAAAATATGATTCCAAAATTCAAAACAGTGAACTTATCTGAAGAACTTGTTCCTGAACTTGAAGAAGACGAAGACTGTCATATTTGTCCGAAAGGTGATGTCCCTCCTTTTCTGAAATAGAGACAGCCGTCGTCGCGATAAGCGTCGCAGTTCGAACGATAAAGCCGAAAGAACATAGGAGAAACATGGATCCACTGCTATACGCCAGAGAGCAAGGAACACTCGAAAAAAAGGACATCACCTGACGAATCTGCTTCAAAGAATGCGAAGACTGTCTATCTGCTGAAAACGTAATGATCACCGTTTTCTGAGATTTATATGAACTACCCGGAGAAGGTAAAAATGGTCACAAGATGCTACTACGTAAAATTATCGGATCGTTGTGCATATGGAGACGGTCAGAAAGTTGTGGTTATACCAACAAAAAAAGAATTAAATGACAAGAACCCCTTTGTATCCTCTCTTCATAAAATACCGTCAAATTTTCCCTGTTAATATCCTCAGACAGCCTTCCGCCACCCACCAGACCACTTCCGCAGCGCCAGTGTTGTTCAGTTATTTGAATTCACATAAACTTTAAATTTCAACAGCATCGATTGCGTGCTGACGCGTGTGCGTGCGCCTCAATGGAGCTCCCCTACTGTTAGCTCAACGCACACATCTCGCGTGCGCGAGTCGTCATTCGCACCGCACCCATCCCTACACCTATTGCCACCGAAACCCCTGCCACTAATGGTATGCCGCGTTCCTTCACGCAGCTCACGCGGCTGCTTCGACGGTCGTCGCGCTTCGCAGGCAACTTCACAGATTTACACTTCAGAACAAGTGATAAATGCAAGAATAAAATTGGGGAGCGTGAGCCCGAAAAAAAATTCGTCGACCAGAATATTGTGCGCGTATTTGATGAGAGACAATACAAGCCGCTTCTCCGCTCCCACCCACATGAATCAACCGCAAATATATGCAGACGTCTATTATATACATATATTATGTGTATTTGTGGGTCCGTGTGTGTCTGTGTTTGCAGTTGACAGTCGCTGTTGAACCGGCAGCGGGAACTGGCTCTGAACGCTTTATTAGCCTTTTATGGTTGTGTGCGTGCGTGGGGCACACGCGAGCGCCCGCTTCACTCTTCGTTGCACAAATTTCTATGGAATGGTTAGCGGGAGGTGTGGTGGATTGATGGTGCTTTTATTGGTGGCGGTTGGGGTGCAGAGGGCAGTCGAACTGTGTGGCAGTGCTGGTAAGACAATGCCGTGAATACCGTGAATGGCGTGAAATGGAGCAGACGCAATGTGATAGCGTCGTTGGCGAATGCTGTAATTAATGGAAAATATGAAGCGGTCTGTGTGGGGTGAGGAGGTGGTAACACTTCCATATAAATGCTTACATACATAAGTTAGCATAAGTCCGTATGTTCATAGTGTGTGAAACCGTAAATGTGTTGTAACATAAAATTGGTACAAAATTCAAGTAAAAAAAAAACGAATTCTGTGATAGAATTATTGCTCGGAGATAGCGAAATCTCAGTGGCTATTTCGCCACACTCTTCATGTACGAAATTTTAAATTTATTTTTATTTTGCGAATAATTACGAAAATATGTAGATTTGCCAGAGTGAGTCATTATTAATGTCGTTCGATGTTTAGAGCTTTGTGAAAGGCACACTTTCGAAGTATCTCCGAGGGAGTCTAACATTGAAATTATTTATTAAATTAATGAATGGCTATGGCATTACTAAAAAGTAAGGAAGCGCTAAGTTTGGGTGTAACCGAAAATTTTATGCTCTTGCAACTTGCATGTATTAAAGTCCGAGAATTTACTTCAGGAAAATATGGCAGTTGACTCGCTTTTATCTTTTTTGTAAAACACGTTCTTTCCACGTCACTGTTGACATCATAACTTCGAGGTCGTAGATAATTACGTCAGTCTTGGAATCAGCATTAACACAAACAACAACGTCAGCCCCTACATCGAGCGCAGAACAAATCTCGAATAGGCAATTGAGAAGTAAAATCGTCCTTCGATGAATAAAGACCAAACTCTACAAGTCCATCATTACAGTCCTGCTATATGGTGCATGGAGATGGACGATAAAAACATCTGACGTGTCGTCATTACGAGTTTTCAAGGATAGAACGATGAACTCTATGAGATATACGACGACATTGATATAGTTCAGCAAATTAAGAGACAGCGGCAACGGCTGACTAGGTAATGTCATACGTATGGACGAAAACACTCCAGCTCTATATGTATTCGACGCCGGTGGAAGCAGAGGAAGACCTCCACTCCGTTGGAAAGACCAGGAGCAGAAGGATCGGCTACACTTGATCGGCGTCACGGAAGGCATTCTCTGGAATGGCCTTGAGAGCCGAAGTGCATGCTGCTTGGATCCTCCCTGTCATCTCAAAATGCTTGCCTTTCATCGACCTTTTCAAGCAAAGAAATAGAAAAGTCCATGGGGGCCACATCTGGGCTGTAGGGCGGCTGCATAAGCGTTGGGATTCCGGCCTTGGTTAGGTAGCTGTACACAAGGAAAGCGGTGTGAGCCGGGGCGTTGTTGTGGTGCAACTTCCAATCGGCTGCGTTGTCTTGTCGGATCCGATGGACCCTTCGTTTGAGTCACTTGAGGACTTCCACGTAAAACTTGGCGTTTCGCTCAGGAGAAATAAATTCCTGGAGGACGACGCCTTTGATGTCAAAAAAGACAATGAGCATCGCTTTCACTTTGGATTTGCTCATTCTTCCGATCTTCATCAACGAGCTCTTCCCGGCCCTGAAGAGGTGATCGCCGAAAGTTAGGCCTATTTTGAAAACAGTTAGAAACTGATCTACGACGACACGTAATATGTATTATATATAAGATAGTCAAGTAACTTCATTATTGAAAGCTACTGCTATCCACTTCAGAGTCAGAAAAATATTTCGATTCTTTGAAAATTACAAGTGGATATAACCGCTTAATTAAATATTTATAAGAATTTGGTAGCAATTTCATAAGACTCTTATCATCTAAGAATCTCATGTCTGTTTTCTTCAGAATATTAAAATATGTCAACTCTCCATATCAGATTGGGCGCTTGGGTATGCAAACATAATTCAAGAATCCGCTTACAAAGCCAAAGACAAGGGTCAAAACATAGGAGAAAAACGACGTAAAATAAAATACCTTCACGCTTCACTACTTGATTTAGGTAAGTAGTAATCGAAACACTCGTATTTATTTACCGCTATTCGACACATACTTCCATTGTGTAACTTCTGCAACATATTCTTGCCAATATTTACCGTTAAAGTGTCAAACACGATTTTCATAAGCACATTGACATAAAGTGTTGGCCAATATTAAGTCAAGCGCACTTCAACGCCTTAGAGCCATATTCCCTTTTAAAAGTGTAGATAAAAATGCAACAACAACAATAGCAATAACAACAGCAATAGTAAAAGTAATAGCAAAATGACATAAGTGTGAAAAATGCTAGCGAGTTACAAGAGAATTGACAGCATTTGAGAGGAAGCTATGAAAGTCAATAACTTTGCTGCTAGAAAAATGATTGGAAGTCATATAACACTAACACACACACGCACGCATACATACATATATGTATATATAATAAATACATACACTTGACATTATAACTGAGGTTTACAAAAGTGTGCAGAAAAATGCATGTGTGCGAAGAACAAATAAGTGTAAACAACAACAATAGAGTGCTGGCTTCAGTTGATGGCCAGGAAAGCTTGCAGCAACGTTGACAGGCATTCGTAGTAAGCTGAGCTGTCATAACGCTTTGCGGCAAAGCTATTGATAAATGCTCATTGAAATGCTGCTGGCGCGGGAAAAACTCTAAAAAATGTAGGTGTGTGTGTGAGTGTTTGTATATCTTATAAAAGTGCAGTTGCGTAAGTTGTGAGGAAAAGTGCATAGTGCTTTTAAAGCTTTTGAGCAAGGGTTAACCCACATTATACACCAACATATGTTTGAGCGTTTTTAGATAAAAGTTAGAGTAGAAGCAGCAGGTAAAGAAACAAGAAAAAACGGTAACTTCGGTTGCACCGTAGCTATTTTACACTTCACAAATACAAAAGATTCTTTACAAGATCTTGACAACGTTCGTTCAGTTTGTATCGCAGCTATATGTTATACTGGTCGATATCGGCAACTCTGAGGAATGAGCAGCTCTTAGAGAAGAAAATGATGTGTGCAAATCTTCAGGTCAATATTTCCAAAATTAAAAAAAGACACTTGTTCGCGTATTTGTAGACAGACGAAGATGGCCCACTCACCACGTCAAGCTGATCATTTGTCTACTTTATACGATCTCTTTATCTCTCTGGCCTTTCTTTTTGGGTGTTACAAGCGTCGGGGCAATCTTAACATTATCAGTTCGGGGTATAGAAATTATAATTTTTTGAAAAAAATCTAACCTATAAAGAACTTTTTAAAACAAATCTGTGAACAAGCTGCTTGGCTGCTAAGCCTGAAAAAAACCATTTTCTGGAGGTCAGCATTGCAACTACTTGGATAAGGTCTTAACTCAAATTTTTAACTGGCGGGTGACCTTTTCAAGCTTGGAAACCTAAATAAGTCCAATGCATCAAATTCGGAGTATACGGTAGATTGGGTAGCAGTTCGTAGCCTAATTCGATTAGTTTGGTCGTAACAGCGGAGAGGAGAAGTTAGAGAAGGAGCAGAAATTACAAGAAAAATACACACTGTTGGAAAGAAGCCTAACCTACTTAAATAGTATTTTTTCACGGTCGGCTGTAAACAAAATTCGAATTTGGCTCTACCAATCGAAAATACGTCTTCTGGAGGTCAGCACCGCAGGGTTTAGTTGCTACTCTCCTGATTCGACCCAAATTATTGCTCAGCGACTGACTTTTTCAAGTTTGGAAATAAAAAGAAGTTCTATGAGTTTAAATCTGGAGAATGGAGTGCCAGTTCGTAAGCGAATTCGATCAATTTCGCTGTAAAAAGGATAGAAGTGTGAGTCGATGCGTTGTTTTGGTAGAAGAGGACCTTTTCTTCGCTAAATGAGATTGTGTTTTCCGGTCGGGGTCGAATCGGTCCAATAATTCAGCGTAGTGATGCTCTTTCAATCGTGTTGACCTCCTACAGATAGTCCATGTAGATCACATATTATGAATCGCAGCAAACGGTGGTTATTACCTTTCTGATCGTTGGAATAGTCTTCATCTTTTTCGGAAAAGTGTCGCCGGGTAAAGTCCGCTGTTTTAAGAGTACCTAGGTCTCTTTTTTGTACCAGTAGATCCGCATTTCATTGTTGTTGTTTTTGTAGCAGCAAAGTTCCGCCGAGTTCACTGCCCTTGACTGGTTAAAAAAACCGCGTCCGTTCTGATTACATAGACCCGCCTGCCCTGGGATCAAGGTTTCATAGATGTTCACAGTACGCTGTAGAAACTCGCAATGGAAGGAGAAGGGTCACTGTATGCAGCATACAATTGATCTTTGATTTCAATAGTCGATTTCTCTGCCAAAAACAAGAATTGAATTACCGATCTTTGTTTTTTAATATTATAAAATCCGTAGAAGGGTCCACATGCAGTTGAAATAAAATTAGGAGTCCGATTCAGCTTAAAATTGACAGTAGCCATTCTCGAGAATATGCTGTCATCATCATAGGGCGTGAGGTTATATGAATATACGAGGCATATATATGTATATATGTAATATATATAGTATATTATGCAAAGACGAAGGCAGATTGCTTTTTCGGCATGTAGGAAAATAAGCTGTTGCATTTGCGTACCTTGTAGAATGTAAATTAAGCAGAAACATAATTTGGCTTAGTTTCGAAAAATATGCTAGTGGTGAAAACAAAGTTAATGAAACGAACTTGTGACGCCTTGACTTAAATTTTTGCTTTGATGTTCAATAAATTAATGAAATGTATACGTGATCGAAATATTATTAGGTTACAGAGTTTTTATATAAGGTAGAAATCAAATAAGATACATTTTTTTGGCAAGCAAGCTGCTGACAATAATATTTTTTACCTCAATACAGAGAAAATAAACATCTTCCTTAACTCAGCTCTTGAAAATGCATTAAAGTCTTCCCTTTAAAGAACACCCCCTGCATCCGGTGATAAAATATATACACCCATTCAACCGCATAAAACAAAAAATAACTAATCAAAACAGTTTCAGTTTCCCGTTATGCATGTGAAATACACGCACCCAAACATAAATAATTGACGTGAGTAAACCGAAAACCAGCGAAATTATTATATTCAAATTACCGTCGGTCCAAAAGATTTGCCTGCAAAAACTGGCGAACCTTCATAAACTGACAGAAATATGCAAACAAACCGCAAAAATCACAAATCTCTGCAACAATTTCATACGTAAACTGCTGGCGAACGCCGCAACAGACGCCAAGCATTCGACGCTTGATTGCTCATACGCCCCGTGGCACTGGCACAAATGTGCGAATGTAGCGCTGCGCTGCGCTGAGAAACGAAGCAGAAACTGCCAAGCAGCCAAAGTGATGTGCTTCACAGCAGAAGAAGACGGTGAGAGCTACAAGATGCGAGTTATGCGAGCATAAACGGGACTAAAAGAGGTAAATTATGTGCATACCTCGCTATGGATATATACGGATATGTACGTGATTGCATGGAAAGTGAAGCAAGCACAAGCAAAAAGTACAAGCACTAAACACAAACAAAAGCAAATACACAAATTGAAAGCAGAAAGCAAAGCGATTTGAATGAGTTTTCCACAAATGCCCCAAAGGCTGCGCCGAACAACAAGAATCACATCAATGAAGTGAGGAAAAGCATCAGAGCCACAAATTAGTGTTTGAGTGTGTGCGTGTGTGTGTACTATAACACGTTGTTTTTTGTTTGAGATTTGCGCCTAAGGAATATTGCAAAGTTTCTTCGAGGCACATGTGCAAAAGTTTATTTTAGCCTCCATTCATTGTATTTAGCTAGACCTTTCTTCCAGTATTTGTTTATGTGTGTGTGCCTGGCTGCAGGTTCATAAATTTTTGTATATTTTTCCACATTTATTGCATGTAGCATCCGTACGAAAATGCTTTGAACTTTGTTTAAGTGTATTAGAATTGCTGCGAGTAACGGTGTACGTGTAACTGTGAATTTAGTTAAGTGCTTTGATTATTATTGACGCGATGTAAAAAAATTCGGAAGAAAATTGAGTAGTGATAATCTATGAACACTTTGCCCGATTTCTCAAAATTTTCAAAATTATTCGTGAATCATGAAAATTTGATATTTATGGCAGGGTTGCCCTTAAGCTTTGTTTTTTCAAAGGTTATATTTTTATAAATTCAACTGTTGGCATGATTTTAATTCAGAATTAAAAATTATATTCAAAAAAATTTTGAAAATCTATTGGATGTGCATATGCAGTATCTGCGTTAAAAAATTTTACATCTGAATTTTCGATATTACAAAATTTCCCGTATGGACATCAATTTGACATGGACAGGTCTATTTCAGGTGATCGCGCATACTGAATCGATTAAATTTTGTTCCTCTTTTATGTCATGGTTGATTTCCACATGTCAATCAGCATGTGTTTGGCGGCTGTTGGCTTAAACTCTTAAAAATAACTACTTTTTTATCCTGAACCTAAACTACCCAAATGTAACCGTTAGAGATCCTATAAAGTATATACGAGTATATAGAAATCATCAGCGTCACGAGCCGAGTTGAAGTAGCCATGTCCATCTGTCTATCCGTCCGTCTGTCCGTATATAGGCGAACTAGTCACTCAGTTATTGAGATCTAAAATTATGTGTAATCGAAGTTAATGTTTTTTCTAATCCAAAAATTGGTTTTGACATTGGATACTTATTTAAGGCCGATGATTACAATTTAAGCTGGTTGAACCTTTGCTGTGTACTCTAGATACTTGAAACGAAAAAATAAAAGGTGTTGTTAATTAGAGATTACATTAGAGGTTACAGATCTATTGGTATCTTTCCAATGTGCTTCCACACACCGCTGAATTACTCTTGGAGTATATGTGTATGTATTCTATGCAGAATCGCGGTATGAAAATATCTATTGGATTTTATCGCTCTTCTTCTCTCCAGTCTCTGTCTTTCTCTGTCACAAAATATGATATACTTGTATATTATATTTCCGCGAAGCTGAGTTTGGTCCTCGATAATCAGGGCATTGCCGTTCATAGGCTTCAACTTTCATAAATTTGTTTTTGAAACAAAATTTGTAGAAGAATATACAAGCTGAATGTCAAAGCCTTTATGCAATATGCTTTAATTGAGCATTTTTTTTTTTTAAATTAGTGAAACTTTCTACTAAAAAATCAGCCGTAAGAAATGATCTCGTATATTACTTAGCTTCTGCGGTTGATCTCATTTGGATGGTTATAAAGACTGCCTCTTGTGAAGGTCTTTTTGTAATGTTTAATACCAATGTCTTGGTGCAACATTCTTTGATCATTATTTGAGCATTTTTCAGAAAGTAAGTGAATTTTGATTTCGATCCCATTTGGATTATTAAGTAGACAGACTTTTGTGAAGGCCGAAAACGTGATAGTTTTAGTACACCAGATTTAAGCCAAAGCCAACAATATAACACAACAAATATACTTGGGAGTCATATTTCTTTTCGCTTTAACTCACCTGTGCGAGTAAAGAAGAGAGGCGATTTTGAATTGATCTTGCAAAGAGAGGACAGCCAAAGAAGTATTTAGATGATTCTTCTTCGTTTTCCTCCAAGCAAACGCTACAAATGGCATTCGCTGAGATTTATGACCTCATTGCGTAGATACCGGTAGGGCAGTTAGAACCTCTACATATAGGGAAAGGTTAACATTGTTACGTACAAAGAGCTTCCAAGACCAAGAGCCAGAAGGATCTTGCGACTGCTTTAGGTCGAGTAAGTAGTTGACCACTTGAGGTAGAGTCATTTAGTAAGCAACAGCAACTAGGCAGTGGAGGTCCGACCTTTTTTCATTCATTTCTGAGACGGAAAATTTGGCAGCGTAAAAATATAAATTGTAAAATTATTTTTATCTTGTAATATTACAATTACTGAAGTCGCTTATTTTAGAAGCACCTGGTATACTTTAAAAGTTAAATGCAAATTTTTAACCAAAAACGCATTTTTTTCAAAAACGCCATTTTATCAAAAATAAAAATTTTGACTAGTCTTTCGATCAGTGCATCTACTCATCTATAATAATATTTTTATGGGGATTTGGGATTTGAATTAAATTTAAGCGGAAAAATCTTACTCCGTGCTTGACACCTTTTTCGGAGGTCCGACTGGAGTTCGCTTACGTGATCAAGGTTCATAAGATCATAATTTTTGAAAATCATTCACTGCTTATATACAGTTTTTTTTCATTATTTAACTATCAAATAGAACGCATTTTTCTGGTTTGGGAGAGGATAAAAACTCTTAATCGAGTGTTCTTTTGATCCACTTACTAAGAAAAAAACCGTTGAAGCTCAATAAGTAGATGAAATAATATATTCGTTCTTTTGTTTAAGAAACTACTGCTAACTTAAAAGTAAAAACGAAAATTTAATACTGTTAGTGCTTTTTTATATTTACATACTACTAATTCTACTTTGAGGTTAAGTTCGTTTGTAAGCTACTTACAATAACTATAACTAAAGAAGGCTTTGTGCCTGTGAAGTGCAGTGAAAACCAGACAAAGAATTAAATTTAAAACAAAAAATAAATAAATGCATATTTTTAGCACAAAATCTGAGGAAATGGAATGCATTTTACAACAACAAGCGTTGAGGTGAACTTTGCTGCCAACACTTAAGAAATGCAGAGAACTTTTACAAAGGCTGAGCGGCAAAATGTATAAATACATAAATATTATAAGAGTATTTATGTATATAGTACTAAGTAAATTACAGCAACAATGCCTTTTACGGGGTAATAATTGATTGTTTTTAGCTTTTACCATAAGTGCGGTTTTTAGTGTTATTATTATGATGAGTATTTGTTGTTTATTTATTTTGCCATATTTCTGCTGCCTTTGGCAGGGTTGCCACAAGCACTAAGCCATCAAAAAAATAAAAATAAAAGAGGAAATAATAAAATGCTTTGAAGTCAGCAAGTGAAAATTTATAATTTTTGTGCAGCAGCCACTGACAGCTAGAGTATAACTGTATATGTCTGTATGTATTAAATTTATGTGTGTGCTTGTGCTTTGAATGATGAGCCACCGACAAGATGTGGCTGCACATAAAAATTTAATTAAACAATAGAGTTTATTCAGTTTTATTTTTGTGAAATTTGTTTTCCTTGTTCAAAATATCAAGTGTTGTAAGTTGAGCCGAGTGCTTGTTAGCGCTTACAACGAACACTTGTACTTGTGCATACGAGTAGGTAAAACATATCTCTGAGTGTTGCGCATAATGAGGCACCTTGTACTACTTGGACAACGAGTCTGGCAGCAGTAGAACGCTAAAGTCAATGTTACCAGGCCGGTTTTTGGTGGCATACGGTTTCATTTCAGTTTGGCAGGCGGTGCTGCATTGTGACCCTCAACTCGATATTCTTTTACTACACTTTTTAGCTATAGGTGGGTTATGCTAAACTGGTTCTGGGGTAAAAGAACTGCACTTGAAAAAAGTGCATTGACACGCTTCGTACTTAAGATTTTAACCAAAATGTATCGAGTCGATCTTTGTTTTATTTCTTTGATTTATTAAGTTCGAAAGCAGACATGTGATTTGTCGAGATACATAACCCAGATTCGTTCCATTTCTTAATAAAAGCCTAAGCTCAAAAGCGACTTAACCAACAGAGCGCGTTCCAAGTCTAAATAGTGGTCATTAAAAATACAGTATTTCAATTTTTTCGGTAAAAATTCTTACTTTTAATTATGACTCTTTATCGGAGAAAAAATAAGCCGTCTAATTCGAAATAGCCTTATCAAAAATACGGAACTTTGTTCTTCCATCATTATAACCACTCGCCCTGCTACCCTGAAATGGAATATGCCTAAGATTCGTAGATTTTTCCAAACGCAGAAATAATCGTAGTTATCTAAACCGCAGCTCTCCAGTTAGCGGGTTTTATTAGCGGGCACGAGTCCACTCAAGCCTATGAAGTGGTTATTTATATGAACCATCATCTGCTTATGGAATGTTTTATTTTGAAAAGTTCAGAATAAACTGCCATTAGTGCGAGAAAAACCCTCGGGGGGTTTCATGATTAAACTGTTACCATTTTCAGCTTGCTTTGGTTTTCGTGCACCATCTGAATAAGCTATTATTGGTTAAATTATTTTATATTAAAACTTCGGCAAAGAAAAATCACAGAGTCATCGTCGCTACGACAGGATGTATTCTACAATCACACAACTGTACCACTTCAAAAGAGCATTTCTAATGACAGTATTTTTTTCTGATTTCAGAATCGACCTAAGCTTCTTTCAGGCAAGGGGTCCCGGGAAGAAATTGGGTTTCAGAATTAGTTAAGTATTCATATAGTTGCTATATAAAATGCACATCTGAAGGATAGTCACCGAAGCTATGCCTCCGAAATTAATGTTTTTTTCATTTACCAAGAATCTATACACAGTTTTTAATTAGAAAAGCTGTGACTCCGATAATTTAGAATCGCTTTTTTGTGCTTGATGCTCAATTTTATACTTTAAAGATAATATAGGTCATACATCAAACAGGAGCGAAATTCCTCATTCAAACGAGTTCAAATATTTAGTAAATCTGACTTTAAAGTAAGGCAAATATCAGACTCACAAATGATATCATTTAAATTTAAATATACTCACACTGTTGAGGATTTACATAGTATTCGACAGTTTAAGTGCTTTAATTGCACAAAAGCTCTTGTTTTTGTTAATTGTGTACTCAACCTTTAGCAGAGTCGTGTGTATATAAATTTCTGTATAATCCGTAAACTCACCTGCAAAAGAATCAAAACAAAGGAATTAGTGTGAATTACAAAACAAATATCATGGTTCGTGGAAGTATTTAATTATTTTGATTGGATTGTGGAATGAAATAAATTTGTTTTATAATTGATTCAATGTTAGTTCACTATGTAAATTCATTTTTTTTGTAATGTTCATTCAAAAGTAATATATTGTTGGAAGATAATAGAAGTTGTAAAAATGGAAGTTTGATCAACATTGTTTTTCTAATGTCGTGTTCGATTCACCACTTCTCTGCTTAATATGTTTGAGCTATGCTCTTTTGTCAAGAATTTTAATTTTGCTCAGAAAAGGGTTTTGCCTACCAATTTAAAGAATTGGAATTGATTTCAGATTTCAAATGCATTATTTGGTTTAGTGGATTAGGTTATTGAAGTTGGTAAAGTTTATTCATATAAATTTTCCCGTCCAACAACCAATAATCTTGGCAGTTAAGGATTTTTGTTGGAAGTTTTGTAATTTTTTTTATTTTATTTATCACAATGTTGTTGTGAAAAAGTTCAATTCACTGAAAAATCAAACAAATGCAAAAAATATATTAAAAAGGTGGCAACCCTTTTTTTTAAAGAAAGCGAAACTAACTTTAAAATCGCAAAGTAATAGCATTGGAACAAACTTTTAGAAAATATTTTGCAACAGAGTTGCCACCTGATCAAAAAAAGTTTAAAATAAAATTTTAACAAAGGTATAATAATTTAAAAAATATCCGTAATAACTACCTTGAGGGCGCAAAAACTTGGCAATGTTAGGGAAGTTGTTGGTACTTTACTTTGAAAAAAAAAAATATTCGCATGACAGCAAAAAATTATAGAGATGTCAGCTAATTTTTTTCGAAAAAAAAATGTAGTTATAAATAAAGTTACAAGAGAAAAAAAACTTATATAGTTGTCATATTGTTTTTTTTTTCGAGAAAAGTGTATAGTTATAAGTAAATCATTATTATGAAGCAATTATGAGGACATGTGGCAACATGTCTTTAATAAAAATTAAATTAAATGAAAAAAATATAGTTATAAATAAAGTTACAAGAAATTGCATTAAATAGATTTTATTAAGAACAAACAAACACATAATAATAGTTTTATAATGAGGCAAAGCTGCCACATTTTTTAATAAAAATTAAATTTAATGAAAAATATTTTTAGGTGACAAACTAAATTAACTTAATAGTCTGTACGCAGTCATAAATGTATGCTAAAAATTAAGTTTTACTATAAGATGAAATGGAGTTGCCACACTTATTAAAAATCTCTATAAATATTTATTTGAAATTATTATTAGGAAAACATATTTTCGGCAACCTTGCCACCTGATTTGAAATACAAAAGTTTAAATATTTTTATAGACAAACATTTTAGTATATGGTATTTTAGGTTTTGGAATTACAAGGAAACGTCAGAATTTTGATTGAAAAATTTCGGTAGGGTTGCCATTGAATTTTTATGTGTGTAAAAATATTTAATAGCCAAATTTTTTCAAACGCGCTCCAATTTTGTTGTTTACATAATTTTTAATATTATCAATTCTACAAGCTTCGTGCTCGTTTTTGAGTGTACGCAAGTGTTGCAATAATTTTGCGCAAAATCTCTGCAAATTTAATTGAAAATATTGCATCAAAGCGATAGGGCAACGCCACACTTTATCTCCCAGCAGCATGAATTATGCGAAACTTTCGTAATTTTTACAACTTTTGCGTTGTTTTTTTTGGCTGCGTTGGCGCGCATATTAAGGCATGTTGCATGCCACAACGTTGCACATTGTTTGCTATTCTTGCTGATTTTGCGACACACTGCTTTTTATTAACATATTATTGCTGACTATTTGTTTGAAAATAGACCCAAATACATTGGCACATGAGAGCGCAACAACAACACCAACAAATAATATATTTTGTTGCAACTTCAGTTTTTCCCAGCCGCGGCGAAGTTATTGTTCAAAGTTTTTCGCTTCTTTTTTGTTTTTTGGTCGCCTAGTTTCGCAATGCGACTGACAGTGTACAAATTTCGCCACTTTGCGGAGCTGCGCGCATGCGGCAATATGGGCGTTTGTGCAACGTGCGCAGAAAAAATATATGTTTTCTATACATTTTCGTGCAACTTTGGTGGCAGCTAAGTTTTTTTTTGTTTTGCGCGCAGAAGTGTTGCGTTTTAAGTCATTCTTGTCATTGTTGTTGTTATCGTTGTTGTTGCTGGTTGAAACTTTTTAAGATAACAGCGCGTTGACAGCGCTTTGCCTGCAGAGTACTCTTAGCGGCGCAACAACAATGCACATGCGATAGAACTAAACAAGTAACAGCAACAACAATAAATAACAAGAACAAAAACAACAGCAAATTGTTGTGGCAACTAGCATCACAACTATGTTGCGTGCGAGAAACGAAATGTTCGGATGACATGCGTGCCAGCAACTAAGACAACAACAACCACAACAAATGCAAAAATAACGCCAACAACAAACATAACAAATGTACCAACAACAACAAGCGCGAATGTTGGTTAAACATTTCCCAAGCAAACTCCAACACAGCACTTTCCAGCCAACTGACTTTGCCGCAGCAGCCGCTTGGCGGGCGTTCGTGCCACATGTGGGAATTCCAATGCGTATAAAGTTGAAGTTGAGAAAAACACAACAAAAAAATTGTAGAAAAAGTGGCAAACAAACTTAGATAGAGGAAAAATGCAGCGCTGGCAACAAGCTACCGCCGAGCAGCAACGTCAGCGCCAAGAAGCAAAAGATCTGAGTGCGCATCTTAGAATCTGACGGCGCCAAACTGGTTGCTGCGACCATGACTGCCACTGCCACTGCCACTAGAAGTTGGAGCTGCCTGCTGCCTACATAACTCCACAAGCACATTTCCTCTGTGTTTCTGTTATGTGTTGTTAGTGTTGTTAGCAGCGCTGTTGTTCTTGCATATGTGTGCGTGTGTTTGTGGTGTTTCTGGTGGGGCAGCCTGCTGGTTTCTGTGGCAACATTGTGCTTTGTTTCTTACTTGTCTACTCTGTTGTTGTTATTATTGTTGTTATTACTAATGCTGTAGTTGCTTTTGTCGACAAGTTTGTTCCTTGCTTGTTCTTGTTGTTGCTATTGGTATTTGTATAATTTCTGTAGAAAAGTTTGCTTAGAAATCGGACACAAATGGGAATCATTGGCAGCCAAAGTAGCAGCAGGCAAGTGCTGATGAAAATAGAGAAGGCATTGTGGGATACATACACATATGTATGTATGTATATATAAATCGACATTGTATATACATATGTATGTACATATGTATATAGTATTTCCTTGGTGTTTTTGGTGATTAAAGCTTTCATACTTTGTGTTGTATCATAATACTTATTTTTACTATAATTATCGAGTTGCCGGTTCGAAGAAATTTTTCTGGTTTCGTTATGTTATTTGTTTGCAAACGAAGCTAAAATTTCGGTGAGAAACGAACAGGCAACTCAGACAGCCCTCGGATAGCGCAGAATTAATGGAAATTTTTTGTAAGAAAAAAATGCTACATCAACTGTTCAACCTTAGCAAATGGCTTGTTTGGCGATTTTTACCATGGAAAATAAGTATTTGAATTACACAAAATATTCAATCAAGGTCGTGAAGTCAGCGAAAACTTGCCTCAATCAAGGAAACTTCAGCGGAGCTTGAGAAGTTGGCCGACAGGGGTAATGCTAGAAAATTCTGCGAAAAGATGCGGCGATTAGCGGAAGCCTTCAAGACCGAAGCATACTTTGTAGGAGCCAATGTAGTGATCTAGTGGCTGATGTTCAGAGCATTTTGAAGTTACAAAGGGAACACTTCTTCAGTGTGGCTTTAGGCCTGGAACATCAACGACTGGTCAGATATTCAACATGCCTCAAATCTTTGAAAAGACCCATGAAAAAAGGATCGACACACACCACCTTTTAGTCCATTTTAAAGCTGGTTTTGACAGCACGGAAAGGAGCTCCTTTATGCCGCTATGTCTGAATTTAGTATTTACCAAAAGCTCCGTCAGGATTGCGAAGGACCTCTTCAAGCCTTTCGATACCAAAACAGGTTTCAGACAAGAATACTTCTAATCGTGTGATTGCTTTAATTTATTACTGGAGAAAATCATACGAGTTGAATAGCTGAATCGAGAAGGCACTATCTTTCATGGAGTATATAGCTGCTGGCGTACGCCAGTTATATTCATATAATTGGCCTTGTCGTTTGTTATGCTTTTTTCAGACTGGATAAGGAAGCGAAGCGTATGGGTCTGGTTGCGAACGAAGACAAGATAAAATATCTCGCGAGTTAGCTCGCGCATCACTGTTCGCAGTTAAGTCGTAGATAATTTCGTATAACTTGGAACCAGCATCAACACCAACAACAATATTAGCCTTGAAATCCAACGCAGAATCACTGTTACTTCGAACTGAGTAGGCAATTAAAAAATAAAGTCCACTCTCGTCGAACTAAGACCAGACTCTACAGATCCCTCATCATTCCCGTCCTGCTTAGAAGTATTATAGAGAAAAGTTTTACGGAAGTTATGCCAATAACTATTAGAAAATATTATATATATGTATGTATATCATATAAGTATATATGGTATATCATTGAATTAGAGGCTGTAATACTAGATGATTTTCTTTTTTATATATTCAGTATATTTGAAACAATCCAGATTTAGTATATATCCTCTTTTTGGCAAGGTAAATATCATAAACTGTGTCCGTGTCGGGATCTTCGTTTCATTGAAGGGTGCAGATCTTTACATTATCTGGCCTATAATCTATTGGGGCGGTCCACTATGTACTTGCAGAATAAAAGCTCTACAAAATTGTCATATAAAACCGGAAGTTACCAATTATTGATTCTAATGTTCGTAGCAGTACTTAGAAGGCCACAACATGTACGTAGTTATATGATGATATTTGGGAAATGATAAATAGAAGAAAGTAGGGGATCTTAATGTATTTTTGGGTTAGTCTAGATACAAAAGGGTCGATAAAACAGTTAATTAACCTTCAAGGCTATAGTTATGAAGCATTTCAGAAGACTAAATGCGTTTACTACTTCATATGTCGGATATATTGATCAGAGTCAAGGATATTCATGTGATCCGTTCATGAAAGTCGGATCCACGTAACCGGAACGGATCCGGATTTTTTGTTCCTCCAGGGATTGTCAAGTTGACAGCATTGCTCCAAATTACTCCATGAATTTTCTTCTGCCACTACAACAAAAAGTACAGATTCATGTGATACGATTACGTTACCCCTACAACTTAAGTGAAATAGATCATCCGTATTCGAATGATCCTTGGAAATAACTTCAAAATTAGTAGAATTTCGGAATTTCTTTTTACATTTCTTGGTCGGATAGGAACAAAATATTTTAGGGAAGCTTCTCCGTCATCTGATCAAGAACGTCAAAATGTGTTATATCTATTTTTTTCGGAAAATCGTAGCAAATCCATGTTGCTTGGCATATGACCAAATAATATAATACTCAGCTTCCAACTTTGTCTGTAGTAAATGAGTAATTGCTATCCATATAGATATCGGAATTTATTCCTCTGAAATATACTTGAAATTTATGGGATGTTTGAGATACCAGTGCTAGCTTAAGGAGCACACCTACTGTGACAATCTTTGTTTACAGCAGCTGCTTAAGGCGGCACACCTCAGTGGGGCGTTGCGATGGATACAAATATCGAACAAAGAATTTTCCTCAAATTTTGTATTTCTAACAAAATTTCGTGTGCGGAATCATTGCGAATGTTGGAAAAGGTGTACGGTGATCCATTTTATTAAAAGTACAAAGTCTTTGAAGACGGTCGAGAAATCGTTGAAGATATGCCTCGTTCTGGACGACCCTCGACTTCTTCAACTGATGAAAATATTATAAAAGTGAACGATATGGTGTTCGAAAATCGTGAAGCAAGTTTTAGAGAGATGACAAGAGAGCTCGACATCTCTCGAGAGTCCGTTCGAATAATTTTGGTGGATATTTTGGCTATGAAACGCGTTTTTGCATGACTCGTCGCGATAAAGCCGAATATTTTTCAAAAAGAGTACCGTAAACAGGTCTCTTTTGGCTACCAATGAGACATGGGTTTATGAGATTGGCTGCCTGTCAACAACAGTCAACAATAATCGGGATGGAACCCGTTTTTAGTCGATTGAAGTGATAAAACGAAATTCTCTAAAGGAGCTGAAGGCCATCTCAAAGTGTTTATGAACAGTGTTTCAAGGACTGGAAAATTCGTAGGCAGATATTGATGAATAATTAAATATTTTGCGTTTTATTTACAATTTCCGGGTACATTTTTTTTACTGTTTATAGAAGATATTGCTGTACGATGACTTGCCGTCGAAAATAATCAAAAATAAAGAAAAAGATGTAGTATAAAAAAATTTAAGAAAATCTGAGATCTGGTCTGAAAGAAGTAACCGTATACATACATATATTCACCTATGGAGGAATTTATTTACTTGCTTACATGCTGTGCTGTTGCAACATGTTTAATTCTGTGTTAATTGAAGACATAACCAAATGAAGTACTGTTGAAGCCGACACTGAGAAAGACGTGCAGAAAAACAATAGGCAAGTTAAGTTGCACAATTGCAATATACAATGCGCAGAGACTTACATACATATGTACGAGCATATACATACGTACATACAAGCAAATGAGTACAAACAATCAGAAACGAGTGCTTGCAACACAATGTGTCCAAGTCAGCAATTGCGCAGCCGCCTTGCCATTTCACTGCAGCCCAATGTGGATGCATTTCAGCGCTTTTGCACACACTTGCATCCAGCCATACAAACATACATACATACACTGTGGTGTACTGTTTTCGCAATTACATGCAGCATTTACCTTAACAATTCACTGCTCGTTTGCTGCAAGGCAAGCAATGCGAGGCATGCAACTTCATTTTGCATATGCACTCAACTATGCAAGCACATGCACACATACCGGCATATATATGTATGTATGTATGAAAGCGTTTATTTACACAGGTGCACACGCTGTCGCTTGAAGTCGTGCTGTTGCTGTTGTTGTTGTCGTCAGCGAAGTTGTGTTGTGTCGACTACAGTTTGGCGGTGCAACAGCAATTACAAATCTGCGTTTGTTGCATGCCACATTTTTAATTGTACTTGGTTGTATGGGAAACACGTTGCAGCATTGCGATAAGATATGCTTGCAAAGACACACACACACGCACAGATGCAAATGCACATGTGGTATGCGCGTGCAAGACGTGAAATTGCTATGCTCCAGCAGCTGTGGCATACACACGCCGCTTGGTGTTGCAAATGCTGGACAAACGTACAAAGAAAACAGCTTTCCACATACATACATATATACAGACAGACATAGCGACAATTATAAGTATGCATGTGGCATGCAACTTGTTGTTGTCGCTGCCGCAGTGTGATTTTGGCGTGGCAATCGCATGTGGCAAGATGCGGAAAACGAGAATCACTGCCGTTGACTGGTTAAACGGTTGCCTCCTGGTTGGCTAGTGGCCTGACTGTTCGACTATTTGACTGTCTTGACTGTGGCATGCAATGCTAAGTAATATATGTGTTGTTGTTGCTATAATTATTATTATTGTTGTTAGTGTACAAATCTAATACTTCCTTGACATTTAATTCTTTGTGGTTGCTATTTCTATGTATTTAGTGTTGTTGCTTTAACCACTGCATGCGTTTTCCGCTTGACGAGCACCACCTGTATGCCTTAAGCCGGAAACTAATCAACAAGAAAAATATGCGAAAAAATGATCGACAACAGGAATGTGGTTGTGGCCGCTTTTCAACATTTCAACATTTCAGCTTTCCAGCTATTCCATTTCCTTGGTTCTTTTGTCCGACCGCGCCGCTGCGAAGTTGTGGTAAACGCTGCATTTTCATTTCACGAGTTGGCCTTTGTGGCTTTCGCAGCTCACGCAGCGCAAACGAAATAAACTGAAATATATATAAATGTATATAGTAAATACATATCTACTAGCGCACATATCCACAGGTGTACAAAATCTACGATGGCAGTTCGATAAGTCGATCTCTGTATTCGAACTCAATGATGCGAAGCCGACTGGTAAGGTTCGCTGGTTAGAGGCTATACTTATGTATATAGATGAAAAAAAGTCTTATCCGTGACTTTTTGGTATGAAGATGCATCTACTCGTTATTTCCCGATCGTATTGAATGCAAAAATATTTATTAGCATTTTACCGACACGGAAAATGGTTTATATTGACCCTGTGATTGGGTTTTAAGACTCAGAAACCTGCTGATGCGAACTATAGTCTTACAAACGGACTTCGAAACCAGCCAGTCTGCTAAGAGATTATTTTAACATTCTCTATTCAATAATAATTACATGATTTTACTCTAAGAAATAATTTTAGAGATGTTTGGGAGCTTTTTCTTTTATCGAAACTCTTCTCACACATAATGTTGACCCATTTGATATTTAATATAGAAATAGTTTTCTCTATGAAAGCACTCATACAAAATTCGTATATATGTATTCTTATAGCATTTCAAGTTTCAAACCTTAAATTTCTCTTAGAAATAGTAATATAATATAAGACTTGGGTTTAGATAAACCTATGTCATAACGAGGGATGAAACTCTATATGGTTACAGTTCGAGTAGTACTACAAAAATTGCGAAGGAGCCTCAGTTTGATACAAAGGTATCTTCTGAAAAAGAAAATACTCTGCAGAATATTTTTTTTAACACTTTGGAAATAATTATTTTGATTTCTGAAACAAAACTTGTCATTTGGGGACCTGCATCCAGGCGGATAACCTCACTTTGTGGTATTTCAGAGCTTTTCAAAGAATGCGGTCTAGTTTGTGGTCGAACTAATAGAATTAGCTTTAGATTAGACAGCCGTATCTGAGAGTGTACACGAAGATGGTGGAGAGTGCCATTCGTAGCAACTCAGCTTGTGCAAGAACTGAAGCCGCTCGACCTCCCCAAGCGACATTTCTGTTTTCTGGCTCAATGTGTATGAAAACAAATAAAATTTGGGACGAAGAGCAATCTGAAGAGATTCAAGAGTTGCCATTTCATTCAGAAAAAGCAACAGTTTGTTGTGATTTGTGAGACGCTGGAATCATCGGTCAATATTTGAAGCTCGTAATCTTGGTGACGTTTGATTTCGACAAGCCGTGTGATATCAAACCTTTGACTTTTTTCTGCGAGGGTATGTAAGTCTATGCGAACAATTCCGCTTCGATTCAGGCTTTGAGCAAAACATCACGCGTGTCAGTCGACAGTTACCAATTGAAATGCTCGAGCGAGTCATCGGAAAATGAACTCAATGGATTAACCATTTGAGACGTAGCCATGGCCAATATTTGAAAGAGTCAATTTCAAAAAATAAATACCAAAGAATGTTCTTTCGAATGATAGCAAACACTTTCCATTAAATTTGAATTTTCTGTGATATTCTTCAAAATAGTAGAGAACCGCGAAATTGATCACACTTAACTATCAATTTATGAGATACGTGTTCCGCGATCGATTTCGAATAATTATCTTTCAGGATTTACAATTTTGAAGTATTAATAAAACTATGCATTTTTCTTATAATTTTATCTAATAGTGATCCTTATTTGTGGTAATAATATCTATCTCAGCTTAAGTCGATTTAAGCCATTTTCACATTTTGTCACCTATAAATAGAAATGATTGTATTAAGTTTGCTTTAACATAAACATCTTGACATTTAGCAATATTTACATTTTATTTTTAATTTTAATTGCAAAGTAAATATTTATCGGCATACTGACCCACCTTTACCCCCCTGACGTTGCCAACTAATCTGCAAACAGGCAGTTTTGTGGGTCTCATTTGATAGCCTTGATGCCAGCCATATGGCTAATGTGATTTCAGACAATTAGATAGACGAGTACAAATAAATTTATATATACGATTTAATTTTCGCTAGAGAAATATATATATGTTACGATATAAACATCTGTCAATAATCACACAGGTAATGTGATTGAAATGCAAACGAATTTATAAATAGAAAAATTAATCAAAGGTAAAAAAATATTTCTAAGAAAATATTATGAAAGCATTCGCCTTAAAGCAAATTATAGTTTTTTCATTTTTCATAATTTTTTATGCATATTTATAACTGCATACATATCTATCATTTAGAATGTTTGTATAACATCTATTTATCATTCATAGAAGTACTTATCATCACATGAATAATGTGGCAACCATATGCTTTATAACAACGCCCAAACTTAATCAACAAAACTACAAAACACCCAACCAAAAATAAATTTTTCACTTTAACACCACAAAATTCAACATTTAATTGTGGTAATGTAAACTTTTACGTTTGTGAATTTTTCAGTTTCATCTGCAGATTTGATTAATAGCGCGCTATTTAGCATTTGCATGAATTCTACTTGCGAGGGCAATGTGTTTTTGTGCCAACCTCCATGCCAGCAAATCTCGAAGTAGTCTTTAGAGACTTCGTGGAATTTGTTTGTGTCTTTTTAAAGTAAATTTTCAAATTTTCGCAGGTTTTCATATATACATATGTGTATATAAATATGACTTTCCATATGCTTATTTGTTCGTAATTAAAAGTCCAATGATTTGTGCGAAATTTCCAGCGCTGTTCAAGTGTGGCGATAAAATCGTTATTAGACGATTTTTTTTGATACAGAATCAGTTTGTGAATCATTCGTTGATTTTTGAATTTGTGAAACTAATTAAATAATTTAATTACATTAATGCCGCATTATCATTGTTATTGCTTCCAACTGTGTCATTATTTTATATTGCTAATTTGCCACAAAATAATGGGAATTCTTTCGCAGCTGTGCTTAACTACGCCAATAAAGAAGAAGATATATATCTAATATTATACTTTTGGTTTAATTTAAGAAAGCAACTTAGTTCTTATGTGCTCATTTCATGAAAACCTGTTGAATATTATACACCATCTAATGACATGTTCGATTCGTCACTTCTTAGTTCACTATGTTGGAACTGTGCTCTTTTGCCCAAAAACTTACAGGTCAGAGCAACAAGTTGTTCAGTTGCCTTATTTATAAGAAATACATACATTTTCTTTAACCTTTGTCTATCTCTTTTCATTTATGGGTCTATTTGACTTATACCAGTGGCTTGTTCGATTCATTCTTCATGGATCTTATTATTGGTTCTTTTGGCATGGCGCTTCTTATAAAGAGAGAAAGTTATACACTTTTGTTAGTGACGTTAGCTTAGTATAATTTTTTACATCAAATCATACCAATGTTAAGAAACAAGAAATAAAATTAATTTCGGTTTCTTCGAAGCTATAATATTCTTCGCAAATTAAAGTTTTCATAGAAAAACTTGATTTTCATCGTTCAGTTTATATGTCAGCTATATGACATAGTGGTTTCTTAAGGTCGGTTCCGAAAATTTTTTATAATTTTAAATCGATACCTGAGAAACTGAGGATCTAGTTCACTTACATATGGACAGAGAGACAGAACTCATGGACGCACTACACGAATAAATCGACTCAGTTCGTAATGTGGATCATTTATATATGTACATATACTGCTACGAGCACAAATATTAAGATTTTGTTCATTATTTTGAAACTCTTAATTTATTTTTCAAAATCTATGTCGTCCCCCTCAAGGTAAACGCTCTTGACCCTAAAAATTTTTTGGTAAATTTTTTTTCCAATACTCGAAACAATTGTTAAAGTCAGTTTTCCGAATAGCCTTCCATGAGTGTAGCGATTCAGATGTCTTAAATGGACTAAAATTGGTTTCCCCGGAGCGGTCGCTTGAGTTTTCTAAATAGTCAGAAGTCACACGAAGCCAAATTAAGCGATTACGGTGGTTGCGACACGAAATTGGTTGAAAACTTGGCAAAATATTCACGAAGAATCAATGCAGAATGTTTTGACATACGGCCGCTATTTGTGTCACTTACAGTAACTTTAAATATTCCTCTCGGCCAAAGAAATTGAATTTCATTATATTTTTGGCGAGAAGCTCCATCAATGACCAGTGTTCGTCGATGGTTTGGTGAATCCAATTCAGAACGTAGACGACTTCAAGACGAATTTCGACCTGCAGTTCAAAATGAGTTTGTTGTTCCGGAAACTAAAGATGCTGTGCTAGGCATTGGTGCGACCAGCATAGATTCAAAATTGCATTAACATTTGACCTTAAAAAACGTTCATGTTTGATCCCACAATATGTTAATTGCTCACAAAAAGGTTCGTGTCGATTGAGCGAGAGAAATGTTAAAAAAATGCGATAATGATGCTTCGAAGTACGTCTATGACAACGTGACAGTTTTTGAATCGTGGATTTATACGTATGAGCTCGAAAGGAAGCAGCGGTCGACAGTTTGGGTTTTTAAAAGTGAGCCGAAGCACTTTCAAGCAAATGGTTGCTCATTTGTTTGGAAGAACTGGAATTGTCAAAGCATACCACTAGAACAACGCAGAACGATAAATTATTAGTGGTGCGTAACCATTTTTTTGCCAGTTGTCTTGGACGAAATCTGGAAAACCAACCACCAATGACGGATCACCACTGTATGAGCTCTCACACATCGACTAAAACCACTGCATTTTTGAACACTTAAAACATCGAATGGATGAGTAAGTCACCGCATAACATAGTTCTGACTTGGCTGCCTTTGAATGACTTTTTCTATTCCCGTTCGTAAAAAATAAACTGAGAGGTCAGTTTATGCGTTCGGATTGCGTGTTTTGGAGATACCTCGATCAGAGTGGCAAAAGTGCTTTGAGAAATGCAAAATAATGCACTTTTCATAAGTTTACAGGCGAAGAAAAAACGATATAATAGAAACCAACCATATTGAAACAAACTTGAGTTTTCGTTATAAAATGGTTATATATTGGTTATATCTGCCAGTGGAAGCTGAAATTTTTATGCAAAATATAATGTGAAATACGATATAGTCAATCGTAAGCAATAAAAAACTCAATATCGATTTTTTTGTTGATAGGTTGTTTTGCATTTTAGGTAGCGATATGTATCATGTAACTTGGATCTTAATGGAGAATATCTTTGAAAAACAATAAAGCGATTTTCATTGCTTAATATTTGTTTTTGTTCGCTAATGCCGAACTATATGTTAAAATGCAATTTACATATGTGTTTGTTGTTTAATTTGTTTTAAAAAGTATTGCTTGCATTAATTTTTTATAGACTATATAGTATGTTAGATACCTATGCATGCATATGTTCATTAGCTGGATTAAAATAGTTATATATTGTAAATATACACACTTGCATATGCAGACAGACAGATATGCTGGGTGCTTTGTCGCGTACTCATTTTTTCTAATCGCATAAATTAATTGACATTATCAGCCTAATGAATACATAAATTTTAATGTTATTGTTTTATGAACACAGTCAAATGTAGATATCAGTTTTGATAGGAGAAATCCTTTCATTAATATATAAATACTCTATATTTTTACACATCTAAAAATAAAGCAAACTTTTTTTTACTTTGATTTTTAAAATTCATGCAAATTCGGATTTAATTAATTTGAATTCATCGAATTTCGCTAACAAGTATTTATTTTTATACAATTTTATTATCCCTTTCACAATTTTTTTTTTTGTTATAATAATGTTTACCGAAACTAACTCAGCTTTATATTCATTTATACATTACTTTAAAGGACGAATTAATGAGATTTTTTACACTTTTAAACAAATAAGTTGGAAAAACAAGTTTATGTACTTCATAATATCTACTTGATGGCCTTTAACTCATAAAGCTTTTTGAAAAGTGAGGAAGGCGGATTTATGATTTCTGTATGTAAATATTTATTTTACATTGCAATGGCCACCAGGACTTCTTTTGCCCGAACGAGTCAGATGAACCCAATTTTTGAGTATTTTTTCAACGAAATCAAGTCGTATGTCATGAATAGCACGTTCGATATTGACTTCTAAAGTTTGAAGAGAGCCTGGTTTATTGCTACATACCAAACACTTCAACTAGCTCCACAATAAGTAGTTTAACGGTGTTAAATCACAACTTCTTGGGGCCATTCAATGTCAAATTTTCTTCAAATAATCGAATCTCCAAACATTTCTCGCTATAATTCGATTGTTGCACGTGCTGTGTGGCACGTAGCCCTGTCTTGTTGGAACCATATATTTTTAAGACGAACTTCTTCCAATTGCGGCCATAAAAATTGGTTATCATCGATCTATACCGCTTTCCATTGGCAGTAACGATGTGATTAGCTTAATTTCGAAAGAAGTATGGACCGATGATTCCACCAAACCAAAAACCACACCAAACTGTCAATTTAGGTAAATTCACGAATAATTATGTTGTTCATGAATAATTTGTGTATTTCTTTGCATCAAAATCAAGAGATTTGCTCATGTACCGCTTCAATCAGATGAAAGTGAGCCACATCGGAGGAGATGATTTTCCTTGAAAAATCATTATTGCTTTCAAGTTGCTCCAAGGCAAAATTAGCAAATTCAATTACACTAGCTTCAGTTCTTGAGTGCGAACAATTTTATACGGATGTAAGCACAAATCCGCTTTCATAATCTCCCAGTTTTTGGTTTGAGACAGTCCCAATTTTAGAGAATTTCGGAATCGAGAAAATGCGGTCTTCAGCAGCATTTGACTGAACTGCAGGAATATCTTCATTACTTCGGTTCCGTGGCTTATTGGCACTTGAATATTATGACAATTGATTAAGTAAGTATGTACTTCTTGTAGTGATATGCAGCCTAGAAGTTTTAAGCCTGTGCCGGACGGCCAATGGGCGGCCTATACATAGGTTCGGTTAGACTTTTCGATGTTCGTCTGGAATTGGGATGGAACCTTAGTTGTGTGGATTGGGGAATGCATCAATTGGCCGTTCATACAAAATGTTTCAGAGTGTCTGTATGGCGACTTCCAGCACAAAATTATCATCACTATTATCCAAATCGTGTTTGTTCATGCGGCATTCGGTCTTGTCACTACATTAATGAATCTTACGAATTATCTTAACTTTGAACTAGCCTAATCTAAAGTTCTCATAATAGACCTTAGAGTTTTTGCTACCGACTGGATAAAAATTAAGTTGAAAATACAATATACTGAGATCTTTACACTTATTGAATATAATTTTGAATTGGTTTGGCACTGTAAACTAAGTTTAGGTCATGGCAAAAGAATTTTGCTAAGTTTATTATTTATTTTAAATAATTTTTCCATTTCTGAGAATTATATGTAGTATTACACATTTAGAAATAAGATAAGCTACAACAAAGCTACTCTGACACATATGGTATTACAAATGAGGCATGAAAGGAATGAGAATACGAGGAAAATATGAAGGAACGTTAATCGATAATAGTAATAGAAGCAGGAAGCGGTCTTGAAATCGGTTTAGTTAAATAGTTCGAAATTGAAATGTCACGTTACCTCGTAAGAGATATAAAAATACCCTTACTTAAACACGTAATTTTGCTCTATTGGCTAGGTGAGTGCTTAGGATCCCAAGACCAGAGTTCGAATTGTCGATAAATGCAGCGTTTTTTAATAACACCCAAAACGAAGCGTCGAAGACCCTGTAAAATATATACATATATAAAGATCAGCATAACGAGCTGAGTCGATTTAGTCATTTACGTTTCTCTGCATATATGCGAAAAAGCCCCTTAGTTTTTGAGATATTGATCTCAAGAAGAAGTCGGGACTGCAGATATAGAACCACCATAAAACATAGCTACAATACAAACTGAACGATCAAATTTGAAAAAAATTATTGTCCATTACCACGGTTCAATCTCCGAAGAAATCAATCACCTATGCTGAGATCCAGAAATCATTATTGGATAATGTTTGACGGAATAGACCAGCACGCAGTGAACAAAATATAGAAGCCGTAGCTGGGAGTATACACGAAGACCGTGGAGAGTCAATTTGGCTCCGTTCACAGAAACTCGGATTGGTGTTTGGAAAGATTTGTCGTATTTTACGTGGATATCTTGAATTGAAAGCATACAAAATACAACTTGTGCAAGAACCGAGGCCGCTCGATCGTCCCAAGAAATAACGCTTCGCTTTATGGCAGCGACGAGGCCCATTTATGGCTCAATGGGAATTAAAGAAAGCAAAAATGCCGCATTTGGGACGTAGATCAATCTGAAGAGCTGCCATTTCATCCAGAAAAAAGAACATTTTAGTGTGGTTTGTGCGTCGGTGGAATCATTGATCCTATGATAACCGATTATTTGATGCTCTGAAATTGAAGCTCGTGACCTCGGCGACATTTAGTTTCAACAAGACGACGTCACTTCCCACACATCGCTTCAATCAATGGATTTATTGAGAGAACACTTGGATGAGCAAATAATTTCCCGTTTTGGGCCGGTCGATTGGCCACTTTTTCCTGTGGGAATATGTAAAGTCTAAAATCTATACGGACAATCCTGCTTCGATTCAGGTATTGGAGCGAAATTGCACGCGTGTCATTCAACAGTTACCAGTCGAAATGCTCGAACGAGTCATCGAAAATTGGACTCAATAGATGGACCATCTGAGACGTAGTCGCGTTCAACATTTGAAGGAGATAATCTTCAAAAAACAAATGCCACAGAATGTTCTTTCGAATAATAATAAGCTTTGCCCATTAAATTTGAAGTTTCTGTGTTTTTTCTTTGAAAAAGTTCAAAAAGATCCCCTTCAGTTTTCTCGAATTTCAATATATTTGTTTTCTTTCTTTATCTCTTATAGTGTTTAGTGACATAATTAAGGTCTTCATGTTCCACTTTGATCTAATCTAAGCCCATTCACTACAAATAAATTATTATTAATTAAACAAGAAGATATCTAATGACATTTTCAAAAGCTCAGACAAAGCTCATTTGTGGTCTAATTTACTAATCAGCGTGCAGCTGTCAAAAAATGCAGAAATATGTGACAGAGTTGTCACTCCCCACACGCTCACTCTACAAAACTTGCTCAATATGCGTTTCCAATTTCTTCATTCATAATTTACATAATCTCAACTCGAATTATCCAATAAAAATGGTAAAAAATAACAAAGAAATGACAACGATTAACGGTAATCCCCTTAAGTGACATGTTGTTTTTGTATTTTTTCTTATTTTTTTTAATTTTGTCTTCATTTTTTCTTTCTATTGCATTTTTTTCATTCAAATGACCACTAAAAATGAAAGAAAGCAAAAGCTTGCAGCAAAAGCGGGAAGGCGACTCAAAGCCGGCACGAAAGTGTAGCAAAGAAATGGTTAAGCTGGGGTGCCGAGCATTCATGATTTATGATTTATGGGCGCATAAATTGCTTTTGAAAATGTCAGCGCGCGAAATGAAGGCGGACAAGCGTTTAAAGTGAGTGACAAACGCATATATGCAGCAAAGCAGGCAGTTATTTTTAATTTTATTATTGCTTTATGTACATGTGGCAACTCCACACACACACAGCATGGCATATTTACCGCATTTCTTGTTATGAAATCGGCTTAGAATCACTTAGCAGCCTAATCATAAATAAATATTATTAATAAAATGTTATGCCATAAAGCTTAGCTATAATAACAATAATAATAAATTTATGTACTCACACATACATATATAAATATATTTATTTAAGCGTTTTTGCTTGTGCAACCAGTAATTATGCACAATAACGGTTAAGCGCCCATACACGCCAATGCTGTTGAAATTGTTGAAAGGCGAATGATTATGCATTTTGTTGTTGTGCGTCCATCAGTCATTGCATAAGCGCACGCTTGCATGTGAGTGACATTTTCAACTTGCTTACATAATCTCATAGCTGGAAGTCATGTTAGGCGACATAATTTGGCACTTTTTTCATATAATTTATATTTAACAAGCGTTTAATTTGCGTAAAATAATTAAGCTAATGGCTAAATTATGCAATAACAAGACACTAACATATATTTACATACATACATATGTACATATGTTGCATAATCTGAAACTTGCAACTTCAGCCAAGATGTCACAGGTGCTAATTTATACGCGGATATAAATGTTTATGGTGTGGAGTTGTGCCTCGAGGCAATTAATTGCCATGCAAGCTTGGCTTGCGATGAGTTTCATATTTCATAAGTCAGTTGAGAAGTACAAACCTTTCAACTGAGAGGCAATTATACATTATAATCACTAAAACAATCTATAAGCAAGGAATTTCACCTTCTAAGCGTAAGCTTTCAATGTAATAAAGTTTCTGCAACATTTGCAATGAGTTTGGTTTGACATCTAGGTGAATTAAAGGATATGTATAATATGACCGATCCGTAAAATAAAGTTACGAAGTTTTCGTGCGAAGCGATCTGTTGAAAAATCAAACTTTGGTAAACCAAATGACTAAAATTTTGGGTAAACAGGTCAATTGAGGTCTCCGACCTGACACTTGGATGGATTTACTAGAACAAAAACCATACTGTGTTTAGTTAGCCCTAATCTTCAAAAGGCGCTTGTATAAATTTGACAGCTGTCGGATCATTAGTTTGTAAACTATATGATTTTGAGTGAAGTAACTTTTGTTATTGTGAAAAAATGGATAAAAAGGAATTTCACATGTTCAAAAAAATACTGATTTTGAAAAAAAATACAATTGTAGCGAAAACTTGGCTTGATTAAGAGTTTTCGGACACTGTCTCAGGAAAATCAACCATCAAGGAATGGTATGCTTAGTTTAAATGTGGTGAAATGAGCACAGAAGACGTTGAACACAGTGGACGCCCTAAAGAGGTTATTACCGACGAAAACATCAGAAAAGTCCAGAATATAATTTTGGATGACTGTAAAGTGAAGTTGTTCGAGATAGGAGGCAAGCGCCCTAAAGATATCAATATAATCCATAAATCATACCATTCACGAATATTTGGGTATGAAAAAGCTCTTTGCAAAATGGGTGCCGTGCGAGCTCAGTTTTGACCGAAAACAACGACGAGTTGATGATTCGAAGTTTGATGAAGGAAGTTTGGCGTTTGGAGATGTTCAAGCGTAATAAAGCAGAGTTTTTGCGAATGTGTGACATTGGATGAAACATGGCTCCATCATTTCCCTCTGAAATTCAATCGACTGTTATCTGAGTGGACTGCACACGAGGAACTTGCTCCAGAGCATGGAAAAACGCAAAAGTCAGGGTTATGGCGTCTGTATTTTGGGGTGCGCATGAAACAATTTTCCTTGAAAAAGGAAGGACAGCAACTATTACAAAACGTTACTGGAAAAACGGCCACATTTGAAAAAAAAGAAAGTGCAGTTTCATCAAGTGCACTGTAATACAAGTCAGTGAAAAGAAGGGCAAAAATCCATGAATTGGGCTTCAAATTGCTTCTGAGACTTTCCAATTAACTCTTTGAAAAAAACGTTGTTGTTTTTTCAATTATTTAGTGTCTGAACTCCATCTGGAATCGCAAAGGACCATACTGGTCTAGAACTACCAGACGAACTTAACCTAATCTAACTTTTGTCAATTATGTTTCTTTCAACCATAAGCCTTTGTACGGACAACTTCCGGTGTGGATAGCTTTTTACAATGGCCTTACCCCACGGCCTATTAAACCACGACTACCACGATAGTCCCCGTAAGGCCATGCCGTATGAGCAGGCTGAAGTGTACTTCAAGGACTCATGCTCCCCATTGTACCAGAAGTAAGTCCTCCGTCATACTTCGTATCTGAAACTACTCAGGATGATCATTCACAAAAAAAGCTAACTCTAATTCTAAATTAAACGCTTTTGCCGCATTAACAATTCAAATGGAAGCATAACATACGATCCCAACTGTTTGAAATACCGACTAGTGGAAATCCTATCGCTAACATGCAATTGTCCGTTAGTTGAGCTAATCTCCATAACCCGAGATCCCTAATGTGTGAGTACATGGACCACTCCTTAATAACGTGTACTCAGTTATCCGAATAACACCCCGGCCTATCAGTTAGGTGCTTCTGATGAAAAAACGCACTCAAGCTCAGTAAGCAAGAAACCTAGTCACAGACAAAATATGCAACCTGGGTTACGCTCAATAAATGGAGTCCTGGATGTAATTTTCTAAGTACTGGAAAGAGACGGATGTCCCGATAAGAAGGAGGTCATTCTGATCTCATCAGTGGAGTGCAATAGATTAACAACTATAGAATTTCAGACTTGTGAGGTAAATATCCCTCCCGGATGACCTTATCAATAATGACCTTATCGTCTAACAGAGGGAAAGCAACGCTCCTAACAGAACCCCCGCATACTCTTTACACGATTATCACCACGGTCATTGTATAGACAATATTTTCATTCAACTGCTTTTAGGTTTTATCGACGGAGAAGGTCGAAAACAATGCAAAAGTGGATGACTTGACTTTTATGTCGAGATTGTGACTGTAATTGATTTCTTCAAAGGAAATATACCCTCTTCAGTGCATAAAAATATTTTAGGCTCTTTTTCTCGTCTAGAATATGATTAAACTATGAAATTAATACTTTCACCTTTGTGAATCAAATTATGTTTCCAGCTTACGTGTACCCCCACACATCCAAGAGCTGTCATAATTTCTATTAAACAGCATACACAACCGTAATTAACACATTTCAATATATTAAATAGTTGCGTGAGTATTGAAACATACATATCTATGTTTGCATGTGTGTGTGTAGAAGCGTTAGTGTTAATCAGCGCTGACTTACAATGGCGGCCAATAAGAGCACACATGCACAGCACACTGTGACTGTTGATTGTGTATTAAATGCAATCGGAGACTACTTTCACACTTAAACATACATACAATATATGTATGTACGGGCATTATCCATGTGATTATCGCCACGGTTACGATGTGGATGCTTGTATGTGCGTGCGTCTACTTAGCAATAGTAAATTCGCTTCACATTTGATTGGCAGTGTCATTGTCGGTGTCACCAGTATCACGGATTGCTCGCCCACAATTTACAGCTTTTATGAAGCACACACACACACATACAAACACACACTTAGATGTAAGTACTCATGCGCTGGCATATGAAGGAGGGTGTGTAAGAGCATTATTGGCTTTTATTGTCGCTTGTCAAATTGCATTGTTTCCAGGATTTTCATATAGTTTATTATGTCTCTGTCGTTGCATTGTCTGCTCATTATAAATATACTCTATGCGCTGGAATTTGTATGATTTTATACCCTAAATAGGGTATCTAAAGTACCTCAGTTTTTGAGTTATCGAGCTGAAATTTTGCATAAGGTCTTTTCTGCTCAAGCAGCGGTTCACTTGTTGGAATCGTTGGTATCGGAGCACTATAGCATATATGTATGTAGCTGCCATACAAACTGACCCACCATAATCAAGTCTTTGTATGGAAAATTTTTTTATTTGAGCAGAGATCTTTACGAAATTCGGAATAAGCAATTATGTAAAACAGCGCTATAATCTGCTAATATATTCTACAGATTGAATCATTATAGCATATAGCTGCCATATAAAGTGATCGATCATAATCAAGTCCTTATAAGGAAAACTTTTTTATTTGAGAAGATAACTTTACAAAATTCAACAAGAATTATTGTCTAAGGCAACATTATAATCTCCGAAGAAATTGTTCAGATTGGATCACTATATCTTATAGCTGCCATACAAACTGTACGATCAAAATTAGAATCAACATTTTTTTTTTTAATTTTGTGCTTTAAGAAATACACCTATGTATGTAGGGTATTTCAGCTTCATTACAGCCAAAGTTAATGCTTTTTCTTGTTTTCTATATTCATATGTGTTTATACATGTATAGACATACTATATGCATGTGTGTGTTTAAGCACACTGTCATTGGGTTATTATAGTTCACACATAATGACAGCATATCACGGAAATTAACGACTATCTTTAAACGCTGCAATATGAGAATTGTTTTTATGCATTACGAAGAGACATCCATACATACATACATATGTACATATTTATAACCGTAAGTATGTGTAATGAGTTTACAATGCATCAAATTGTATTTATGCCATTTGCTATGCATAAAAGAAGCACTTACGGCATATATATGTACAAACATAAATGCATACATATATATACAGTTTATCATATATATACATATGTATGTATATGCAGTATGTAATCATCTGTGCTATCACTTCCTTTTAATGCAATTTGAACTATCTGCAGTGGCAACAACACTAAGTGCAGTGTATTTTTGCAGCTCGCGTTGCAATCAAGCTCACACACACAAACATATATGTATACTTATTTCAAGCATTGCTTTTGCATGGCTCATATATCTGAACGCTCCAGTAACAATCCCTTTCATGAAAATCCATAATTGTTTATCAAACTTCCGCGCATAAAATTACTTATAGTCACATGAGCATTCAACCACCTCAATCAGTGATAAAGCGGTTATTCGAGCTGGTAAATCAAAATTAAAGCTCTCTTTGAATTTTATGCCTAGAGACTCAGTACTTCTTTTTTTGCGTAGATTTCTGCTGATAATTTGACTATCGCGCAATTAATATAGTTGTAGGAGATCTTCATATGAGGCACCTTAATTTGGTATCTATGGTAAATATCAAAAAAGGTTCCTCTATTGTGAACTGGTTATGAGGGATCCCTGGAGTTTTTTACGCTTGGTTTTAGTAGTCAAGTTTGCTTGTAGAAAGATGGAGGAGTTAGCTATAGCTGTGTCTTATGTTTCTCGAGCGACTCTTAGATTCACTAAGCTTCTGATATTTATGAAACGTTTTCTTGGTTTGTTATTATTCTTGGTGAATATTCTCACAATTAGAAAAGGGAACTATCAACCTAAGGGAATTCTGTTCAAACATGCCCTCAAAATAATATTACAATCGTAAACTAAATTTAGACTTAATTTATAACCTATAAACTAAGAAAATAACTCTGTAATTTGGATTTCCTAACGTCGTTAGATAGAGGAGAGCGGTTCAGTGGCTCATGTAAAATTCTGAATTATTTCAGAATATACTATATTTCACTATATTGTGTAGCACCTTAAGTATAAATGTACGTATTTACATACGTACTTATGTATAGCTAGGTAGGTACAAGAGTACTGTTCAGACTGAAGCCTTTCAGTTACTAGCAAGATGATGAAGATTTCAAAATTGGTTCACACCATTTGCTTTGCGTTTTCATGTCAGTGGCATATGTATATTTATGCATATGCTGATTTAATTTATTTATATCTGATATATTCTTAAAAATTATATATATTGGGTAGTCGAAAAAGTCTTTCCGTATTTTGTCAATAGATGTCATTCCAGTCGTTTAGCTCCAGTACTACCAATCACATTGCGTCATACCATATAGTGTTGGAAAGGTGAGATTTTAAGCTTCATTTAACCAAAAAATTAAATTCGGGGAAGTTGAAAAAACAGTTACAGCTATTCAAAAATAATTGAAAATAATGAAGAAATTCGCTATATTTTAATATAAAAAAGCGAACAATGCCATACAAGCCACCAATGAAATTTGTGAAGTTTACGAAGACGATGCTGCATCAGTTCGTGTAGCACAATGGTTCGCTCGCTTCCGTTCTAAAAATTTCGAAGTTAAAGATGCCCCTCACTCTAGTTGATCTATCCTTGAAAAAGTCGACGAAATTATGGAAAATATTGAGCAGGATCGTCACATAAGCAGCCATGACATCGCTAAGGAACTTAGCATTCATCATCGAACGGTTTTGAACCATTTAAAAAAGGCTGGCTACAAAAAGAAGCTCGATGTTTGAATACCACATGAATTGTCTGTGAAAAATTTAATGGACCGAATTAACATCTGCGATTCTTTGCTGAAACGAAATGAAATCGAACCATTTCTGAAGCGAATGGTAAGAGGAACTGAAAGGTGGATCAAATACTACAAAAATGTGCGAAAAGGATCAAGATCCAAGCGTGGTGAAACTCCAGAAATGGTCGCAGCGCCAGGATTGACGCTTCGAAAGGTTATGCTGAATGTTTGGTTCCAGTCCCAACCACTATGAGCTGCTCCAGCCTGATCGAACGATTGGTTCTACATTTTAGTGTCAACAAGTGATGAGATTAAAGCAAGCAATCAAAAAAAAAAATGACCAGAACTGATACACAGTAAGAGTTTCGTCTTCCATCAAGACAACGCTAGACCGCACACATGTTTGATGATTCGGCAAAAGCGGTGAGAGCTTGGCTGGGAAGTTTTGATGCATCCACCATATAGCCCTGCCCTTGTAACATCAGACTACCACATGTTTCGGTCAATGCAGAACTCCCTTAATGCAGTAAAGTTAGCTTCAAGAGAAGCCTGTGAAAATTACTTGTCGCAGTTTTTTGCCGAAAAACCAGAAAAGATGATGATGATGGAATAATGTCGTTTGCGAAAATATGACAAAAAGTGGTCGACCGAAATGGCACATAGTTGATTCATTAAAGTTCATTATAATTATAAATAAACAATATAAAAAATAAGTTGAAATTTGATTAGAAATACGAAAAGACTTTTTCGACTACCCACTATGTATAACAGGAACTTTTAAAACTCTAAGTTCTCCATAACTCTCTTGAATTGCCAGCAGATGTCAAATTTCTGGAAGGAAATCTGCTTCCATAGCTCTAAGTCTCCAGTCTCCTCTAGTTCCAGCTGTTGTGTGCTGATTATTTTTGAGAAAGCGACTCCTATTGATGTTTCGAGCATTCGTTAGCTTGATCTGTGGTGTTTTAACTGGGTCAAAATTATTTTAACTGCACCGATTCATACTTAGTATTAGTGTAATGTAATACTAAGTCTCCCTTCAAGAGGCAATTACGCGGTAACAAGAAAGTTCGGTCGCAATATTTTTTACAATTTTCGACAAAAGACTTCGAAAAATTATTTTTTTACGCTTGAGTTGCCAACTATTTTAACAATTACCTGAAAGGATAATGCTGAAAGCCAACAAAGGGTGATGAAGGGTGCTGAAGGGAAAAATCGATTTGACACCTACGCATTTGTTATTGTTGTTTGCATTTTATTAAGCATATGAAAATATGCAGATAAGCTTTGTTACCTTTTCAGATACATACATACAGACATTTTATTGACTCATTCAAGTGGAATTGCATGCGTGTGTGTGTGTGTCTGATATACCACTTATAATCACAGCGGATTTGCCGACTTTTTATCTTACCTGCTTATGTGGATGTGTGTGTGCGTGTGTGAGCGGAGGCGATAAATAAATGGCAACGGAAAGAAAACTGCGCAGCACGCAACCAATTGCTTTGTTGTTTTTGTTATTGCCGCTGCCCTTACTTTGCTGTGTGGCTGAAGGATGCCGCTGGCGATGCTGGCTGACTCAAGCCCTATTTGTTGAATAAGCGGCGAACAAATGCAAATTGTGGTGAATAAACAAATACGACGAAGTCACTCTCGAAATTATTCGCGTTTAATTCGTGTTTTTTTTTGTTTTTTTGCGAGCAGTTTTGGCTTTTTGTCAGCGCATGAAGCGTTCACTGCACTCTCCTGTGAATAAATTTGAGGTTTTGTGAGTACTATGCGCGCGCACTTGCCATACAATTCCCGTTATAAGCACTTACGTACGCAGTAGTTCAACACGAGCTTCAAGGAGGATATAGAACAGTGTTGTTGTTATTGCTATTAAGTCCTTTTGTGAGCGAATGAACGGCTAACAACGCCCACACAAAGGCGCTTACTCAATGGTTCACTAGGCTCAGCGGCTCACAATTATAACGGTATTCAGCTATAAGACGCTCTCCGAAAAGGATATGAGACGCTTTCCCGAAAGGATATGGATATGTCGCGCTCAGCAAGGACTCTTTTCGCGCAGAGATGCTGTGTCTGAGTTTGAGCGCAATTAATGCTCCTTCTGTTGTTTATTGTTGTTGTTTGAAACACTCACTTTACTTGCATTAAAATTTTCAATTAAAAATCGCTTCTTCTTTGTATCAATTTACCGAAAATATATTAAATTATTTCGAAGTAATTACGAATCACTACAATCGTTTGAGCGCGTTGAAGTCAAACTGATTTCAAGTGGCGTACAATTCCAGCGTCGGACAATGGTTATGGAGGTAAATGTGCTCACTACTTGGCCAGACAATGTGCGCAGACTGGTTGTTGACACCATTGAGTGAGTGAGCAAGTGAGTGGATTATGTGCTCACGATATACACTGTGAAGCGGTGAACTGTTGACTGGACACCATTGAGTGAGTGGGAGAGGGAGAGTGTCAGCAAATGATTGGATGAGTGAGTGGATAAAGTGCTCATGAGATACTCTGTCAAGCGTTTAACTTGTGAGTGAGAGTGGAAAGAAGAGTAATATTTAATTTAATATGAGTGTGTTTATTTTCTGTTGCTGGTTACCAGCTGGAGCGCTGAGTGCTTTCGAAATGAGTACTGAGCGAAGCACTTTAACCGGCACATTTTTGTTGAGTGACCATTCACTCAGTACTTGTAAGACTGTCATTTTCACTCCAACAGGAAAACACACTCGCTTCAAAATAATCTCTTTCAACTGAGTTCAATATTGCGTCCAAGTCCCCTAAACGCTTTGAGTGCCCTTAGTTTACTGAGAATTTTATAATTTATTTTTTATTTGTTTTAATTTAAACAGGTTCTTTGCTCTGTGTTTTGATTGTCTTCGTTCTCATGAACTGACGACAAATGGTAATGGGAGCTTCTTAGGGTCAGCGCTTTTTTAGTGGCACTGCCACACATGTGGAGTTTGTAGCCAAGTCACATACACATATAAACACATATCCACATAACTTGATTAGATTCTTGTGCTCCATTCTAGCAATATATAATATATGGATTATGGGGAATATGCATATAAATACGCATTTTCCATTATATAATTGTTTACAACTTTTTATAGTCCATTATTTTTCTATATTTATTTCGTTGCGGTTCTTATCAGCACTTAGTACTTTAATGCAACTACTTTATATGAAAGCATGCATAATACGTACATATATATATGTACATATCTATGTATGTACTTTGCGAATCTACTCACATATTGCCTGTTGATTATCGACGTAAAAAATCTCGGATTCTATGTGAAATATTGAAATACAATATTAGTAGCCATATTTGCTTGTAAAGACAAGACATAATAATATTAGACAAACTGAATCAGGTTATTGAACCAACCAGAGAGTCACCAACCGTCTAATATCCAAACAATTTCGCTAATAGCGATCAGAACTCTCCAGGAAGTATCAAAGTTTCAAGCACGTTTCTATAACGAAACTTTTTTATAAAGGTTTCGAGTCGGCTTGTAGAAACTTCTTGAGACTCCGCATTTGCATGGATAATATAAAGTCGCATGTAATAAAAGAGTGGAGCAGCCTGATAAAGATCTAGTTAAAATATCTAACCACACGATTACGAGATATGACTTTGGATCCAAAAAGAATCCTAAATTTCATAATTTTCCAAGTTTTCTACATGATAGATCAAACTTTATGCTAGCAATCCCAAAAAAACTTAATACAAGCAACATCTAAAGCAACGACTTCAAAATAAACTACGGAGTATGGGCGGGGATATATTTCAAGTATTTTGACATCTCTCTTTCTGTCCATCAACCAAACTCAGGCATCATCTTCCAAGCGGCCTGTCGAGGTCACTTGAATGGGTTATATTAGGTTAATCATTCTGAGCAAATAGCTCTTAACAGATGGAATTCCATAACAAACTGCAAAGTAACTAAACTGATATGACCCAAATGAGGTAGGAATAGAAGCAAGAACTTTTTGAATATGTCCAGATATATTATATACAGACTTACAGTTACTGAACGGCGGTACAACTTATTTTTATGTTCGTGTTAAATTTGATCTCCAAATGTCAATTAGTTTGATGGTTACTATATGACGAGAAAAGTTTGTTTTGCAGATCAGAACATCTTATACATACTTATGTATATACATATGTAGATCCAACTAAAACATTTTGGTTGATATCTTCGATATGAAATGTGTCAATGCCAGACTGATACTAAAATTCTTTAGTTGTAGTTTAGTGGAGTTGAGATACTTGACAACGTTGCTGAGAACCTTATATTTATCAAAGGCATTAATACTGTTGACAAGGCATGAATTTATGGCAAATTTCGACTGGTAAATTTCGACGGGTGATGTGTTTCTCCGAGGCCTGAATAGAAGCGAGATTGTCTGCATAGACTTTAGACTTATAATAGTCTAATGGTTTGATATCATAGGATCTTGATGGTTAATCGACCGGCTCAAAACGAGAAGTTATCTGTTCGCTGGCGTGTTCTTTCAAAAAATCCATTGATTGATGTGATGTGTGGGAATTGGCGCCGTTTTCTTGAAACCAAATGTCGCCAAGATCACGAGCTTGAATTTCAGGCATCAAATAGTCGATTATCGTGGTGTGAAAATGGTCGCCATCGACGGTTATGTTCACACCGGCATCACTTCTGAAGAAATAAGGACGGATGTTTCCACCGCCCCACAAATCACACCAAACCGTTATTTTTTCTAGATAAAATTGCATCTCTTGAATCTCTTCAGGGTGCTAATTTTTCTTGTTTACATACCTAGTGAGCCAGAAATGGGCCTCATCGGTGAAACAAATTTGGCTCGAAAACGTCTGATCTTCTTGGAACTTTTCAAAAGCCTATATAGCGAAGCGATGTCGCCTGGAGAGGTCAAGCGGCTTCAGTTCTAGTACAAGCTGTATTGTGTACGTTTTCAATTTAATATCTCGACGTAAAAAGCTCCGAGTCGCTCCATACGTCAGTCCGAGTTGCTGCGAACGGTGCCGAATCGACTGTCCAAAAAGTATCTCTACTTTGATCACCCGTTATATGAAGAAATTTTTCAAATCGGACCGCTTTACCATATATTTATATAGCTGTCATAGAAACTGATCCATCAAAATCAAGAAAAATATCTTTTGTCACCCTTTAATGCTAAAAAGCAATGCACCTGTGAAGGGTATGATAGCTTCGGAGCAAGCGAAGTTAACATTTTTTCTTATTTTATGTATCGTTCGACTTACGTCTAACCTTTTAGTCACCACTTTTGCTTATCCTCCAGGATATTTGCTTGTTTTCATAAAGTTCTTTGATGATTGATTACCGTCTACAAATTGAATGCCTGGTTTCCACGGGGATTATTACTGGCGGTGGGCCGTCGAGTGTTTGAATGTCAGTGGCTGGTGTCGTCTGGCCTCTTAAATGGTTATCCCTGTGTATGTAAGCGTGTCTATCTGTATGTAAACTTATGTGTATGTTTATTTGCAGAGCCAAGATGGATGACCGGCTGCAAGCTGCACGGCAAAGTGACTTCTTCTTCATGATTTTCACGCTCCAGTAGCGGCGCTGCACTGTTGCCTTGGCGACTTCTGTTTCTTCTTCTTCTCCCACGAGCGATAAGCGCGTCCAAATGGCGCATTTGCTGATAGCCGCCGACTTTTTGTTGTTGAGATTTTTATTTTTTTTTCGTCGAGAATTTTTATGTTTTTGCTGCAACGCGCTTTGCTTAATTCACTTCACTTTTTTCATGGTTTGTTTATTTTTGTTTATGTACTTGTTGTTTTTGCTTCTACACACAGTTTACTTACTATTTTGTTGACTCTGTTTACATTCGATGGTTGTTTGCATTTCGCTTCTGTTTTGCTTACTGCACAGCGCTCCATTAAAAGTGTGTGTGTATGTGTGTGTGTTCCATTGCTTGTGTGTGTGTATGTGTGCCTTTATTAATCAACTGTGGCATTTATTTTTAGTCCCAATGCTCAACTGATAAGCGTTTGTTTTCTCAAATTGTTTTTATAAAAATTATTTATTCTTTGTTTTTGTTGCTGTTGTTGTAGTTATTGATTTGCGTCTCTTTTTTGTGTTTATTTGTCAACGGGTATGTTGTATAATTTATGATTGGTAAAATGGGAGATACCAAAATACCATTCCAAACCCACACTGTACCGCTAGAGTTACCGAATAACTGTGTTATGTTCAATTTTCACACACACACACCTACATTTTATTGCACATACATACAAACATTTCTCGTTAGTGATAACTTGTCAAAGCAGGTTATGCCGCAATTGAAGCGTTGAAATTAGAGCGAAAAAGTGTGGCGTTGTATTGATCTCTATATACATACATACATATGTATGTATGTACATACATATATATTTATTAGGGTGTGTAAAAAAAATCATAATTTCATTCACATAATCTGGAGATGGCGAATCCGATTCGCTAATTGATGTCGATAGAGCAGACGTTCCGTTGTCCCACCATAAAGAAGTTCGAATAGCAATTACCCGCCTGAAGAACAACAAAGTGGCGGGCGCCGATGGATTGCCGGCCGAACTATTCAAGCATGGCAACGAAGAACTGATAAGGAGCATGCATCAGCTTCTTTGTAGAATATGGTCGGATGAAAGCATCCTCGGCGATTAGAAATAAAGTGGCCTTTGACCAATCCACAAAAACGGAGACCCCACAATCTGCGCAAATTTCGATACTAAATGAGGTTTCAGAAAAGGTGATTCTCTATTATGGGACTTCTTCAATCCTCGTAGAGAAAATAATTCTGCAACTCAAATCGAAATAGAGAAGGCACAATCTTCTACAAGAGTGTAAAACTGCTCATTGGCCATAACAACCCCGTCGTTAGTTGCGTTCTCTAGCTTGGACAGAGAAGCGAAACAAATGGATGAACGAGGGCAAAAGAAAATATCTTCTGTCATCAAGCATACAGTGGTCGCACTCGCGACTTGGCTCCCACGTCACTGTTGACAGCCATAACTACGAAGTCGTAGATGATTTCGTCTATCTTGGAACCAGCATTAATACCAACAACAAAGGCAGCTCTGAAATCCAAAGCAGAATAGTTAATTGGTTCTCCATTGGCGTCTTGCGTTCTAGCGATGACAAATTATGCAAATTATTTTTGGACTAAAGTGGAACGCAGGAGATCTTCTTAACTATGTGTTCTGAGCAAAGTTCTTATTGTCGCATTTGTAGGGGTTCTTACCGAACACTGTCCAATAAGCATTCATGTGGTAGTGCTTAAAGTCTTTTCGGACGCAGGTTGTCGAATTTACATGGAGGAGGGTAGGTGGAAATATCGCAGGAGAAAGTGCTTCATTGTCCAGTCTTTGCAATACTGCGGTTGAAAAATCTCGACAGTTTTACCTCCGTTGAACCAGGGGACCTATTAAGCAGAAACTGACATTATTATATAGGAGCTTTAGGTAACATAATGGACAGTAAAAAGCGACTGTAAACCAGTGTTATTTAAAAGCATATAAAGAGTGATCCATTTAATTTTACTTTCGAAAGAACATTCTTTGGCATTTATTTTTTGAAGATTATCTCTTTCAAATGTTGGCCGTGGCTACGTCTCAGATGGTCCATCCGTTGAGTCCAATTTTCGATGACTCGTTCGAGCATTTCGACTGGTAACTGGCGAATGACACGCGTGATGTTTTGCTTCAAGGTCTGAATCAAAGTGGGATTATCCGTATAGACTTTAGACTTTACATATCCCCACAGGAAATAGTCTAATGGTGTGATATCACATGATCTTGGTGGTCAATCGACCGGCCCAAAACGTGAAATTATCTGCTCACCGAAGAGTTCTCTCAAAAAATCCAAGGATTGATGCCATGTGCGGGAAGTGGCGCTGGCTTGTTAAAATCAAATTGACGGTTACGTTCTCACTGGAATCATTTTTGAAGAATTATGGATGGAATATACACTCTCAACTACGGCTGAACTATTTGCAAACGTAGTTCAGACGAGAGTATTTTCATGATGAAATGCTAAATAATACTGAACAAAACTAACAAGACGACTGACGCGTGATTTGTAAAAGCAAAGCTATTAAAAATGTAGCTCTACTTGGATCACCCGTTAGTGTTAATTTAAGACATATGTATATATTTTTATGCTTGAACTCGCTAACAAAAATTTTTATCATTATAATTCTTAAAAAAAGGAAACGTGTTTTTAAGTATCTACCAAACAATTCTTCAGAATATAAAGTGAAAAAAATAATATGTATATACTTTTTTGGCTCACCCTAATATTTATCTCTATATTTGTTTATATGTATATGTGTATATGAAATGCTGGTGAACAGGATAGTGTTTTCTAAAATCAGCTAGTTAGTAATACATAGATATCTGCATAGCTATATACCTATGTCAATATGCCAGGTAGTGTGAGATGTTATACTCATGTATTCATAGGCCATGTGTGTATTCGTCCATACTTACTTACATAAGTATGTTGATAAATAGTTTTACATATAATTATTTTAATTTATATTTTTAATGTCTTCTTTAATATTTTGCGTTTACATACATATATTACGTACGTTATACATTCATATACATACATATGTATATGTATGTGTATGTATATTAATTCAGGCATAGATTTGGTTAATGCGTTTGCGCACTTAATGGTTTGAGGTAGGGCAATTTATGTTTGAGATTACTTTAGTTGCTTTTTTGTGAGGTCATTGAACGTCTTGAAAGCACACGCACACATACATACATACATGTTTACATTCGTTGAAATAGACAGCTGTGTGTGGAAGAGCTTTAGTGATATATGTATAACCTTAAAATACTATTACATAAAGTAGCTCGCATATACATACATATATGTAAGTACATACATAAGTATGTACATACAATGTTGAATCATCGACATTTGCCCTCTTCTTAAAGTGATTCAGCTGATCTTGATAAGAATCTGTGCATTTAATTTACATTTTTCGGACGCATGAAGTTTTTATGAAAGTTTAACTTTCGGCTGTCCAACAAGTGAACTTTTATACATACATATATACTTATGTACATATATATGTATGGTAGGTGGTCTAATGCATACATTACATAAACAAATAATTAACATATTTTCGCTAAAGCGATCTATTACAGCCGACTATAAGTTCTCGCCTGTTGAGTACTCTCTTTGGTGGTCACCTTGCTGACCACAATTCTTATTCGCATGGAAATTGAAGAATTTTCATATAAGTATGCCTCTAAGCATCCTTAAGTTTTTACCCACAATCCTCAGTAAATACCGCCAATCATTACTTTTCCTTGTCCAATCATACTCGATATCGAAAAAATGGACAAGAGGGACCGAGAGAACGAGTTAACATTGTAACTAGTTTGTTGTCAGATTTTACCCTACGATTCTTTTACAATCTTGGTACAAATAAATTATTTTTGTTAAGAGAAAACAGGAAAAAAGTTTACTTTGGCCGAATCGAAGCAATAATACCAATAACAGACGTATTTATTTTATCATATAACGATACAAAATGATCTTTAACTCGATTTTAGAGATTCTACCGTTGCCCTAGACAATAATTTTTACCAAATTTCTAGCAGATATCTTTTCAAATAAAAAAGTTTTTCGTACAAGGACCTATTTTAATGCTAAATTGTTGTGAAGAAAAGTATGAGAGAAAAGAAGAGACTACAAGTATTTGTCTTATATGAAGATGGCGTGGTTAAATCACTCAATTCATTTTGCCGATCAATTACTATTTATATATCTTATAGGATCTCTGACCTTTCCTTCAGCGTGTTACAAACTTCATGACAATTTTGATACGAGTGTACCCTTCCTAGGTCACATATGTACAAATGATGTCCAACGGAGTCCAAGAATACAACTTTTCACAAAAATGTTCTGAACGCTGTAGGAGGTTTAAACTTGACCGTAAGTTTGGAAATTAATTTCTGAGTAAACATAAATTAGACAATGGAAAAAGATTGAATAAAAAGTCAAAGAGAATTCATGTTTTTCAAGAACGGAAGAATGAGGGTTTCTCAAGAAATATACCTTAAAGAAATTTGGATATTTAGAGTGATTTCTGCGATGGCACTTTCTATGATGGCACTATTAGCCAACCACAAGCGAAGTAATGCCGGCTATGCTAATGTTTCGTTTAAGTTTATGGTAGAATCAAATTGAATATTGAAGAGTTTCTAGCTCAAACTCCAAGATAAAAAATTATTATGTTTTTTATGTTCACTATTTTATTCAATTAATTTATTTCGATGTTTATCGAATTTAGATAGCTTATTCAGCTTGAAAACTCTCTTCCATATTCACATCGTATTCCCTATATATCATTAAAATTTCTGTATACACTCGAATGTTTGACTTTTTTATAGTAATTAATTATTTAAATTGAAAGAAAAAATATTTTCATTAAGTTGAAAATGAATTACATATATAACCAAAACTTTCCCACAATTTCTCATAAGGTATCTACTACTTGTTGCTAACACCAATACGTACATCTTCATTAAGCGTGATGCACCTACAGTAGTACCTACTAATTAATCAGTGCTTTGATAATAATGAAGTTCTGATAGATTAACAGTGCACTGTTATCATTGGCACTCATGCTCTCTTCTAAGCTGGTAACAGGTGCTATAATGCATATGCTCCCACCCAGCAGGAAATTGGTGAGATTATATATAGATTATTAGATAAAGATTGAGATTTTATATATGTACATGCCAAATTTTTTCTGGAAACTTATTATTAATACCAAGGGAGTTCATACAAATAACTCTTTCCTTATATGTAAAGAAATGAAAGTGATCCAATAACGATTTTCAATAAATTTATGTCATTGTAGAAGCTTAATATAATTATTGAGAGTCCTATTTATCTTTTTTCTATACCAAAGAATAGAGGATCCCTTTCCTTTAAACTCTGATATGTGCTTTTATGTTGCAAACAGCGAAACTGATAACTTTGGGCAACTCTGAGCTCCCGAAAATTCTCCGTAGTTTCTACTTCTTCTTCTTCTTTGCTTTCCTACTAATGACCGAATATCCAATTGAAAGACTCGGATGCTTCATACATCATACAAAAGATCACAATGATTTTATCCAGAAGACTTTGAAATTATTAAAAGTTGTAGTATTATTGTAGTATATAGTATTATTATTAGTATATAGTATAATATTAGTATCCTATAGATTATTTCTTATCTCTAACTGCAGGTCAGCGAAGAACTTAAGTTCTTTCGACAGGAAATTTTATAAATTCGTTTTCTTTTGCTGACAGTAAAACCACTATAGCTTTGTTTATCACTACTTCTGTCAGAGAAATACGGTCTTGATCAGTATTTTATAGCGCAAAGCTCTGGGCAGGAGAGCTATCGACCATACTTCTTAATCAAGCTTCGTACAATTCGTAGTACCTTCGGTCTAAAGCTCCTTTAGAAAATTATAAAAGATCACAGCGATTAAAGTAGTAGTGAACCAAACCATACGGTATGAATTCAAACACATATCACAAATGGTTTCCATAGCTCTTATTGGAGCTTAAAGGAGTGGAAAATGGAAAATTCCACAGAAACGAGGTGACTTGAATCACACAGAACTGTTCTAACTTAAATTAATAAAAAAAACATTCTTTAGACTTTATTCTACTGTCAGATCATCGTTACTTTTTCAAGGAACAAAAACTAATTATGGTGAAGCCTTTAGCTGTTGTTGGAAGAAGGTTCCATCATCCAGTAGACTGGTCTGTGACTAATACTGTTTCGGGTGACCAGAAGCTGAAGATTGCACAAAAAATCGTTTCGAACCATTTACATAAAGCTGGCCACAAAAAGAAACACGATATATGTCTGACACATGAGTGAACGAAAAAACTGAAAACCGATTCATTTCTGATGTGGATTGTTACTGTTGATGGAAAGTGGTGCACTAATGGCTTAACAGCTACGACAAGCGAAAATCGTCGTGATCAAATCGCGGCGAGACGGCTTAAATAGTGACTAAGCCAGGATTGATGGTAAGGATTCACGGTAAGTAAGGTTTTGCTATGCGGTTTGGATGGGATTTGCAAGGAATTACCTACCATGAGTTGGTCCCCTACGGTCAAACTTTCAACTCGAACCTGTGCTATCAACTATTGAACCGTCTGAACGAAGCAAACGCCCATAAAAGGCAGCTTGGATCAATAGGAGAGGATGTGTTCCATCAGAAGCTTCGGTAGCTTGGCAGGGAGGTTTTTAAGCATCAAGCTTATAATCTGGATCTACGCCATATGTTTACTTCCTATTCCTGTTAATGACAAATGATTTTGACGCAGAAAAATTTGTCTCAAGAGAATCTTTTGACTAACAAAAACAAATCGTCATAACTTTTTTATGTGGGAGTAAACGACTTACTGTTCTTTTTTTATTTGGGAGAATATTATTTAAGTTTCTGAAACATGAATGCTTGGCAGTCCGTCATAGCGCTCAAAGTGAATTTGAATGGGATTTAGGCGGCAATCCCAGAGTAGATGGCTCATTATGAGGTTTTTAAACATATTTTCAAAGTCTGGAAGTATTGCAAGAAGACTGTACCCTCGAGATATGTATGTTGGAGTTCATGAAACAATTGCGCCTGTTGCATTGTTAATTCAGGCAAATCCAAAACTCGCAATTCGGATTTAGCATACGGTTATTACTTGTACAACGGTAATGGACTTAAAGCTGTTACTGTAAAAAATTCAAATAACAAGCCGGTTAAACCCTCTAGATTTGCCTATTCGTCTGAAATTTTGCCAAAAAATGATTGAAACGATTGAAGAAGACAACAGCTTCATAAATTGCCTGTGCATGTCTGATGAGGCTGATGTTGATCTAAACGGAAATGCAAACAATCAAAATTTTCGGATATGGAATGAATCAAATCCAGAACAATCAACGGGACACTGTGTGGTGCGCAGTTTCATCAAAGTATACTGTCGGGCTATAATTCTTTGAAGAAGACGGTGTTACAGTAATGGGTTGAATGAGTTTTTTTTAGCCAGAACTGCGCCGAAGACGTACAGATATCCTTTTCAATAGCGTTTGGTTCCAGCAAGATGGAGCAACTTCACACGTAGCCATACCGATTATTTCGGAGCTCCAACGAAAATTTGAAAACAAATGAATACCAAGAAACTTTCCGCTGGTCCCCAAAGTCACTTGACCTAACTGCACCATACATTTTTTGTGGGATTATCTCAAGTAAGAGGTGTACAAAACAAATCCCAGATATCTGACTGAATTGATACCGTCAATTGAATCGATAATTGAGGCAATTCCGACTTAAAATCTTCAGGCCGCAATAAATAATTTTCTAATTTGGTGCTGCTTATGTGGAGCTGAGCATGGAGGTCATTTACGGTCCATACCATTTCTAGCGCTGTTAGGTCCACATGACCGAAACAGACACTGATTTACTTATATCCCGTCAAGGTCTGTCTTAAAACGTTATAACAACAACATCAACAGTATCTAATTCATCAAAACTAGATGACTAGAAGAAATAAGTGGTCTGCACTATATAGGACTACTATATAGGATTTGTTATAGACTTTCATATCGTTTGTCTGTATCTTTGTATAGAAAAGTACATATGTATGTATGTATGTGTATTTGTATGCGTACATACAGACATGTGTTATATAAAAGCATAAGAACACACTTCGCTGCCTCGCATTCATGAGTGAAGTTGTTAAACATTATTGACAGTGCTCATTTGTTATTGTTGTTTTTTCGACTCATATGTGCCAGCGACGGCAGTCCATGCAATCAGCATGACCGTCATATGGTAGTATTTTCCTGCTCCATTGAAGTTGCTTTTGCTCCGCTGAGTTGAGTGAGCGCATACCTTTCCACTAGCACTTCGCTTGCAGCCTGTTGTATGCTCACACATATTCATATACATAAATGTACGTACGTATGTATGTATTTATGTCCACTATAACTCATGTGGTTGTTATGCCACTGCGGTGGACAGTCGCGGACAGGTCTGCCAAGGAGTAGAATGCTCATACACACACAAACAACAACAATAATAGCAAGCACGGTTGTTAGGCTGTCAAAGCGATAGGCAGGCAAGCAGGCAGGTCGACCGGCAGCAGTCAAACGGGTCGGTGACTGGACTTAGCACACACCGCACACGGCACGGCACACCAGTCCACCACAGTCGCGCACACACACACATACAAAGCGGTGGGGCGCTTGGCATGTGGGTTGCCGGGCACAGCAGCAGCGGCCTGGTTGCCTGGTCGTCGATTTGTGTGCGGCGCTGTTCGAATTCTGTTTATTTATTTTGGTTTCAATTTTCAATATTTTCTTCTTGTTCTTCCTTTTTACCAATTTCAATTGCTCGGTTGTTGTTCACAGTTTTTAGTGGCTCAAGTTGCTGTGTTATTGCAGACATCTAACATGTTGTTGTTGCTGTGTTGATTTTTATTGTTATTGTTTTTGTTTTTGTTTTTTGTTATTGCTGTTGTACTCCTTGTTATTGTTGTTTTACTGCTTGTTATTGTTGTTGTACTGCTTGTCGTTGTTGTTGTATTGCTTGTTATTGTTGTTGTACTGCTTGTTATTGAATTGTTTGTTATTGTTATTGTACTCCTTATTGTTCTTGTTGTGCTGCTTGTTATTGCTGTTGAAGTTTTGTTTGAAGTGGCAACATGGATACGTTTGTTGTTGTTGTTTTTTTCTTTTTGTTGTTTTCTGCTTTTGCTGCCTATGTTATTGTTGTTTTTAATTTTTTTTTATTTTTATTTTCTTCATCTGCTATTTTTTGTTCTTGCTGTTATTATTGTTGTTGATGTTGTGTGCGAGAGTGGCAACATGGGTTCTGTTGTTGGTTTTTTTTTCGTTGATTTCGGATATTTTGTTGTTGACTGGTTTTACTGGCTGTTTATTTTTGTTGTTTTTTCGTTTTTTTGTTGTTTTCTGCTTTTACTGGTTTTGTGTTGTTGTTCTTGTTTTCATGTTATTGTTTTTATTCTTTTTTGCTTTCATTGTTGTTGTAGTATGTTTTTGCTTTGTTGTTTTAATTTCAAATTTTTTGTTGTTTTTATTTTTTATTTTTTGTTTTTATTGCTCTCATTTCTCTGCTCCTTCCATTCCTTCACTTTTGCTTAGACCTCAATTTTAGCTTGGCATTTTCGGTATAAATTTGACTTCGAGTGGGTAAATATGTTTTTGGAGTATATTTGCTGCTTTTGTTGCTTTTTCTCCTTTACTCCATTCAAGTGAATTAAATAAGTGGAAGTTGTTGTTGGTAGTTAGTTACGAGTTCAAGCCGCCAGCGAAAGCAGCTACATTACAGCGATTAGAATGCTTTGAAGTCTTCCTCCAGCGCCGTGATCCGCGCACTTTTTGCGCATACTGCGGACGCGGATATAAAAGTTATCGTTGCAAGCCAGGGGCACATACCCAACCACACACACATACACACACGGAGAACGTGTCTCTTGTGTATTTTAATTCCGCACTATGCTAATCTTTACCCGTTTTGCCTTTGCCGTTAATTTATTCCGCCATTTCGTGAGGATTTTTGTGGTGTCGAATATTTTCGTTTGTTTGGCATTTTTCGCCTCTTCGCCTCCTCGGATATTTGTAATATTTTTATAATTTTTGCTGTTTTCAGCAAATCCGCTGACATGCGCAGTTGTTGTTGGCGCTGTTTCGTTTGTTTTGGTAGCGTAAGGTTGGGATTTGTGGCGAGGCATGAAGGTTTGATATGTGGTAATGTTTATGTATGTAGTTACAGGGTGATGCATAGCATGGTAAATGAAGAAGCATTAAGTTCGACTGAACGGTTCATTAGAATTTTTAATTGAAGGCATATTAACAGTATTAAATTTGTGGACATGCCTGCTAGGTGATCAGAAGATTGAGATGACATTGGGTGGAAATCTCATTTCATTTTGGTTCGAAGGAATTAAATTAGCAATTACTTGTTTAGTCCATTATTTGATAGACTAAGGTTGCGACTCAAAGCAATCTCTGTGTACGAGATCATATCGATATTGGTGCAAGGGTGTATAGAACTACTGAATAGTCTATCAGATCGAAACCAAGTGCACCTCATCTGAGTGCCCGGTCACAAAGGTATAGTCGGGAATGAACTGCCTGATAAGCTCACTCGTTCCAGAGCATCTACTAACATCCTTCCATCCACTGAATCCTTCATGCCGATGGGTCCCCACAACGTAAAGGAGCTGCAACGCAAGGAAGAAGGAGTAGGCAGAAAGAGGTATTGGCAATAGCTCCAAGGCATGCACCATGCCCAGTTGCTAATGGGGGGTTGCAACATCAGTAGATTTAAATATGGGGACAAATTCAGATTACTTGTCGTATTCTACTCTGGCCACTACAAGCTGAAAAAGCACTTATACGACATGGGCCTAGCTCCTTGCGTAAATTGCCAGTTCTGCGACAGGCAGCCTGAACTACCAGAACACCTGCTAATAAACTGCACAGCAGACTGCAGACGCTGATTAAAGGCTCTCGGATCCAAACTTCCAATTAAGGACGACATCGCTTCTCTTTGAACTAATTTTATCGAGATTAATATATTGATATTCTGTGTTTGGGGTGTAGAGACACAAAACGATATACTTTGATAAGTTTTGGTATCGAATCCATAATAAATTTGAGAAATTCACTTACGACAACGTCAAGCATAGTCGAATCGCGGTGAGACAGAGCTAATGGTGGCCAAGGCAGAACTGACAATTAGGAAGGCTTTTCTACATGTATAACAGGATTACCAGGGAAATATATTGGAATTTATCAATATTCTGGGGTTAGTTTGGTCGTTGTGACTTAGGAGAGGACACAGCAGATCTTAGGTCGCGGTGCAATACTCATCTATTTGTCTTACTACCAGGGAATTATCTGCAATGAACTGCTCCACTACGGCTAATACATTCATCTTAAACTCCAGACCTGGTACCAAGTGATTACTACTTATTTCTGTCTATAGTGAATACTTTCGCTGGTGAAAATTTCACATCAAGAGCAGCTTGTTGTAGATTTTGATTGTCTCAATTTTTTTTTTACCAACTTGGGTCGAGTGGTTTTATAAAAGTTCCATTATCTTTAAAATGGCGAAGGGTATTCAATGAAATGGTGCATAATTGACATAGAACGGATCATTCTAACTAATACCTGAGAAATAATTTGTTTCAAATTTTATATTTCTAATGAAACTTCGTGAGGAGAATCGGTGCGAATGTTGGAAAAGGCTTACGGTTATGCAGATTTATCAAAACCACAAGCATACGAGTGGTACAAAGTCTTCAAAGACGGTCGAGAGATGGTTGATGACATGCCTCGTTCTGGTCGAGGTTAAATATTTTGCGTTTTATTTGCAATTTTCGGATACTTTTTTGCCACAATGTATGAACGATATAAAACCAATCCGAGCCCAGGACGGAGAACGTAATTTTTGGAATATGGGTGTGAAGAAAAGTAAATGTATGCCAAGTTCTAATATATTTGGATGGCGTATTTTTTTAAGTTTATTAATAATTGAGCTACCAATTGTGAGCTATAAAAATCCAAGGGATTTAAAATTATATTTTGTTGAGGATTTGTATATTACTGGAACATGAGCTAGTTATTTAACGTTATTCATATTTTCCTTCTGCATTATAAGCTGGTTATAAACAAAGTTCTCTCTAAGTCTTGCTGAGTGGACTCTAAGAGTTTGTTAGTGCCGCATATTAAATTTTTATAGGATCTCTACTGGTCTGACCTACTTTTAAAACCTCTCAGAATTCATCTGCTTGGAAATCTGCAAGGCTAAATAATAGCCGGAGTCTTTCGGCGAAAAGCTGTGATATTATGTATTAGGTATAATAGATATGGTAATATTGTTAAGTAATTGGCATATGAAGCACCCTGTATAGTGAATACGGTGAAGATATAAGCATAACTTGATAAACACATACAGGCAACCACATATAACTCATGCATAAATAAATATACATATATGTACATATATATTTGGACATACATATTTTTGTTTATATACATGCATACATATATTAATATTGGTGTTTATGTAGTCACACATGTCAACAAAAGTGTGTGTTTACTTCCTTTTATGAGCTTTAGAACTTTCAAGCGATACAAGCTCATCACACCACCACATGCACATACACACATGCACATTTCTTACAAACGTATGTACATTTCCAATGCTTGTGTATTATTTCTGCGTGCTTTTCGGTGTTTTATTCATTGCCACTTTTATTTTGCATTCAAAAAAAAATTGTTTTTGTTGTCCAATTTATTTTTGGAGTTTTGCATTAAAAGCAAAAATTTTTCGCGTGAAACGTGAACATTTTAATTTATGAAATATTTGAATTTCACCAGGATATAATAATTTGCTATATGGATGTGTGCATATGTAGGTGTACGTGAGGTAAAGAGGGGTCAATGAAATTTAGGTATGGATATCTGATTTGCATATCAATTGCTTTTGGGTTAGTGAGTAATTTTTTAGGGAAGCGCTTATTTTATATTCCTTGACATATTTTTAACTCTTAAATTAAATTATTATGCAAAACTTTTATTTAAATAACGCTTAAGTGAAGCATAAGAAAATGTTCCAAAAAGTTAGATTTAGTAAATATGTTATTCCTTTCCCAACTTCATGTAATTTTTTCAAAACCAAAACTATCTTTAAAAATTGCTTGAAAATCAGCAAATTTAAACATTTTTTTTGGCGACAAATTTTAGCATTTTTCTGCACTAATTTTTCAACATACTACTGTGGGCAAAAAATACTAAGACTTTTTAATTTAAATTTCGCAAGTCAAAAATTAAGGTTATGTTAACAGTTTTCTTCGATTATCGAGGTGTGGTGCTCTCCGAATTCCTTCCGACTGACCAAACTGTTAACAAGGAAATTTTCGACTAACATCGTGGCGTAACCACCACACTTATTCGCCTGATTTAGCTCCGTGTGACTTCTGTCTATTCAGTAAACTTAAACGGATGTCTGTTTATATAAAGGAATCCCCCCATTAAAATAGGGCTTCACTTGTTTTGACCTAACTCGGTTTACTGCATCAAATCTCATTCTCGAGGATTATACAACTTTATTGTTGGTATTTTTTTCTAGCGAATATTTTTTTGAATCTTGAGGATAGAAAAAATCAGTGGTGGCCAGATCCAGAAACTACCATATAGTGCGTACGGATGCAATTTAAAGTAAATTCATGTTTTTTTTAATATTAGGTCTTATTGCTACAAAAGCTGCTCTTGAGGTGAATTTTAAACCAGAAAACTTATTCGCTATCTAAGTATATCAATAGATAGATAACCAATATATTACTTGGCGCCCGGCTAAAACATGGATTCATAAGAACTTTCTCACCCAGTTCTCGAAGCAGCTGGCTATTCAATATCGATTCGTGAGGTTTAGCGTCGCTCTGTTGGAACATAATTTCTCGATTTTAGCCCATGCAAACACTTTTTGGCGATGGCTCTCTCCAGATTGTTCGATTGTTGACAGCACAGGTTCAAATTAAGAGTTCAAACATAGAGTAGAGTATATTATTTGTATACGATTCTTTACCAATCCTACCATACACATCGCAAAACCGTCCTGACCGTCAATCTTGGCTTTGCCACCGTTTGTTCCAGCTCACCATGACACGACCACGAAGGTTTTCGCTGGATGTTGTCATAAATGATCCAAAGCGTTCACTTCAGAATTGAGATGCTTTTGTTGTGATTCAGCAGCGATTGTGCTCATGTTGGACAAGTGCTTCCTGAGCCTGCAGTGACTTGAATAGATCGTGGCAAGAAGGCGGAATTTGTCTCGGAGGAGGTTGATCATTACCTTAAACCTTGCAACGTTGTACCCTACCAGAAGTAGCTTGGCATGGCGCATTCCTCCTGCCTGCTGTCTGGTGCCAATGCTGTTCTCCTCCATCCTCTATTCCATGGACGCTGCCGCAGAGCGAACTACTTGGTTCGTCGACCAGCTCTTCGGCTACGCTGAGATCGCTTTTGGTGCCGCTTGACTATCGCGATACGCTGGTTGCGATAGTTGTGGTAGAGATTGATATCTGCACATTGATTTATTGCAAAGAATTCTGCTTGAAAGATACTCGGAAAACATCCCATTGATATGGATAGATGTATGAGGTCCCGCAATGCGTGCTCCAATGTCTAAAGGTGTTTTCGAGCCGTCAGTATACCACTGGATAGTGCCGCCCCTCAGTAGCAGGTCGAGCGTGGTTCCGTTCCACTCCGCCGTACTGTCATGGGTATATACATACAAACTTTTATAATAAGTGTCTAAACATAAATGCCTTTCATAATAATCTGATTGAAATCGATGCTGTAAACAAAGTAGATACGTGGAAGGTGACATTGCGTGTAGATAGAAGAGCGGCCTCATCATGACAGCAATTCGTTTACTGCCAATTTCAAATGTGGCATATTTGCTTGTGATATGAAATAAAAAGTCAACAAAAGCAAACAACAAAGAAATTTACAATAAAAATCAACAAAGTTTGTTTGCCTGTCATTTTGACAACAAAAACAACAACAATAGAAATAAAACTAAGCGAAAATTTGCAATTTCCAGCCAAAGAAAATAACGACAATGTGACAATAATCAGACGCAACATTCACAGCAATATTCGATAACGCATACATACTTACACACATATATATTCATACAAACATACTTGTGAACATGGATGTGAACATATGCGCCTGTGAACTCATGCAAATTCTATTGGCGCCACAAAATAGCACCAAACGGCAAGAAAAAATAAGAAAAAAGTAAAAAATGCGCTGAAAAGTGAATGTGGCATAATGCGCTGATGGCAGCAGCAAATGTGAAAGGTGTTAACTGATAGGGCTGCCATGGCGGCAGAGCGCGCCGCGCCAAGAAGTGCCAAGGTAAGTTGTTGCTGAAGCACCAGCCACCACTTGCAGACGCGTAAAGTGGCACTGAGCAGTAAAAATCGACACGCTCGACAATTGCTTGCGATATGCAAATACACACACATCTACACATAGCTATGTAAATAGTAACGAAGGAAATATTTGAAAGTATAAGGCTATCAACTGTAGTTGCGACAGCTGAACGTCATGGCAGTTGCAAAGCGCAAACAAGTGCACGTGTGCATGTGTAAGTGTAGCGACAGCTATGTCAGCGGATGCCCAGACATTTGAACTTATAAACATTTATAGCAGAAGTGTTTGCGCTCAAGAGACCCTGCAGGAAAATATACATTGCGTTCTAAAATAAAATAATTTTTTTTGGTGCCATAAACCATATGCTGGGAACTATACGAAATATGTTTTAGAAGTGTTGGACTTTAATTATTTGAAATTAATTTTTGTTTATTATCTGGCAACTCTCAACAACATCAAAATTAAAAATATGCTCTTTAACCTTATCTAGTTTCAAACTCATATTCCATAGTTCGTTTATTTTCTAATTTTTTTTGAATCACCTTTTTAAATCAGGTGGCAACATTTATGAAAATATATTTTTTATAGCAGTCTTCTTGAAAAATTGCGTCTCAAACCATATGCTGGACATTAAATTCCATAAGTTTAAGGAATGTAAGATAAATAATGTTTGATACATGTTTTTTTAAGATCTGGCAACCTTCAAAAAAATCAAATTAACAATGTGCATCTTAAACTTATTTAGTTTCATAATCATATTCCATAAATCGCTTATTTTATCAATTATATTGAGAGACATTTTCAAATCAGGTGGCAACTTTTATCAAAAAACATTTTCTTGAAAAATCGTGCACTAAATTCAATATGTTTCAGAAGTGTTAGATTATAATTATTTGCATTTTTTTACATGTGGCAACCTTCAACAAACACACAATCAACAATATGCTCCCTTATTACTTATTTGGTTTCATACTCATATTCCATAATTCGATTAAACTATAAATTTTGTTGAATTTCCATTTCAAATCAGGTGGCAGCCTTTGTCAAAAAATATTTTCGTTACCAAAAATTGCAGTATCTATGTATGTACCATATATTATTATTTAGATTGTGATATTTTTTGCACTAAACTATTTTCAAAAAGGTGGCAACCATATATTTTTTGTCATATTAATTGGTAATGTTCCTGTCTTTAAGGGGTAGAAGTATTGTACTCTCGATTCTGTCAAATATCTTCGAGTTATCTCAAAAACTGAGCTGAAGAAAACACAGTAAGAGCGGGTCCGCTATAGCCCTTCACATATGAAACTCATGGCAAAGAGCCATGGCGTCAAAGGAGGTTTATGGGTTTAATGGCTCTATACAAGTGTGTTATCGAACAATTGCCGCATTAAATCCTTGGAGGAGGTGGAACTATGACACAAGGACGTAAAGCACGAATGAACGATCCATATTCGGTCAGTACGTGAAAGGTGTCATGCTCGAACTTGTTTATGAATTCGAGCTTAATTTGTAATGCTTCCAAGAAAAAGATAACAATGACGAATTAATTCCGTGGAGTAGAATGGACCAATGATTCTGTGATCCACAGTTTTAACGGCGAAATTTACACATTAACCGACAGATCAAAGGGTGAAAAAAACAGGAGCCGGCTTCTTCTGTAACTTAAAGCTAAATTATTAAAATTATGCCTTTCAATTCAAAATTATTGGCATAACAGAAGGTTTCAAGTGGGCTTCTGATCTAACTAGCAAGCCCAAAAACCTTCTTGGGGACAGCCAAGTGGCATTAAGGGGTATCCGAAGCGCTAATACTAAGTTTTGCAGCATTAGATTATGCAAGGAGACAATAACTAGACCTCAGTCGGTTAATATTATTTGGGTATCCAGCCAGGTAGGAATAGAAAAAAAATGAAGAAGTAGACGAGTTGACATGATTAGGGGCAGCTGGGAACACAGTTTTCAGGTCAGACCATTCAGTTACTTAGGGGTACTTTGAAGCAATGAATCCCAGAGGAACACCTCAGATGTTGCACACGGGGCATACTAGAATGTTACAATTGATGGTGGGCAGATCAAAAAGCTCCTATTAAGCAAAAGGGGCATCACCTGCCTTTAAGGTCTCACCTTCAGAAAATTGGAAAAGTGGATTCGATGAAATGTAGAGCAATTAAATGCGCGGAGGATGATCAGATGCTGAAATATTATCTTTGCGTATGCTCAGCCGGATGAGACGGGATATATTCCCCGGTTCCCAATGCTCCAACTTAAGAGACATTGAGCAGTTGGAAGCAGGTATTTTACCAAATCCACAGAGTTCCCGACAAGCCTTAATTTCATTACAACTCGATGAGTTTGAGTGGTCCATATAGAATATAACATTTACTGATACGAGGAGGGAACCCATACAAACTCTCAGTAAAAGTTTCGTTGTTGACAATATTATCTTCGAGTGAGATGAATTCGCCTTTGTAATATAGATTCGTATTTTAGAGTAAACATTTCAAACCAATTAGGTGGATATTCTTCATATGTCCTAAACATACTAATCTCCACATACTCTAAGCATTGTTAGACCTTATACTTCGGATTTATGTATTATACGGTATCAGAGTCTCTAGAGCGTTTATGAAGTTTAGTAAACCCAGTTAGTTCGAAAATGAATACCCTAGCACCTTCATCCGTACTATGATGGTATTCTAAGCTTTCTAAGAACACCGAAATTTCGATAAACTCCTTTACATTCCCACTTACTTTGTTATGAACTCGCCATTGCATTGGACAAAATACAAACAAACAGTTAGCAACATTTGCGAAAATTGCTGGCACTCAAATGTGAACAAGTTGCAACTAAGTGACTGTTGGAACATTTGCTATTGTGCCACAGCAGCCGGCAGTAGCCGACGAAGCCGTCGAATAGCAATCAGCAGGCCTCCTTCTCTTCCCCGACTCCAACATGCCACCAAATCGACAGGTGAATCGATATCTTGCTCAAATGTAAAGCCAATGGATTGTGGCATAAATAGAAGCAATGTGTGGCAGCGTCACCGGTGACTGGGGATAGCAACAATAACAACAACAGCAGCGTTGATAGTAAATTGAGTCAACTGCAACGAGAGAGTGAGAAAATTTGGAAAAATTATTGAATTTCAATTGAATTTGATTGTTTTATCGCCGGTTCCGGTGCAGCGTCGGCATCATATTACCATGCCACATTCCACATGTTGCCACTGCTGCTATTTTTCGCCTATTTCTCCATTCCATGTTCTTTCTCTTTGGCAATTGCTGCTTCGCTTGCCAAGTATTCGAGTTGGTTTGAATAGAATTTCGGTTTTGGTCCCGGCACGTCGCATACACAGTTACACATACATGTATATACACATGGACAACCACGTCTGTATTTTAGAAATGTCGCATACTTTCTTGCCACACATAGTTACAAACATACATACATACAAAGTTGTTGCGCCGAAAAGCGCTCATGTGACACTTGAAAGTTTCATTCACACTGCTCGTCGTGAGTTTTTGGAAAGAGAGTGGGGGGAGTGCGAGTGCGAATGGTTGAAACAAATAACCAGCAAAGTGTGAAAAAACGTTGAAAATAAAACTTTCGACAACTTTGACAGTTATAAGGTTATTTCCGTACCAAAATATCACTGCGCATATCATATAGCTCTTTGGCTACATACATATGTATCTACGTAAATATTCAGCTGTGCCACAATCTTGTTAGCAAGTGTAGGATGAAAATACACACATTCAAGTATGTGAATACAAAAGTCAAGCTGGAGGCGTTGTGTTTTCCGCTTTCTTTAATCCCTTAAGCTCTTTGGAATCAAATTCTAAGGGGAGCTTATACCCCAACTAGCTCAAAGAATTTATGAAATATGTCTCTATGCTTTGAGGAAATGTCGATCCTTAAGGCGGTATTAGGTGTAGAAATTAAAACAATTAGAAAAAATTATTTCGAAACTACTTTTTTCAATGAAGTTGCTACAATATCTCAAGTTCTAATCAGGCAATTTTCTTGAAATATGGCACCCATACTCTTTGAACATCTCTCTACCACACGAAGTAATAAAAACTGAAAATTTGAATTTTTAATATAAAAAGATCAACAACAAATAGTGAATAAATCGATTCGTCACTCATAATGAAAAACTTTCGACTACCCCGACCTCTAGGAGCACCTCTGAAGAACATATCTGGCGGTGAGGGAGATTTTTGTGCTTAAAATCATTTCTAATTCAAAAGTAAATCTGTGTATTACTATAGTTGGTGAATACGAGTATAGTTGGTGAATACGAGCAAATGTTGGTTTTTGGTAAAGTGGCGGTTTCCTAAAAAAAATCCATTTCTGTGAAAAAATTTACACTTCAGATTGACTTAAAAATACAAAATTTTTACTAAAAATTGTCTCTCAATTCTTGAATCATTATTTGACGGATATATCTAAAATGATATTGTGAAAATTTCTAGTTGATCGGTTCAGCCGTTCCGGAGAAAATTTCCTCATTAACTCTTGAAACAGCGGCTCGATAAAAAGCATTTAAAGTTTTGGGAGTTGGTTACACTAAGATAAAAAATTACAATCATTGCCGGATCAATTTAAATTTTTCGGAGAATGTTTTTAAAAATTCTACTAACGTAAACTGCAGTTTGATTCCACTATAGCTTCGACCTAACAACTTGCGTAAAGAGAAATTCAATTTGAAAAAATCCGCTTCGAATTAAAGAGAAAAAACCCCGTATTTGGTGCTCATGTGCTTAGGATTTTATTCTTATTATGCCCTACTTCGTATCTTAACGAACGATTCAGTTTAATTTATATATTTTGTCTACTTTGAATTAGTATGACTGCACTCTCTCAAAATACGAGTTACATTACTTAATTACTAACTAGTTGAACTATTGTTCGTAGTGGTTATAAGGTTACAACTAGTTCAGTACGTTAGAGGATAGTATTTTTTGGTTTGCGAAGTTTTTAAACCAATGTTGTAATGTCATAGTAACCTTTAGTCTTACTGGTTCATGACCTTTTGAAGAATGCATAACATAGTCAAAACAGCTTCGACCCCACTCAATCCGGTTCCTAAGGAATAAAATATATGAAAAGAAATTACTTAATTATCATTAAAGCTCGATTTAGTTTATTCATTAGCGTAGACTTCGCTTACGCGGTTGTAGGTTAGTCATAAAAAGTGGGGTCTCTTATCCGAGGCTGTTTGGTCCTTTTCATTGCGGTTTTTTTTACGTAGCAGGTCCCAAACCAAGCACAAAACCCGTGGAAGGGCTAATTCACCTTCTCACTTTGCATAATTGGTATAAGACCGAAAGACGTGAGCTGCTTGAGCCATATGTAAAATAATCGTTTCTGGCAAATCCCTAGTAAATTTCGCTCAGAGAACTTTCCTGACTCGCGTGTACTTTTACACATGGCTCTATCCTCATCTGAAGTTAGCTTAGTTTCATACAAACATGTTAGGAACTTAAAAGACTTTAAAGTAGTCTAAAATCTTTACTAATATCATACTATTTTAAAGATAACTTACTGTTTTTTATTAACTGTCTTTTCTAAAATTTTAAATCAAAGTCCTTAATAAGACCTTTACTGATATATCGGATCAATCCTTTCATTGGTGATAATATGTATATACAATTGCTCTTCAGAAGTTCGACTGTCAGGCTTAACTTTTCTAATAAACTGAAAATCACAAAGCTCGTATTCGAACTCAGAGGCAAGAGGGAGGTGTTGATCGGCTGTCTTATTAAAGAAATGTGCTCTCTATTTGGAAAATATTTCCTCATTGTTTCGAAATATAAAATAAAAAAAGACATTGTTCTCGGGTCATTGACTTGATGAACACTCTCACAAATTCTGTTCTCAAATGACTTATCAAATAGAATAAGCTTCAGATGGTAATCTTTAGTCTTAGAGTATTTAATACCCTTCCTTCAACCTGTTATCTCTTTAGTGTGTAGTATTCTGGTGAATTCATTCTACTTTTGAATATCATAATTTAGATCTTGTTAAGACTAAGTTCCACCACACTAAATTCGGTTCAACGAATAGTTTCCTGAGCTTAGCATTGGTTCTCATAACTTTTTTTTCAACTACTTGAACACTTGTGACAATTTGAAGAATCGATTAGATGAGAGCTATATATTGTAATAGTACAATTTGCTTGTCATCATTCATGTTCCGGAATCTGTAGTACAGAGTATCAGTGAGTTTTTTGTCAATACTTTATATCCGATCTTAAGTGGAATTCTTTTCAACTTCTAACTTCCAACACCTACATGACTCACAATCTTATGCTGACTGGGTTCAATGGCTGAACAACTTTTCTAACAAAAACACAAAGTTTAGTAAATGTCGATACGCAAGATAGACACACACAATACCGTTATAGCGTTAACAAATACATTTTTAATGTCACAAACAAATTCACTTCAGTGTATTGGTGGCTTAAGGAATTATGACTGTTGACTATCCATAGGACAAACACCTACTATGTCCATACATTCTATAGATTCGTATTTTTTGTACACGCCCTCAGGGTAATCTTATGAAATTTAATTTCACCAACTTGCAAATCGAATCGAAATGTGAAATGCAAAGTGTGAAATGAAACTTTTCAATAAAGAATTTCTTGCAAAATAAGAAATGAAGTCAACACCACCTACTGGAACTGTAAATCAAACTATAACAGACCTAAGGGAGTAAGTGCAAAAGTTCACTGCGTGGTCTGCAAGCATAAATGTTTTAATGTGAATTTGTGTAGACGAAGAGACATGTGAATATCGCACAAAAACTTTTTACTATAAAATAAAGTGGGTTGGGAAGAAGTTCACGAGGTAAGAATTTGCGAGCAGGATATGATTGATATTAGTATTTGTGCAAATGTGAGTGGAAGACGAAAATTCAATTGGAAAATATTAAAGGTTAGGGAATAGCTATTCTAGACAAGCTTACGAAAGAAGTGTCCACATAATTGGAACAGAGCTTGATTTATATTTGTTTACTATCAATCTGACAAATATGTAGAAAGGTCTTTATTGGCGCAATGTATAAGTATAATAATGCCTGTAATGTATAAGAGATGAGGATTCTTTAATTTCGGTTCCTAAATTTTGAACTAAAGAATCTCTCGAAGAGGTATGCATAAACGTATATATTTTTGGACCTTGTTGATTAGTAAAGTCTCCCAGAGATCAACGAGTCTCTCAACTGGTTCAAAAATATCAGTACTTCACTTCTCATTTTTGCTTTGAGCGAACATTTTGAACATTCTGGAGAAACTATTCTCACTTTTAGTAGCTGTTTTGTTCTTCAAGTGAGTTTCATCGTATTAATCTCTGAATAGGGTATATTAAGCTTACCACGAAGTTTGCAACACTCTAAAGGAAACGACGACGATCAGCGTGATGAGCTGAGTCAATCACTCGAACCTCAGTTTTGGAGATATCGGTCTGAAATTATGTATACGAACTGCTCTCTCCAAGGAATTGTTCACTTGTGCAGCTTCAATTTAAACTGATCGACAAAACAACAATGGCACCCTCGAAATCCAACGCAGAATACCTCTTGCCAATAGGCGCTACTGCGGACTGAGTAGGCAATTGAAAAGTAAAGTACTCTCTCGATGAACAAAGACCAAACTCTATAAGTCCCTCATTATTTCCGTCCTGCTATGTGGTGCAGAGGTATGGACGATGACAACATCTGTGGAGTCGACGAGTTTTTGAGAGAAAGGCTCTGCGGAAGATTTATTTCGTTCGATGGAACGATAAGCTGTACGAGATATACGTCGTCATTGACATAGTTCAGTGAATTAAGAGGGTCATGTCGTCCGAATGAACGAAAACACTCTAGCTCTGAAAGTATTCGACGCAGTACCCACCGGTGGAAGCAGAGGAGGAGGAAAGGAAGAAAAACTGGTGCGGGTAAGTATAATCGCGTAAGTGGTGTCTACTTCAATATAGAAAAAGAAGGCTGATGATTATACTCAGTTTAAGTCCCCATAAATTTAAAACTCTATCTCTTCTTTTAAAAAATAAGCTTAGACCTAGAACCGTAAGTAAACTCAATCTGTGGGGTCTAATTATTTAGTTTAAACCGCGCCAGTCATTCATTCTTACACATTTACATATACATACATATATTTCTATTTCTGTGCAACAATCACAGAAACATTTACCATAAATATCACCCGACTCAGACTGAAATCCGAAGCTCGCTTTGTGTGGGTTCATGCTCATGAGTTTTCGATTATTTGCATTTGTCATAAGATTCAATTTAAATTTTCTCTTTGCCATTGAATGGCTTCACGCATAAGATGCTTACATAACAAGAATTCGATTTGATATCAACAATTTGAAGTGAAGAAATGCGATTCTGAAACCAAAATTTACAGATATTTTTATACCCATGGCTGGGTTCTTATGTAGAGATAAAATTGTTCAACTAACGGTTTTTGTAGTAAAAGTTGAAATATGTAAATGTAAAAAAAAAAATGCAGAATCGGAACATGAACTGAGTCTTTCATTTTTCTGTAAAAAATTTGAATAACGAAACCAAGCTAACGACACTTGTGGTCTAGCTACAGAGTATAATAGTTTTGTTCCCGTAATAGATATAAATAACCATCTAAAACTAATCAATAAATCATCAGGATGACGAGACGAGTTGAAATCCGTAAGATTGTCTATCCGTCCGTCCGTACGGTAGTAAGTGATACTTTGGCACTATAACTCGCTCAGGATAATTTCTCTCAAACCCTTCCAAAACGATGAAATCGGATAGTGGTTATTTTGAAGACTACTATAAGCGCAATAACTCAAAAGTTTTGAACTACACATACTTATATTATATGAGAAGTGACAAAATAGCACAACGTCCGGTGGGTTTAACGTGGGTACCTGCTCAAAAAATTATATAGACTACTACCCGATGGTCTTCAAGAGCACAACGGATCAAATAAATGCGTTGATCAGCGCCCCGAAAATGCCACGCTTTTTCAGTATCAATTGACAATGTGGAATGCACATACTAACCACCTTGATAGAGTTCGAGGCTCACCTTAAACTTGTGCCGTACTTTGAATCCGCCACCCGATTGTAATGCAACTCCACATTCAACTGAGAAAATGTCAGTTCTTGCCGCAGTCGGGCTTTAATCACAACCACCGCGATACTCCCCGAGCGGCAAGCTCGTATGACCAGGTTGGAGCGAACTGGAGGGGCTCCTGCTCCTCGTGGTACCCGAATAAAGTCTCCGGTGACATCACGTAGCTTTCAGTTGAGCTTCCATACAGCGCTGGACTGGTGACGAAATAAGACAATGTGCGAGGCTCCGCCTACCTTTAGGTGAAATGCCTTATCCTCGGTCATACTCGACCAATTTTGGTCAAATTCGGTACATCACGCTATCCTGTCATTCCTATATTACGATATGATAACGGATAATGTACTTTCTATTTAATACAATTATAAATTCCATCTGATTGTTTCACTTTCCAATATACAAATCAAGCAACAATGAATATATCAGGACAAAACTATATACATACATATTGTGCCTATAAAGTTTGCCTTCTCATGGCTAAACATTTTTCAAATCGGAGTATAACTGTTCAAACCCCTACATACCGAATATGTGGACCGTAAAGCGATAACTTTTTACCGAAAATGATGGTCAATCTGTATAATATATTATTGAGAGATTATTTTCTTGATTTGATGCGGTTGTCTGCCCTAATTGGGTAGAATCGGGCCAATGCTGCTTTTAGGCTTCGTAAACCTTATTGGAAGATTTTTCGAAGTTTCAATGACTTTACAAGGCATTTACTGATCTACAAGTAAAACTCTATCTTAATGAGATTCAGAGAGTGCCTCTTTCCCCACAACTGTGTATAGGAGTAGTAGTAGTATCTTTGTGCCTAAAATAGATACAATCGGAGGCAAATTTTTTTTTTTTAGATTTTTTCTGGATTTTCAGATATTACATGTAATATATGTATGTAGTATATATTGTTCAATATGTAGAGGTATCTTAATGCAACTCTGAGAGCATTTTTTTTCTAACTTGAAAGAGTAGTCTATATAATTTTAGTTAATCTTGAAAGAATAATTATGTTACGAACCTTCTAGAATATATCTTTAAGGATTGCGTCAATGTCAATATTTTGCGTATTCATTCGCTAATACCGTTATCAGTTGTCTCAGAGATACCAATTGGGCTTTAATTTTAACATTTTAAGGAGCGCAACTTGAAAAAAATCTTATGCAAATCATTCTGATTAGATGGAGATTGCGAGAACCTTTCGTGATATAAAATCGGAGATTGCAAAACACGATTGCATATAAGTATTACAAGTAGGCGGTTGAGAAAATAAAGTAACAATACTCTATTAAACGTGTGGTGTTGTATAAATATTAAAAATTCTTTAAAAAATCCAATGTACGTAACACTCTGTGTACATGTACATTGTATGTATGTAAGGATATCAAAGGACGCAGGACGCATTTTTATACGTGTGTTCGGATTGATTTAAATATGTTTCTTTTTCATGCCTCATCTGTTGCCTTAGTGACACCGTAGAATGTTGAAATATGTCATATGCATATGTATACTTATAAAGTATGTATGTATATGCATGCAATATACATATTTTAAAAATGTTCCGTTATATATATATGTACACACATTTGTATGTACTACAAATATACGCAGTATGGGTTGTATAATCCTTTTCAATTGAAGCTTTGATTGATTATGCGGCACATTGTAAGGGTTTCGCCTTGATTGATTGCGTATAATGCCTCAAATACATATGTATGTATATGCACATATACATATTTACGTTTATTTGAAAAAGTACAATATTTGCCCAAATCATAGGGAAATGCATGGATAAGCATTTTTTCCTTTTTAATCGCGCATGTAGCGAAAACAAGTGAGACGGACAAAAAAACGAAATAAATCGATAACATAAAAAAGTATACATGCTATAATGTAATAATAATATATGTACATACATGCTATTAAACAAAAAATTTAAAAAAGTATATACTTTAGAAAAAAAAATTTAAATGAAATTTTTTTTATATTTTTTTTACTATTATCCTTAAAGTGTTTTTATCCACCCGGACAACATGACCTACCCACCGTAGCTGCTCTCACTTGATTCGCTGAACTATGTCAATGTCGTCATTTATCTCGTACAGCTCAACGTTCCATCGACTGCGGTGTTTGCCGGTGCCATAAATCTTCCGTAAAACGTCTTTTTGAAAACATGTAACGCCGACTCATTAGATGTTGCCATCGTCCATGCCTCTGCACCATATAGCAGGACGAAGATGATGAGGGAGTTAAAGAATTTGGTCTTTGTTCGTAGAGAGGACTGTATTTTTCAATTTCCTACTCAGCCCAAAGAAGCACCTGTTGGCAAGAGTGAATCTGGATTTCACGGTTTATATTGTTGGTTGGTGTCGATAGCAATATAGACGAAATTATCCAAGACTTCGAAGTTATGACTGTCAACAGTGACGTGCGAGCCAAGATGCGATGACAGTTTGTTTGATGACAGGAGATATTTCCTCGTTCATAACCAGAACTATACGCTTCGTTTTCCTTTTTCAGTTTGAAGAAAGCAGAACTAACGGCCTGGTTGTTGAGGCTAATCATATCAATAAATCGACGTACGCCAGGAGCTGTACACTCTTATAGAAGATTGTACCTTCCCTATTTAGCTCTGCAGCTCGTATTATTTTCTCCAGCAATAGATTCAAGAAGTCACACGATAGGGATTCTCCTTATCTGAAACCTCGCTTGGTATCGAACGGCTCGGAGAGGTCCTTCCCAATCTTGACGGAGCTTTTGGTGTTGCTCATTATCAGCTTACACTGCCGTATTAGCTTTGCGAAGATAACAAGTTCAGACATAGAGGCAGTTTCTTTTCGTGCTGTGTAGGGTGGTTTTAAAGTCAACGAAAAGGTAGTGTGTGTCGATTTTTCCCGCTCGGTAAAATCTTATATACGATATTAAGGAGGTTTATCCCACAGTAATTAACGCAGATTGTGGGTCTTCCTTTTGGTGGATGGGGCAGATCATACTTAGGTTCCATTCCACGCTTTTATTCAACCATATCTTGTAAAGATGCTGATGCATGCATCTTGTCAGTTCTTCGTCACAATATTTGAATAGTTCGGCCGTTAAGCCATCGGCCCTTGCCGTTTTGTTGTTCTTCAAGCAGGTAATTGCTATTCGAACCTTATCGCAAAGCACCAATTTTGTCGTCATTGATTGAGGAATCGGGTTCACCGTCTCCAGATTTTACACTTTCACTGTCGTTCTGCAGGCCAGAGAAGTGTTCCCTCTTTAACTTTAGTATTTTTTGAGCATCAGCTACTGGACCACCTCTTTGGGTCCAACAAGAGTATGCTCCGATCGTGAGTCCTTCTCTTGGTCGCCGCCTTTTTTCGTACAATTTTCGAGCATTACTTCTGTCGGGCAGTTTTTCAAACTTCGCAGAAGCTTCCTCTATTTTAGCTGGGATTCGAGACTCCACACAACCTTAAAGCTTAAGTAGGAAATAGGTATAGCCCTATGACTGTAACTGCTTACCTAGAAGCTTGACTAGACCCCATTACCCCCCATGTGTGACTTTTTACCTAACGGTTATTTACAACAGACTAACTAAAGTGAAATTTAACAGTTTTGAGTTCGGAAAATGTGTTTTTGTAAAAATATAAAATATTATTAAGAATGCATAACGAAAAATAATCCATGTTAATAATGTATTTTAAATTTAAAAAGACAATAATGCTCAGCTCGATTTTCTGTTATATTTTTCTTTCCTTAATAACAACAATCACACGCTTTAGTACTTCCTTTGCTGCATGGTTGAATATTACCTTTCATAATCATATTTCCATAAAAAAAAAATCATTTTTGATTCATAATAACAGAATCTCACATTAAATAACGGTATTGTAAACACTTTAAAAAACATTTAAGAATTTGTAAATAACCGAATGCGTAAGCTTAAATAAATAATGACAAATCATTCACATATCCATTTACAACCATTTCCAACCGTGGAAATATACTTACGAGTACATATGTATGTATGTCTATATGGAAAATATATGTCAATATGAGTCCTCTTCCGATGAACAGAGACCAAAGTCTACAAGTCAATCATCATCTCTGTCCTGTTATATGGAGCAGACGCTTGGACGATGCCATCATCTGATGAGTTGGTCGAGAGAAACGCTTTGCAGATGATTTATCTTCACTTGTGAATTTTCAACAGCGTGTACCACTGTCGATGGAACGATGTGCTGAATGAGATATACGACGACATTGACATAGTTCTGCGAATGAAAAGACAGGGGCTACGATGGCTAGGTCATGTCGTCCGAATGAACGAAACACTCCAGCTCTGAAAGTTTTCGATGCAGTACTCGCCGGGGGAAGCAGAGGAAGAGGAATATCTCTACTCCGATAGAGAGATCAGGTTGAGAAGGAACTGGCTGCACTCAGTATCTCGAATTGGCGTCAAATTACTGAAAGAAGGAACGATTGGCGCGCTGTTGTTAACTCGACTATAACCGCGTAAGCGCTGTCTACGCCAGTAAAGAAGAATAATTGTGATTCTGTAAGGGCTGCCTTAAAAAGCGATGGTCTTAAAAGAAACAAGTCTATATCATTTAATAACGCAAAGACTACGCCTTCAACCGAAAGAATATCTAAAAAAAAGCACCGTATCATATTGAAGTTAAACTGCAGCGTATAAAATGGAAAGCATTATATTACCGTTACTATTATTATGATTATTTATATTGGTATAAATTTCACCGACTCATTTTCATTCAATATTCATAATATCAAATTCCGCTTTATGCGCGCCGCCTTCAAAAGCAGTTTCCAGTTTCCCCATTTGTTTAATCATAATTTGCGTGGTGCGCATTGCATGCAGCGTGTTGCAGCGTTGCACAGAGCTCCCATTACACACTTCCGTCTCACATTATGCTTAAATGTATTTGTGGCGAAGCGCGCGGAAGCATGGGCAGTGGGGAGGGTATGGATTGTTTTAATCACTCTACTCGCCACGCCTACCAACAAATGGGCTGAGTAAATAAGTTTACCGGCAAAGGGCCGAGGGACGCCAGGTGGCGCATATGCGTTGGTGGCTGCAAATAGGCTGTAGCGGCTGCCACACGAAGTGGCACATCATTGAATTTAATGCAAACGACGATGCGGGCGTTGGCACATTTGCACGTTGCATGCACCACGACAAGCTGGCAGTTTGTGGAATGTGTTTACATAAATGCAAAAATGGATGTGTAAGTGTGTGTGTGGTTGTGGATGTGTTACCCTGTAGGAAATTACTATTTATTCGTACCTCCATTCATTGAATGCAATCCATGTACTCTGGGTGAGACCAAAACAATCCAGTTTGTATGACAGATATCCGATCCAAGTAATATGTTCGGTTCTCACTTTGACATACTTTCTCAATTAAAAAAGATTTTCATCGATCAATGGTATTTCATCGTCGTGACTACATGGGCGGCAGAAAGAGGCCTCGTCATCAACCCAAATAAAACAGAGACAGTTTTATTTACCAGAAAAATTAAGATCCCAAAGCCGTCACTTTTGCGAATAAGAAGCATCTGCCTGCGAACTACGGATACAGTGAAGAATTAAGGGCTCCTCCTAGATAGCTTTCATGGATGCCTAATATCGAAGTGAGAGCAAAGAAGGCATAGATTGTCATATACTGTTGCATGGGATCCATTGGCAATAGGTGGGGTCTCTCACCGAAAGGGGTTCTCTGGCTCTACGACAGTATAGTCAAGCCCATTATGTTGTAAAGAGTTTTGTGTGTTGGAGGGCTCTAGAAAGTAAAATACTTCCGAGCAAATTCGAGAGCGTACATCCAGCTGCGCTCATCAACATGTGAGGTGTACTCGCCGCGAAAGTTTCAATCAGACTCAGAGACTCTAGGTTTGTACATAAATGAAGACAAGTCTGAACACTTGGAAATCCTCACATGCTTTCACTTTTTACCGATTCTTTGGGATCATGGGGTCGCCCAACCGAACTCTGTTGGCTTTGTACCTGGCCACATACCTACGAGGGAAGTTGTCGAAGTTGGTGCCATTAAGGTAGCGGTAGATTTACTGCTCAGAAGTGCAGCTTCCATCAGAGAAGGAACTATCCAATCTGATAGCAGGGCGGCGATACTAGCTTGAACTCACAAAATGTGCGTTCACGGCATCTTAATTGCATCGGGTCACTTTACAATAAGACTAGCATGGGTTGCAGGCCACAGCGGAATCGTAGGTAACTGAAAAGTTGATGAGGTCGGTGCTCCTGTCTCTTCATGTATTCTGCTACTAGATAGCTAGTCTAACGGGAACTTGGTCAGCGCTGTGCTACCATCGGTTCATAAACTGCCGCAAGATGGTTTTTATCCAAGATCGGTCGCAAGAGATCAAGTGAACTCTTTGGCCTTATTAAGGCTAGCTTTCCCTAATGTTTGGGGTTCTAACAGGCCATTGCTCTATCGGTGTTCATGATGGAAGATTGGGAATCTTAATGGAAGCCAGATGCAGAAGCTGTTTGGAAGAAGACGAGGTCGAAACATCCTAATATTTGGGGTATCAAGGCTTGTGAGCCCAACATTTCCACCTAATTTTTATTGACCACTTTGCTAACTTATTATAAAGTATATTCATAAAGAACTGCAAGTGGGATCTAACATATACATATGCTATAGTGGTCTGATATCGGCAGTTTTGACAAATGAGCAACTTTTTGGAGAGAAAAAGACGTATGCAAAACTAACTGGTAGAAGAAGAAGTAGATTCTGCCAACTTCGGTTTCAAGGAGACTTGTGAATTTGTTTGCTCTTGTATTGAAAGAGAGTAGATATAAAAGATATTATTTTGATAACCTTCTACTAGACCTGTAGCTTTTATAGTTGCTTTTGATTTTTGGTCAAAATTTTGGAATGAACGCCTTCTTTAAATATGTCTCTCTTGTTTTATGGTAGTACATCATTCCAAGACTGTACAGTAGTTTATCGAACTATCTGGACCTTCTCTGAGAGCAATCTTAAGAATGTTTAGCATTTGCTCTCTGATGTCACCACTGTTTTCCACTTATTACGATTTATTTTTTTCTGAGGTTCAATTGTGGAAAATTATATTTTACACATTTAAAAGTTAAGATTACCCACAGGGCAGTTTGAATTTCCTTCACACTTAAGTGTGTGCGTTATCATGGCGCACTGCATATCGCCTGTGAAAATTCACGCTTGCAAACAAGACCGCCGTTAACGTTATCAGCTGGTGGTTCGGTTAAGGTAATGTAATAGTGGATACAACGTTTGGTTTACACAAACAACAACAACAAAGGCACTAAATAGCTATGGGTTGCCAGCTACTGGGTGGGTACGGCAACGTTGCACCATCGTGTTGCACACAAATTTTTATAACGGGATTAAATTGAGTTGGCGCTGCAAGTTGAATGCTGCTGCCTGCTGCCTGCTGTTGACTTTTATACACTCGGATAATATTAGTTTCAGAGCCGTTGAAGCATAGTGGAAAGCTCTCCTAACCACTGCCATTATGGCTAAAATGTATGCGGCGTATGCCTGTGTGTGTGTGTATGTGTGCGTGCATGCATTTATTTGATGTTCTAAAAATAATTGCGTTATTGTAATGACTGTTGAATAATGTGATCCTCCTACATTCGTAATGCAAACAGATAATTTCCTGTTGTTGTGAGAGAACAAAATATCTAAACGTCGATTTTTAGGTTATGTTAGAGTTTAATGGTATTCTTCGGAAGAAAAGGGCGTGTGTGAAATATCAGATCGATATCTGAAACACTAAGGGATTAGTTCGCGTACAAATAGACAGATGAACAGACAGAAAGACATAGCCAAATAGCCTCTTCAGGCCTTCCAAGAGGATCCACATATCTAAAAGTGTCCAGTGAAGATCGTGGAGAAATATTTCTCTATAATAAATCTTATAAAAAGTTTTATCTGAACTCAGCCATTAATAAACTTGGAAATTATACTCGTTGTTGTATTCGTCTGGGTTAGACTAGACATTGTTCCCGATAACAATAAATCTAATGGTCTTTAAACCCCATAATGTGTTACTGAACGCATGATACGCAATTTGAATACTGATAATCTGATGAAGACTTCACTTCAATATTCTTCATACTATTGCTACAAAAAAGAATATGAAACAAACTATAGCTCTATGCAAAGACAATCCGGATTGAGATCAGAAAATATTACTATTTTTCCTAAATACTCTCTGCTGTTAAACGCATTGACATCTTCAATCTCATATCAATCGCCGAGCACTACCTGACTTTAGTCTCAGGCAACTCTTGATTTCATTATGAACTTCTGGAACACTTTGACTCTGAGAAATTAGTATTAATTCCTTTTGAAACAGTAAACCGTAATTGAGTACCTCGGTACCCAGATAGGAGAAAATGATCATATCAATACTTGATAAGCGATGAATCCTTGACTCTTGGGAACTACGTCACTTTGGACAGTTACAAATTTGAAAAAGTGAGGGACTTTTTATATCTCAGGACCAGCCTCCATTCCATCAGCAATCTAAGAGTAGAAATCAGCTCAGAATCCCTTTTTCAACAGTTGCTAATTTGGGATAGGTAAGCAATTGAGAAGCAGATCCTTCTCTCGCTCATAATCATCTATAAGTATCTCATCAATCCCGTCCTATTATAGGGGCAAAAACATGGACGATGACGAGCCGAGATAAGAAAATACTTGGAACATTTGAAAGAACTGTTTTCCGCACAGTCTTTAGAGCAGTCCGGGTGAGCGATGAATATCGAAAAATGATGAAATCACAAACAGGTAGAGCTATGTGGAGACATTGATTTGTTAAAAGCTTAAAAATACAAGCAATGAGCTGGTTAGGCCATTTCGTTTAGGTGGAAAATAATGCGCCAGCGAATTCGGTTCGAGACCCATGTCTGGGCAACAGAAACAATGACAGGCGCATATCTAAATGAAGAATTACTTGCAGATTCATATCGACCTGTCTACACTTGGAATTCATAACAGCGCAAAGAACAGAACCAACTGATTAAGTTTTGTGTTCTCGGCCAGACCGATCGGCGATGGTAGTACTAAAGAATAAGAAGGCCAAAAAAACATAAGCCATATTCTCTGAACGCATCCTAGATCGTTGCATTTCTGAGGATATTATACTTAAACGCTTCTGTCGCCAGAAAAAGCTTACGGTAAAGTAAAAACATAACTTAAGACTTACCATAAAGTAGAAGAGTTAAATACCAGCCAATGAAATTCATTCACTATATGAACTTGCAAGTGTGAATGCTCCAAAAGGACATCCACTCAAAATGCTAACATCAAAAGCAAATTAGCATAAATTATGCTAATAAAGAGAAGAAGAAAAACACATGAAAGTTGATTGAAGAAGAAAAAGCAAAAATGTGTGCCAAAAATGAAAAATGAGATGAAGAATTAAACAATGGAAGCTTTGGAATCAACTAGAAAGGAGAACCGTGATAGCAGATTGCTGCATATGTAAATAAGGACTGTTGGATAAGTTAGTGAGTCTCTTAATTAAATAATTTTCTTGAATTGAAATCAAAAGTCGTTATTATTTATAATAGTATTAGAGCGTAAATTTCCCCCCGACTCGAAAAAGCTCAAAGTCAAGCAGAAGAGTTAACTTCCGTTGCACTGAAGGATGATACCCTTCTTCTTTTTTGTTATTGGTGTAGTCATCGCTTACGCGGTTATAGCCGAGTTTACAACGGCGCACCAGTCGGCCTTCCTTTTCGTTGTTTGGCGCCAATTGGAGTTTCCAAGTGTAACCAGATCCTTCTCCACCTGGTCTTCCCAACGGAATGGGGTCTTCCTCTTCTTCTACTTCCTCCGGTGGGTACTGCGCCGAATACTCTCAGATCTGGAGTGTTTTCATCCATTCGAACAATGTGACCTAGCCAACGTCACCGCTGTCTCTTCATTCGATGAACTACGTCAATGTCGTCGTATAACTGACACAGCTCATCGTTCCATCGATTTTGGTATTCGCCGTTGCCAATGCGGACCTTTTTCTCGAAATAGCGGCAAGTTTGTATCTCAGCTATATGCTATAGTGTCCCGAACAATTTTTTGGGAGATCGTAATCTTAAATAATAATTCCAACGAAATTTAGAGAACACATCTTGTCAAATAAATAACCGATAAAAGAGTAGATTCCTAGTTTCGAGAATATATGTACAAACAGTTGGAAAGACGGACATGGTTAAATTGGCCTAGTTCGTCATGCTGATATACTTGTATATATTTTTTTAAGGGTCTTCAACGTTTCCTTCTGGGGTTTAGAAAATACCTGGCAAACTTAATTACAGGGTACAAAAATAGTGCTGGAAAATAGTCGTATTGACATTAGAGAGATAGCAGAGGATCTTAAGATCTGATTCAACATATTTTCGTTTTGGATTTAAATTGTGTCAATGTTAACTCGCACCAACAGGCTGCTCTTTCTTCTGCCTCTTTTGCAAAAGCGCCGCTGGTTAAAGGTCCCAAAATACACAGTTCTCGATAGTGTATATGAGACCCTACATTCATCAGACGTATCATTACTGATAACAGGACGAGGATTTTTGAAAAGTGTGTCGAAACTGTTTAACAAACCAGCGAATGGAACTCCAAAAATGAGCGGAAACCATAAAAACCAAATTTCGTTGAAGGCTTTCTCAGCCGAGGCTTATAAAACGGGTGTGGAAATTTGAATTAAGCATTGGTATGCTTGTTTTGGCTCAAACTGTGAAGACTATAATGAAAATTTATATTAAAATGGGTGTAAAAGTTTTATTGTCAGTCCGGGTCATTTTTGATCCGATGGTATACCACTCTAAAAGGGTTGAATTTGGAGTTTTCTAAGGCAATTTGAACTAGCAATCCATCTTTGAAACCAAAATTTGACATCCACATATCAAATGCTTTTCTACCCTTTTATTATCTGGAGTTAAGTGTCTTTAACTGTGTCGATTTTCGGTTTCAGAGAATTGGAACTGCAAATTATTGAAATTTCTACCCAATATACATATTTTTCAGGAGCACGGCAACGTTTTCGCATTTGCGCCAAAAACTAACTAATCTGCTACGAAAATACGATTAAACTGAGCAAACCCAGCAATGGCAGATTTGTGCAAAACATTTCGCATCCTTTGCGAATGGGAATCGGCGAGCGAGCGAGCGTCTGGCACACACATGAAAATCATGAGGCCAAAAACAAGGATGAAATAACGGATATGCGGTACGGAAAAGTTAAATCCCATGAGTGCCGGAAGCCGGAAATTCGCACAACAATGCGAAATCCAGAGGCAATGGCAAAGCCGAAAACCAGAAACTAAAACTGAAACAGTGAAGCGTCAATGCGCATTGCCAAATATGTACAACTGGCGGCAGGAGAAGCAGCAGAGCAGCGTTGAGAGGAGAACCAAGCGAATCCATGGGAAGTTGTAAGTGAGTATGTGTGTGTGCGTGTGTAAATGTGGCATTTGAGGGATATTGCAAAAAATGAAAGGATTTCGGTTTGGCTGGGATCTGTACGCTAGACCAGACATACATACATACTTGTACATATGCGCTGACAACTGCGGTGCCTTATGATTTTATTTACTGCTGAATATTGTATATAAGTAACTATATGCTTATATACAGAAATATGTATATGTGGTTATATAGTTCCGTATATTAGCTGTACATACATATACCTGTAGGTATACATATTTCTGTTAACATGGCAGTAATATACATTTATCCGAGCGTTTGCCCGGCGGGCGAAGCGAGTAAATTAGAAAATCATGCAAGCATATCCGTCTTATATTCCCCAAAAAGAAAATCAAATCGGAAAACGGAAATTACTAAAATACCTGTGCGGCGAGACTGTGGAGTTAGAGTCGGAGTTGGAGTGCATCTTGAAGCGCTGTCAACCGATGCTCTTGAATATTGTAGGCATGTGTGAGTGTGTTCGGGTCGCCGGTGATAAGGAAATCGAATGTGAAGTTGGAGGTTTATAAATGTAATATAAAAACTTCTATAAGTATAACAATAAGAGCTTCCTCTTTACTTTACTTTAGTATAGAAATGTGAAAGAGTCGAACTTTTTTTCATATAATATTTCGATAGTTTGTTATTATAAAATGTTTTGCAAAACTTAAATTATGTTCAAAGTTAGGGTCATTTTAGGGTCGAGGAAACTAGAACCGGGCCTCTAGACTAAAATACTCCTTTAAAAACGGTAGAAAAATCGATCGAATCAAACTACTGAACGCTAAGAGATTTAAATATTTACTTTTGAATCGTTTGATGGAAGTCTTGATTATAGGTTTTGGTCCTTTGCGATACCAGATAGAGTCTCAAATCGTGTGGCTTCAGAATGCTTAGAGCTTTGCCTTGCTAATGCGATACAAGTGCACAAGAGATGCTCTGCTGTTTCCACAGTTTCATTTTCTGCAATCGTCTCGATCTGTCAGTCACATTCAGCAGGGGTGTTCCACCGGCGACAAGTCAGTATTCCAGGCATGTTATTACAATCCCTTTTAACAAGTGTCGGTAGAAATTTTGTATATTTCTGATCTACGGTTGTACACATGACTTGCGTAGCTCCTTCCATCGCGTTTTCTATCGAGATTTTCATTGGCATGCTCCAAGACTAGGGCTTATTAGTGTTGATCATGGTTTCAGGTGATCGTCATATATTACTGTTGGTAATTTCTTACATTAAATACTTCATTGTCCTCAAGGCTTTTGTGACTTGCAGCCCAGTAGATGAGAAGTCGCTTGTTTCTGGCGATTCTCTCCACAGCTGCCACATTTTCTAAGACATTTATAGTCAAAACGAGGTTAAAGCTTTGATTGCTGAAATATATTGCAGTGTTCTCCACTTGGTCTTTCCAACGAAGTGGAGGTCTTCCTCTTGCTCTGCTTCCCACGTCGGGTACTGCGTCGAATACTCTCAGAGCTGAAGCGTTTTCATCGATGTGGACGATATGACCTAGCCGGCGTAGACGCTGTCTCTTAATTTGCGGAACGATATCTATGTCGTCATGTACTATATCTCGTACAACTCATCGTTCCATCGACTGCGGTATTCGACTTCACGTCCGAAGTGGCAAGAGTTATTCGGCATTGGATTTCTAGGCGAGATATTCGGCATGTATTACTGTCAAAGTCACCGCTACAATCTCCGAACTCAGACTGATCAATCAAAATCATGATTAAGATCGCAAAATAATTACATTCCCTCCCTATTGATTAACCTCAGTTCGACTAGATTGTCGGGAGCAAGTTTTTATGATTGATACAAGTTATTCAAAGAGGATTGAGAATGTGTTGGCATCGAACCACGTCCAGAACGCCCATCAACAACAACTGTCAATAAATTAAAAGAATTAGTGCTTGAGAATCGACGATGGACAGGCACCGTTGAAATATCGAAAAGATCAGTGAAAACCATTTCGAAAGATCATTTGGGCCTAGCGAAAGTGAAAGCATGATTAATTTCGAAATCACAAAATTTTTTCGAAAAACAACGTCGCGTCAACGTCTGCAAAATAATACTTTCCGACTACCAGGATGTCATGGAACGTGTTAGTACTGTCGATGTGTCTCGAATCTATGCTTACAAGCCGGAAATAGACGATCCACCGGCCGAATTTCATGGCAAAGGTGAGCCGAAGCCGAAAAAATCACACCAAAGCAAGTATAACTTAAGGTTATCGAGTTTTGGTGCACTCCGAATTCCATCCGACCAAAACGTTGGCACAAGTGTATTGGGGCCAAGGAGGATTACTTTGAGTAAAACAACATAGATTTGAAGAATTAATTAGGAATTTTAAAATCACGAACAAAATCTTACTATTGTTTGCTCATAGTGGTACATGTTGTAAAAGAGTTCACGGAGGGCTCCACAAATTTAACCATCTCCGAACATCTAAATTATTTCATATAACATGTCCTTTTATATTACTTATATAACATTATTCAGTTTCTTATTATTACAAATCCGCCTTCTGCGCTATTCACTAAACTTCAGTAGTATAATAAGTATGAATAAATTGTGAAGTTCTACTTTCGGTCATTACTGTATCACTGCACATTGGTACATTTGATTCATCGCTTTGTCATACCACTCACCTTCCTGGTACATATTTGCGGCGCATAATTCCAGGAAGTGATTTTACCCGTGAGCTAAACAAGTTTGAAAATATTAGCTGAAACTTTTTGTGGATAAAATTCATTTTATGCGCAGAAAAGCGCCAAATGTATGCATACGAGTATATATTTGTATATATGTGTATGTATATGAGAGCTCCCCATACATATTAGCGTAATTGGCGAAAGTTTTGACTAAAAGTTATTTGCGCCGGAAACCGTGTGATAAAGTACGAATACATGCAGAAATATGCTTTCAAATACATAAGTATAAATGCATTTACCATATACATATACATATAATTGTATATTTGTGAATACATAATTCCAATGAATCGCGACAAAAGCTTGAGGGGTAAAACGGATTTTAAGAGCGTAAGCGTAAATCAAATCAAAGCAAAACGCAGCATAAGGACTTCATTAAGTAAATATTCGGAAAGTTGTAAGTATGTAGAAATTTATATGTACATATGTATGCATCACATATCCTCATATATCACATTTGCCCAGCAATAAAATCGATTCGCTCATCACTAGAATAATTTTTCTCAATAACTTAAAGGTGGAAAAGACTAGGGTATACTTTGGCATGATGTTTGGCCAGTCAGGTTTTATAGTTTACTTAGAAAAAGAAATGGGTGTGGTCTCTTAGAGATTGCTAGAGAAAAAGAGGATGGAGTCATGTGTGTAAGTTTACGCAAGTAAGGAAAGTTCTTTGAGCGCCATTCACTTGGGAGTTGCGAGAACCAATCTTTTAACTATGCCTCAAGCAGCCCACGACTTTCGCCTCGGATGAGAGACATACCTATTGATGACGACCCTGCCAAATCCATTAAGGATTACGATTTAAGGGCATGGACCTGCAATGTTCGGTCCCTTAATTGGGAATGTGCCCCTGCCAGCTGGTCGATATCTTCGTAAAAATAAAGGCTGACATCACCGCCGTCCAAGAAGTGCGATGGACGGGTCAAGGACAGAGCCTAGTAGGTCCTTGTGGCATTAACTACAGTGACCATATAAAGGAGTGCAAATTCCGTAAGGGATTCGTGGTGGGAGAGAGACTTCATCGCCGAGTCCTAGCATTTAACCGGTTAATGAACATATAGCCAAATCCACATCAAACTGAAGTTCTTCAACATATTGCTGATAAAAGAAGTAGAAAGTAGGGATATTTAGGTGTAAATATTTTGTCGACAAAAACTTGCTAATTTGTCTGATTTCTGGATTCTCTCTACTTAAATTTTACTAGACGTTTATGACTGTAAGTTGTCTCGCGGTCAGAATAAATGAACGCTATATTGTGAGTCTAAGTTCAAAAACCTTACTTAGGTATTTAGCTAATGCGTGCGTTGAGTTATCCCAGATATTTTTATTAAGAAAAACAAACTGAAAGTTTATTATGTACCAAATGAATGATGCCAGTTAAAAATTCCCCAAAAGTAGAAAGTTTTGTTTCCCTACCCTGAGGAAGCATCAATCTCCAAACCTTGTTCATAATCACTACGGGATCGAACAAGTTCCAAGCTATTAAGTTGTCTTTCTGTACACCTACCTAAAATCAATAAATTGTAGACAATAGATTGTCTCGTTCCTTTCCCCTCTATAGATATTTTATTAAAAGTAATACTCGTACGAACTATTAGTCTTTTTTGTGAACCTTCCTCATATTTGAAGAAACTAAAAACTTCCTGTCCTTTTGCCAAAGAATTCCACTCTGTTTGTGAAATAATTTAGCCAAAAAAGTGATATTGCAATCATCCAATGGTGCATCTTGTAAAAAGAGTGCTTCGACGCAATCTGACAATAGGGTTAGGAGACCTTAAGTACTAGATTGGAGCTCTGAGTATGTAAGTGCTTAAATTTGGATAGAATAATCCAGCTATTTTCCTTGGAGGATAGACAATGGCAGCTCTTGAAGATAATACGTTCCTTGAAAACCCTGCCCTTTATTTTAAATAATTAGATTAGGTTAGATGAAGTAACCAGGCTGATATTTGTGTAGCTATCATATATCATAATCCCACCTGAGCGCTTAGAAACGTCGGTCTGTTGTGACTACCAGACATCCTAAGTATGAATCAAAAAGTCCAAAGCATATCGACAAAGCGCTTTGAGTTTGTTAAGACGGTTAATATCAATTTCAACCATCTGTCCAAATTTGGTAACTATTAGTCTGAGATGTTTCGACCTCAGTCTTGCAAAAGCTGGGCATTGGAGGTTAAAGCGACTTGATGTTTCCACCTCGACTTCCTCCATGGAATTTTCACAATTTTCGTCCGCCCTAATCTTTAGTTTCCCCGCATAAGTACCAATAGGACACTGCTCGATTAGAACTCCTTTATTGAGCATTGTTAAGAGTATGTAATTCAATAACCCTCTTTCGTTCTATTATAAGCCAGATGGATTTTGCAACCGCACATGTCTTAACTAACACTTGAAGACGCCCTTTCGTCTTTAGAGTTTCCAATTTCGTTGTGAACAGACTCCCGCCAGGTCCACAGTTCCAGCGCCAGAACGCATGAAGAGAAGAGAAAACCAGTTCGTTCCCATCCTTGTAGGACTAGGGTTAAGAGACCTTTTCTTGCGAGATCACCGGCTGCAGAGTTTGTAATTTCGTTGTGACGATACACCCAAACAAGTCTAATATGGCAGTAGCTTAGTAATAGCATTAAGTAACTCTTTAACTCGTAACGGCGAGCTCTGAGTCTGTATTGAGGCTCTATTATTAGAGTAAATGTACACCTTCCTGGAAGTACTTGCATTTCGTAGTGTACTACTGCTGCTAACTTGATGGTTACCACTAGTGCTTGAGAGATACTATGGAGTAGTACAACTGCTGCTAACTTGATGGCTTGAGAGACCCCACAGTGGTCTGGCAGAATCAAGACTTGATTAAAAACTAGACTTACCCACCAAATTCCCATTGAGCTTCGAACCATCACTGAAAATTTTACAGTGTTTAAAAACCAGTGACAATAATTGTAATCTTACAATAATTGCTACCCTAACTACACTGGCGTAGTCAAAACTTCCGAATGTCAGGTGTTTCATGAGTTCATGACTGAACCTTATTGCTGTAAAAAAGACCAGTTGAAGGATATCTGATGGGCACCACGAAATCGTACATATGTATATTCCAACAGCCGGTATCGAAAATATCGTCAAAGAAATAATCATTCTGGTATGGATTACAAGGACATACAGTTCAGGTCCAGATCTAGTGGCGTTCGAGTGCTGCTAAGACCTTTAAGATTAAACTGAGTAGAGGAAAGTAAGCGACTAGTCTTATAGTAACTGTCACATATGGTATCTACTAGCGGACATTGACATATTAGTTCAGAACATTCATGCTACAGCATACGAGCATACTATCTATATAATCATATATACATATGAACATAAAAGCATCCTTCTAAAGAGCTTAATATAAAGCTCCCCAAACACGTGCACAAATTTATTCGTATGTGTATATTTAATATTTATGAATTATGCAGAGTTCCTCAAGCATTTTCCTGTCACACATATATATATACATGTATATATCTATGTATATGTACGTGTGTGTCTCTTCAATCAACTGAATGTTAACTCGTGCTTTATACTGGCTCACCTTCAACAAAACTTCATTAACATAATCAGAACCTCTTTACTGAAAATGAGCCAGTAAGGACGAGCTACAAAAGAGTGTTTCTGGAATGTGTATTTATATACATACATATGTATGCATGTGTGTGTCTGTGTGAATGACTGCGGTTAGCCGGTATGTTTTGATAGCTTAGTGTGGAAGAGGAAGCGAATCAGTTTAATGGCAGCTACTAACTCCCTGAGTATGAGCATAATTGCAACACATTCTGATGCAAAGGATACTATGGACAATTGTACACATACTTACATATACATACATAGTGCATACTTAGTATATGGTGTAAGTATATTTCTGCTTATTCCCAACTGCATATGTATTTAATCACCACTATAATTTTTTATACATTCTGCCAGCAGCTGAAATTCCTATTAAAAGGTGTCACTCTCTTATGAGATTCGCACTAAAAGGATTTCGCACACAAATGCATTTATTAAAGGCGCACACCCACACTGTCTACATGTGCTTAAGCGGAAGACAAAGGAGCTCTGTGTGTTTGGTGTGATTATTCTAAAGAAAAAAGAAACAAAGTTGCGATAAAAGCAACGGTACACCTACAGCCACGACAATAATTATATTTCTTTTAGCATGAAAATCCAATTATGTAGATAGAATTTGCTGTTGTTGTTGTCGTTTGACATTGACTTGAATGGGAAAAGAGTTGGCGTCCAACAACAAAAAAGATAAAGTAAAAATAAATAATTTTATTTGAGAGTGGCTTGTTGGGATTTAGCTGATGTATATAGTGAATGTGTGTGTTAAAAATGGCGAGATATGGAGATGGATAAACTTTAGATTTAAAACAATATTATTTCATAAAAAGTTAGCGTGTTGTCCGTATATTTTTAATCACCAGACAGAAAATTATTTTATTTAAAAAATTAACATAAAAGAAGGTTAAAGCGTTAAATTGTAAGGCATCTGTATGCTTTAGTAGCCCTTACTCGATTTAAAAAAAAATGTATTGAACCAATCGTTACAATTCTCCAAAAGCTTTCAAAATAGGCCCTTCTGTGTCGTTGCAGTGCTGCCAGCGCGATTTTTGTGCATCGAAGGCGTCACGGAAGGCATTTTCCGGAAAGCCGTGAGAGCCGAGGTGCATGCTGCTTGGATGCCTTCTCTCTTCTCAAAATGCTTGCAGAAGATTGCCTCTTTGCTTTTGACTCACACTGAAATATCCATGACTCTTACCCTGCGATTACGGTTTTAAAAAAATTGGGGTCACTTTCACACGTGTTCAAATTTTCTTGCCACACTTCCACTCGTCGCAATTTCTGTTCATCAGTGAGCACTTTTGGGACCACCTTCGCGCACATCTTGCACATGTTCAAGTGCTCCGTCATAATGTCATGAACCACAGATTTTGATAAATTTAACATCTGGGTAATTAAGTGAATACTTAGTCGACGGGCAGAGTTCAAAAATATTTGTCCTGGTTCTCCAGGTACTCAAAGACAATTGACCAGCTCGTTAGCTAGGAACGCACTCTATCGAATCTAGTCGGGGTGCTCACGCTCCGTCGCGGCGGAAGAAAATCAGTCCTATTTCTTTCCGGACGAACCCTGTATATATCACCGAGAATATACAGTTCTCAATTTTCGAGCTGGAAATGGCATTAGGGAAATTGCGTTGTTCTCTGTAGAACTCATTTAATAAATAACCTCAATATTTTCAGGCCAGGCGACATCTATGGAGCATTTTTAAGGCAAAATTCAGTGACACTGCTTATCAAATTCTAATAAAGGAAATTACCTGCATAAAAGGGTATTGTTAGATGTTTTATTATAACCACATTTCTGCCCTTGTAGTGGTTTATACCAGATTAGAAAACAAAAACAAAATCCAGACTCTTAAATTTTTAGGGTGGACAGACCAGGTTTCTTCTTCTTTTTTACTGGCGTAGACACCGCTTACGGGGTCGCTTCATCTTTTCGCTATTCGATATCAACTAGAGATACTAAGTTTAGCCAGATTCTTCTCCAACGTAGTTCCACCGGCGGGTACTGAATCGAATACTTTTTAAGCTAGAGCGTTTTTATTCATCCGGACAACATGGTCTAGCCAGCGTAGCCGCTGTCTTTTAATTCGCTGAGCTATGTCAATGTAATCGTATACTATTTCATACAGCTCATCTTTCTATCGACTGCGGTATTCGCCGTTGCCAATGTGCAAAGGGTGATATATAGTTGGACGAGAATAATTAGTGACTTGTAGAGTTTGGTCTTTGTTCGTCGAGAGAGCACTTCTAAAAACTTTTTAATTGCCTACTCAGTCGAAAGTAGCACCTGTTGGCAAGAGTGATTTTGCATTGGATTTTAGAGCTGATATTGCTGTTGGTGTTGATGATTCCAAGATAGACGAAATTATCTGAGACTTCGTAGTTTTAAGCTCAGCAGTGACGTGAGAGCATAGTCGCGAATGCGACCCCTGTTTGTTTGATGACAGGAGATATTTCGTCCTGCCTTCGTTCACTACCAGACCCATACGCTTCGCTTCTATTCAATATGGAGAACTAATGGCAGATTGTGCCTTCGCTATTAAGCTCAGCATTTCGTATTATTTTCTCCAGCAATAGATTGAAGAACTCAACTGATAAGAAGTCTCATGATCCTGGCGCAGCTTTTGGTGCTGCTCAACGTTAGCTTACACCGCCGTATTAGCTTTTCGGTGTTATCAAGTTAAAATCGACGAGAGTGGTGTGTGTCGATCTTTCACGGGTCTTCTCCAAGATTTGGTCTTTTCCCTGCTTTGGTCTTGGAAAATTGCAAGAGTATGAAATGTGCGGTTACATCCGAACATAGCCTTTCCTTACTTCTTTAATTATTAGTTGGAAAATGAAGAAAACGGCTTTCATAACAATGTAAATGAACGAAAGTGGTGTGAAGAAAAAATTGAAAAATATGCGAACAGAAGAAAGGTGTGGGCTTTCAGGGAAAAACTTAACAGGATTACCATAAAGTAGAATTAGGGATGAAACTGTTGTAAATGCCCATTTAATCTGTGTCTGTATCCCTACGATAGTATATAACAGCAGGTAAAGGCAAAGCTGAAATAAAATCAACTCAATCATAATTAAACGACTGCCATAAGGAAGCAGATAAAAGGTAAGAGATTACGTACAATACTAATTTGACTACAAGCAGCGGAATATTTTATGTACATATGTAAGTTAGTTAAAATTTTGTCTAAATTTAAGTTAACAAATTAGTTTTGATTTTAATTTATTAATTTTTTTTTAATTTATTATCAAATTTAATTTCATTTAGGTTTAATTTTTATTTTAGTATTAATTTTAATTTGCATTTAAATTTGAATATTAATTAATTGTAAATTTTTAATATAAATATTAATTTTAATTTAAGTTTAATTTACATTTAGTTATAAATTTTAATATTAATTTGTTTAAAGTATAATTTTAATGTAAACATAAGTAAGTAGTTTCAAGTTTTAAGTTTTAAGTTTTAAGTTTTAAGTTTTAAGTTTTAAGTTTTAAGTTTTAAGTTTTAAGTTTTAAGTTTTAAGTTTTAAGTTTTAAGTTTTAAGTTTTAAGTTTTAAGTTTTAAGTTTTAAGTTTTAAGTTTTAAGTTTTAAGTTTTAAGTTTTAAGTTTTAAGTTTTAAGTTTTAAGTTTTAAGTTTTAAGTTTTAAGTTTTAAGTTTTAAGTTTTAAGTTTTAAGTTTTAAGTTTTAAGTTTTAAGTTTTAAGTTTTAAGTTTTAAGTTTTAAGTTTTAAGTTTTAAGTTTTAAGTTTTAAGTTTTAAGTTTTAAGTTTTAAGTTTTAAGTTTTAAGTTTTAAGTTTGAAGTTTTAAGTTTTAAGTTCTAAGTTTTAAGTTCTAAATTTTAAGTTCTAAGTTCTAAGTTTTAAGTTTTAAGTTTTGAGTTTTAAGTTTTAAGTTTTAAGTTTTAAATTTTGAGTTTTAAATTTTAAGTGCTAAGTTTTAAGTTTTAAGTTGTGAACTAAAACTTCTTTCGTTTATTTATTAAGTAAAATTTTAAATTTATTTATTTAATAAAAGTTAATTGTAGCGTCGGTTTCTTACTTTTCATGTATGTATACAAACACATGCACACACATTTCGATATATTTTTATGTATGTAGTAGCGCCCCATTACGTTTAAGCACTCGAAAGCAAGTGTTAACATTTCTGCTCGAGTTTGAACATCAACCGGAATATGGTTAATTAGGAAATGCGCCACAAGCTTTCAAAGCACTAAGCCGCACCGGATGAGACGAATGCCCGCAGGCCAACCAATACATTTATACATTAGTACAAGAGTGTAGAAATGCACACACATGCATACAGAGCTATTAATCTAAGCCCTTTTAAAGCGGACAAATGAACCGTTGGTCAAAGGCTAACCATTGAACATGCAAAAACAAAAGCAAACATTACTCATATCAAGCGCCAAGCACACAAGAAGAACCGGAAAAGGTAGGGCCGTGCGAAGTAAAGGGTAGCAAAATGAAGCAAATTGAAGCGAAGCGCCTTTAAAAAATGGGTAACTAAAAGCTAAAAGCATTGCTTGACACAACTCCAACGGTTATTGGGTCGCAACGCCTCTAATTATGCAACGCAATAAATTATGACACTTACGAGTACACGCCGAGTATGCTTATGGCGCTTCATTGTTGTTGTTGTGACTTGTAATTTCCATTTTTTCTCGAGCGCACATTAGCATTTTATTTGTAATCGATGCATAGACATACACACACACACAATTTGTGTTAACAAATTTGCTGAGGGTTAAAGGTCTTGGCGGCAAATTGGGTTAGATTTGCTTTTGTTGCCGCGTTTTAGGCGCATATCTTAGCACGCAACTCCGTTTATAAATGCCAGCTGTGACAGCTTATTAATATCAATATACACTAGTGGCATATGCAAATAAGCAAACGAGGCAAATATGTGGCATGTTTTATGTGGGAGGGTGTGTAAGGCTGTGTGTGTGCGTCTCTTTATGTGTATGTGTGTCAGACTGATATGCTTCAATTTCCTTTTCATGCTTTTACCTCCGTTTTGTTTCGTATTGTGGTCGCACACATATGCACTGACACAAACATAAACACTTCTGTAAGTCTTTGCCTACTTTTAGGGTTCGATTCGCGGACATTTTATGGCTGAGACGCTACCGCAATCGGTGGTAAATAAAATTTTTTTCACTCACTCATAGTATTTGAAACGCTTCTAACACATGACAAGTTAAATGTCTGCCATTTGATCCGTCTGTCTGCGTTTAGGCACGAGCATAAGCCGCCTGGAAGTATGTGTCGGTAGCTTTTGTTGCGCCAATTTTTATGCAAACACATTTCGAGCGTATAAAATGTTGACAAAGGACAACGCGAACCTTACCATAAATATTTACGTTGAAACAAAAACATATTTATACATATGTAAATATTATACATTATATATTTCTCTTACGTCGTCCCATTTCAGAGGTATTGTGTTGCGTCTACATTGTGTCTTCCTCAAAGACGCATTAATTAAATGATGCATGTAAATGAAGTGAAATTATGGAAAACATACAATTTGAAAATGTTTATTAGTACCACATAACGGTACTCAGCTTGTAGCAGTGTGTATATTCCTTTGCCGTTAGTCATGTCAAGTTAATGAGATGTAAAATGTATTTATATATGTGGCATGTAAGATTACAACTGTCAGTTTTGTTTTGGGTAAAAGGGAGAGGGGTTCATTTGTTCAGCTTGAGAAACATTTTTCGTAGTTTTTTGTGATTCAAGACTTCACAGTTCTCATTTCACTTAGCTCCTGAAAAGATAAATTCCTATTTTAGGTATGTAACTCCGGATATTGTTTTGGAATAAATGCTACTGGTTTTATTCTCAAAGAAATGTTTTGTTTGAAGATCTACAGAGAAAAGTTTTTTCATATGATACCATGCACGATTTGATCAAAGAAAATGAAGGCCTGTAGAAAACGTCTTATATGCGGACATCTAGAACATCAGCATTAAATCTCGAAATGAAGAAGTAAAACAATAAATTACCACAAACTTCTGACCTGTGAAAATGCTTAGCAAAGAAATGGACGAGATTACTTCATACAATTTTTGTGTATCAACTGCGTTTTCCAATAGGGTTCGAATAATGTTAAAGTGCCAATATGACAAAGAACCCGAAATAATGAAAATACTGCCGTTCAGGCCAGTGTTGCTGAAGACCACAATTTGTTCTCAAGAATTGAGACTATTTCCAACCACAAACTGGCAGATTTTGAGAAATGATTTGGGCTTGTATCCATATAAAATTGTTCTCACTGAAGAACTGAGGCCATTGGATCACCGAAAACGTCGTGAGTTCGTTGATTTTGCCTTGGAACTACTTGAAAACGATAACAAATTTTTATTAAGAAAATCATCTTCTCCGATGATGCTCAGTTTCATCTGAGTGTTGAGGTAATAAACAAAACTGTCAATTCTGATGCGAATAAACTCCACAAATTATTCATGAAAAAAAAATTTTATTCACCTAATTGACTGATCATCGGTCCATATTTCTGAAGCAAATGAAGCTGGCGACATCGTTACTGTCAATGGAGAGTGCGAGTATAGATCGATGAAAGTGAACTGTTAATAGTCGCAATTGGAAGAAGTTGTTTTTGAAAATATCTGGTTCCAACAAGACGGAGCAGCATGCCACACAGCACGTGCAAGAATCAAATAATTACGAGAAGAGTTTGGAGATGCGATTATTTAAAAAATTTTTGACATTGAATGGCTTTCAAGAAGTTGTGATTTAACACCGTTAGACTACTCTCTTGTGGGGTTATTTAAAGCGATTGGCCTTAAGCAATAAACCAGACTCTCTTCAAGCTTTAGAAATCAATATGAAATGTGCTATTCATGACATACGATTTGATTTAGTGGATAAAGTAATCGAATAGTGTATATGTAAACAGACATCATCCAAATGAGTCCATCCGCCATCGCGCTGAGCACCTGGACCTGAGCCCACCCTATTCCAAGGTTTTTCGGAAGGATCTTGGTTTGATGGCTTACAAAATCCAACTCGGTTAAGAACTGAAGCCGAAAGACCACCAAACGCGTCTCACGTTTGGTGAATGGGTTCAAAACGAGATAGTCATCGAGTTCGTTTTTCACAAGAAAAATTTGTTTAGCGACGAAACCCACTTTTGGTTGAATGGGTACATTAATGAACAAATTTGTCGCTTTTGGAGTTTAATTACAAGTCTTTATGGAGACGTTCTCAAAAAGTCACAGTTTGGTGTGCTCTATGGACATACTTCTGCTAACATGTGGTTGGCCATAATGTTGCGTCTAAATTGAATATTATTGATATGGACGACCTTTGGTTCCAACAAGACGACACTACATGCCTTATAGCCAATTAAACCAACAATATGTTGAAGGAAACTTTTGGTGAATGGATTATTTCGCGTCGTTTCCTTTGCAGTTGCCTCCAAGATCGTGCGATTTAATACCACTAAGTTATTTTTTTGGGGGTTTATGTGAGGTCAGTTAAGCCCGAATTGGAACTAATGATAGAATTCAGGTTTAAGATCAGATCCTCAAAGGTCTATCAAGTTTTTACTTAGTACATATTTTATGAGCGATATTTATTTCTTCAGAAGATATCCTCTATTTTTATTGACTTTTGATAACCCTTACTCTTTTCATATTTAAACGAAAGAATTGGCAGCCTTTGCTCAGTACCTTGAACGGGCCATAGGTTAATGCTAGCCCGAGGTCTCTGCTCATACTATTTGTTGGTACGAGTGGTTTCCTGACTGGATAGGACTTCCACAAATACCTATGTGAGTCTGATCTTGAGAAAAAAATCTTAGAAAAATATCCATTTGTTGAGCGACGCTAAAATGGGGTCCGGAACAGAGAGATAATTTTTACAATAGTTTGAACTTAAATAAGTTGACACAAAGGCAATTTAACTCAGAACTCTGGATTATTGAAAGATTACAAACGAATATTTATATCAGTTCTTAAGAGTATTCAGTCCTTCTTAGAACGTATAAAAATAGAAACCGGAGTACATCTCAAAACAATCTTAAGGTATTTAATGTATTAAGTTCGAATTTCGAATTGAGCTATTCGTATCAATCTCAAACTTCTCCTATATCGTAAAATCTACTTATTCTGTGGATCATAACTCTTTTCGCAATGTGAAAGCAAGTAGTAAGGTATATTGAATGAATATTCCATTGTTGGACAACTTGAGATAAGACTAGCTATAAAATTTGTCTAATATCGAAAATATTTATGTAATGAATGGAGAAATGAAAACATATTTTATTGGGATAAGGATTGTCAATTTGGCAAGATTCCAAAAAAATGGTTTGTGAAATATTTTCTGACCTTTGAAAAACATCAGTAACACAAATCTTCATGTTAAAAACTAAAAATGCAGAGGTTTCCAGGCTTAATCTTGGTCTGTATGAGGTTTCTTTAAAAAAAGAGACCAAAATTATACGAAACCACAATCGTGACATTAAATTTCTCAACTCATTGAGTGCATCTCAATTAGCAACATGAATTTACTGCATTTACTTAACACCACAATCATTTAAGTCGTCAAACAATAACACGGAGAATAACAGAGAAAAGTGATTTGAGCCGATTATGTTGATTATATCGCTTCAATATGCTCACATACATATCTCACCAATTGTATCTCCGGTTGAGTATGTGTGTGCGTCTTTGTTATCGGAAAGTCATTTAGCGGTAATTTGGTTGACGGACCATTTCGCTAAGCAGCTTATAAAAGTTTTAAAACGTTTTCAATTTACTCAGCGCGGCGTGTTGCGTAAGCTACAATGAATGAAAGCGCGAACGCCATTGCGACAAGGACACTACCCAGTGTTTTTATGTGGGCTAGGGTGGATCGCCGAAAATCTCAAATTAATGATTTGTTTCTGGCTTAGAGGCTGAATTGATGAATTTCGAGTAGGACATTATAAACGAGGGCGTTCCGACAAGTATTTAGTTTCAGCACACGAAGACTCTATTATTGATAGGAAAGGAGTTGGTTAGGTCTTTTTGGAATTGTAAAGATGTGATCTATCGCCTTTATTTGGAGAAGCTTAAAACGGTCAGTGTGTTTTGTTTCAGTAGGCTGATTCGAAACGGCTTCATTTGTTTAAGAATAAACTGCTATTTCACCACGAAAATACATGGGCTGTGCCATCATCACGGCCAAGATGGTCGAATTAGACCGCGAACTACTTCCCCAGCACCGTATTTTCTTGACGCCGGTCAAAAACTTTCGTTGAACCAGAATGAGAAAGATGGGAATACCGTTACTAACCTCAAGTCATGAAGAAAACTTAATATTTAACCATGTTAATGGATTTGAAGATTCACTGGATTAGTTGTGGCGAGCTAGAAGAAAACTATGTTGCGATTGATTGATTTTCGTATCACTTCTCGCTTGTGAGCTGTATGTTGGACCCACCTTAACTTTTACATTCCCAAATTCTTATCAAATAATACTTTTCAAATATAGTACTCTCGACAGATTGAGACGGTCTGTTGTAAAAGTGTTCCTTCTCCACTTAAGTGCCACCCTAATGTAGATAAAAACTTTCCAGGTATTAACAATCTTCGACCATAATACATACTTTTAACACGGAGTTTGAGAAAAACCGTTATTGAACTTCTTTCTCTACTTAAGTACCACCCTAACACAGCTTCATAATACAAGTAAGTAATGCCACGGTCACTGTTCATTGGACGCTACGCAAAATCCTTCAAACCGCTAATTTATAGCCGCTGCTAAGCTGATGAGGCAAAGTCGGCGGCGGATCAGCTGTTTTGTGAATGAGTGATAGAAGCGCACAACCAAATAGACACAGCGGACACAGGGAGTGTGAGGGAGCGCGAATACTCTTACATAGTTGCATGGAAAGTGTAGTCAAAGGATGCTGGAAAAAGTACACGTATAAGTAGTGAGACGCCCGCGATTGCTTTTTGCTGCAAGTCAGCAAAATTTATTAGCGGTAATTATATTGCCAAAGCAAAATCATTTTGAGCGTTTGCCGAACGCCAATAAAAAGCTGTAGCCTTTGAGCGCGGCTAACGTGACGGCGGTATTGCGTAAATCCATCAATATGGATGATTCGACAATTGGCTGGACCGCAGGCAACATTATGCGGATAATACGACTCATCAATATCATCAGCAGCAACATTATCCTTTGTGTCCTCTCGTTCTCCCCTTTGGCCTCAGCAGCCAGCAAAGCGTACAGCATGCCGCTAAAGGCGAACTCCTTGCGCTTATAATCATCAGCTAACGGTGAAGAACCCGAAAGAAACAATGGAAGTGCTGTGGCGCTGTCTGTAGCCACCCGGCGGCTGCCAGTCGTCAATTTGCATGACCTGAATGTGGGTGCGTGATTGGCAAGTGCTTGGCAGTTCGTGTTTGGAGCGCAGCGGATATCGCTGCTTTTCAAAGCTTTGCATTAGCAGCGATTTCCGTTCGTCATTGCTCGTCAATGTCGGAATACTGTGTATACCCATCACCAAAGCTGGGTAATATCAGCTGCAAAATGCTCATATCATTCGCCAAATGAAATTTCAGAAAAATCTACTTAAGTCGATAATCGATATTGGATAACAAAAAAGTTGTTAAGTCGAGAGCGTCTTTGCTGCTTCTTTGCAGACACATACACCAGCATAAACGCAGCTGCAGAAAAGCAAATAAAAAGTTGATAGTGTACTATTAAATAAAGGATACGCGCGTCAATTATGACTTTATTGTTGCAGCGTGATTTATGAAATCTGTGTTGCTAGTTAAGGCTAAACATAAACGGAGAATAAAGTTAGGTTAGGTTACGTTACGGTTAGGATTAATAATGTTGAAATGTCGTGATCAAGGTGAGAAAAGTTGTAGCTAACCGAAACCGTAGTTATGCCAATAAACTTTTATGAAGCACTCGTCTGGTGGACGGCGCCTGATAAAGCAACGCTCGGTAAGAATTTAAACTTGTCCAAAGACCGGCTCTCATGGGCATGTGCCGTGCACCACGGACAAAACCAACTATGGCACGCATTGCCATTCTAAGCCTCTGTGGATATTGGTGCGAAGGTCGCTTTAACACTCAGGAAGGTTGGATACGTGGAGGGATCTATACATGGACGTGCTGAAATTCCCTCCTTCTGAAACTTGCTCCTAGAAAACTTCAACCGCTGCGTCGCAGAGCCTACTTTTGATGGCTTTTTCTGGCATCACATACGGGGATATGCGTGTGGGACAAAGTCGCCGAAGATCGTTCCCACGACAGTCGGGTCTACGTAACCAGAGCGGACCCGGAGTTTTTATCTGGCCAAGGACTGTCAACTCGGCAGACTTCTGCCACTACAATCATAAAAGTCGCTTGAGAAAAGGCATCGTGAGCTTTGTTAAGGTTGGGTCCAAGCTCCGAGGAGAAGTTTCTGCAATGAGATCTCTGAGCTTAATTTTAAGTTAACGGATCTCTGCAGTATCTTTCAATCTGTAGATATGTTGCTTCGAAGTGCAGTTTCTTTTAGGGAAGTGAGCATTCAACTCGACACTAGGGCACCAATTTAAGATTTATGCTCGTCCACTGTTTACTGTGCGCTCAAGCATTGTCTATCTTCACGTGAGCTTAGTAGACTTTGGTCGATGATCAGCTTCTGTGCAAATGAGAGATCCTTCAGGCCTAGAATATAACGCAGGAGATCCACTGACTATTTTCTCTCAGCAAGGTTTACCTTGCCGTAATCGTAGGATTTTTCCATAGATAATGTCCAATAGGTATCAATGCGGTATCCTATCGGAATCAAGTTTTCACAGTTGTAGAGAAAAATGTGAGATAGAAACAACCAAGCAGTTTCTTCTCATTGTCCATATTTGCTAGTTTGGGGCTGAAATATCTCGACAGCCATTCAGCCAGGTGATCCTCATTCATTCATTAGGCGATATCTAATTCCAGATTTCTATTATTTTTCAAAATTTTCAAAACATTAAAAAACTCAAATATTGTTTTTTTCAAGCGGGTTCTTAAATTGTTCTAAAATATCTAAGTTCTTTAGCTGCCTTCCTTTCTATCTTTAAACCACTTAGTATCGGCATGGAATTTCTCATCAACCTTGCGGTTGGTGTAATTGCACCTTCTCCACCGAATTCCGCAAATATTTTAATCAACGGAAATGTTTACTGATCGTCCGTTTCCGATGCAATAAACAAGCGACACACTCGATATGCGCACGAATGAAATGGGGAAATTTTGAAATTGTATCGCGAAAAAATCAAAGAAAATCGCTTACGCTCCACATACAGCTAGGCCAATTACCGAAGTGTGTCACGCGTGGCAGTTGGCATGTTGGCATGCGATTTGTGTGGCAAGTAAACTTGACTTGAATTGACTGAGTGCCATCAAGTCAAGTGAAGTGAAGTTTTGAGATGCCAGCTAAGTGGATTTCAAACACACTAGTTGTCGGATATATATACATAAGTACATAGTATGGTATATATGTATAAATATATACATAAATGTGCGGTAAATGTCGAAAATAATTATTAAGCTGGTTCGAAATTTTAGAATTAATTTTTATGGTGTTTGCGAGAGAAAATTTAGTAGAAAATGTGGCCACGCTGCTAAAATTTATTAATATATTTGCTTTGCTTATTATTCTAGTTATTATATGGCAACTCTGTTTTAAAATGTATGGTATAATTTAGGGAAGGTGGCAACTCTGTTATAAATTGGTAGTGAAAATAAGTCATGTGTGGAATTTTCGGAAAATTGCCATATTTTTTAGAGTGTTATATATCAAACAGAAATACATATGTACATATTTGATTAATTTTCTTAACAGCTGGCAACCTTATTCAAAGGATAAAAAACTATATTTCATGCAATGATTTGCAAGTATTTCAAAAATTTTGAGAGAAAAGGAAATGTTGAACTCTCTCTCTTTATGTAAAGTGGCAACTCTGGTAGCGTAAATATGTTTTATTGACGTCTTCAGCATGCTACTCGTTTTTTGCGTTTTATATACTAAACTGAGCTATATATTTGATTAATTTTTTTAACAGGTGGCAACCTTGTTTAAGGAATATATAACTTTTTTCTCATAAAATGAGATGTTAATCTGGGTATTTCAAAAAATTTTTGGAGAAAAGCAAATGTGGATCTCTCTCATTTTAGGTAAAGTGGCAACTCCCTTTTAAATTGGTAATTTTGACTGAAAAAGAAATGGGGACCTCACTCTCTCTCCGTGTTTTTATAGTAAATGCAAAATAAAGGAGAGGAGAAACGAAGTTGCTTGTTAAAATTTGTTAACTAACTATAATAAGCGGTAATCTATCGTGGATTAATTCTTCGAAATCGAAATGTTTTGTATCGTACACGAAGACTTTGGTCCATTCCTTTCTTTTTGGTTGGGAGTCGTTTTCATTTTTATAGTCCATGTAATGCCACCATTGATGTCTATATAATATTCTTGTCGACTTATGATTCTGCAGGATCTGCCTTAAATATATTCAAAGCCTTCTGCAAACCACAAATTTCTTGAGTAAATTTTTTACTCAAGCACCAGTCGACCCCAATTACAACCTAGTCTGACCTAATGTTGAAATATTGGTGAGTGCGTTGGTGTTTCCGCTGAAATTGACTTTCATCAAAGATGTCGAGTTGGTTCCGACAACCGCATCAAAAGCGTGCTCATACCGGGACAATGCACTTGTAACTGTGACAACTCGCTGCTAAGAGTTTGCGGTAAGTACTTATATACCAAACATCCATATACATATACAAGTATGTACATATATACATAAACATGTGGTTTTATTGCTTAACAGCTTGACATAGATTTTTTATGTTTGATTAGTGTTTGATTTCACTTTAAACTTCCAATACAAGCTGAAATATTCGATACAAAAAAATACAATGCAGTATAGTTGCGAACAGTGGAGAAAATTAGAGATATCCTTTGTTTAAACTACATCCTAAAGGATGATTACTTTTGTTGGACCGAGGAATTAAGGAACAAAACACTATCGCAAAGGACCAAAACCGACCTATGCGTGGCTTTTTGATTTACCAGTTTAACCTTATCTAACCTAATCTAAACTACTTACATAACATCTATTCAAAATTGACTCGATTTTGCGGAAGTGTTTTGGGGAGCCTTCTTTATCACGAAGTATTTGACTGGCAAAAAACATGCAGCGAAGGTCGTGATGTAGTCGAAAACTTGCTTCTTAAGAGTTGCCCATGCACCTCTTTTAACGACTATAGCGTGGGACATTTGAGAGATGGCATCAGAAAGATAGAGGGGATCTCGACATCTCTTTTGGATTGAGTCAACACATTTTGGTTGAGGGTATAAAGCGCTTCCATGCCAGACTCGCTCCAAAAAACTTGAGTACTTTGCAAAAATTTCATCGAGTAAAGATCGCTAAAGAAATGTTTGACAACGTCGTTGTGGACCCTACATTAATGAAACGTAACATTACTGATGACGCTATATCGAAACCGTGCGATAATTTAGAGAATGGCGCTTCAAAAGTGAAACGAAACCGAAAATACAAATTTTTCTTAAGGCCATACCAGCCGAGCTTAAAACAAGTGTATTGGATTTAGCGTCCAGTGCAAAAGAACCTATTTTGAACGCGATAATAAGGATTTTTATTAAAATAGTGATGCAGCCATATACTGTAAAAGTGAAAGGATTATCAGATAAACTGACTTGACTAGGGACCCAACAATGTTTTGTTGAGCAGAAAGGCGGCGTTATTCCATGATTTTTTCTATTGGTTGCGCCAATCGTTTCTGAGCATGGTAATGTGTCGTTTTAGGGATATGTGAAGCAAAGTCTTTGGTGATGACGAAAAACAGGATCAATTAGATAATGAGTTGAGTTTTGGCAAATCCATTATGAGTTATGGATTTATTGAGAAAACACTTCGGTGAGCAGATAATTTCAGGTTTTTAGTCGGTCTACTGGCCTCAATATCGTGTGATATCACACCCTTAAACTTTTTCCTGTGGAGATATGTAAAGCCTAAAGTTAGAGCAAAACATACTGTGTGTCATTCGCCAGTTACCAATCGAAAAGCTTGAATGAGTCATCGAAAATTGGAGTCAACGGATGGACCATCGGAGACGTAGCCGCAACCAACATTTGAAAGAGATATTCTTCAAAAATAAATGCTAAAGAATGTTCTTACGAATGATAATAAACATTCCTCCTTCAAGCTGAAGAGTCTGTGTTTTTTCTTTCAAAAATTAGAGAACGAAATGGATCACCTTTTAGTTATACAATCTTGTGAGTAAATTCGGACTGAAATGTCACACCACCGACTTTATTTTTCGCAGAAGAAATTTTTCAGAAAAGTGAGGTTTAAAAGTATTTTAGAGTAACAGATCGTTCGGTTTACCTGAAAGCTCATCTGATTTTGAATGTGTTTTCGTTAAATTCTTACGCCGAACTTCAAAACTTTGCAGAAATATATCCAAAAGAACAAAATTTTTCCCAAAGTTTGTCCCAGCAAAATCTTTTTTAGGTCCATTCTCATTAGAAGACACCACTGTGCGTCTTTCTTATGATAAATAGGTATATGTATGTGTTTGATTGACATATTTTAATGAAGGATAGTCGGGATGGGGGTCGGCAAGTAATTGTAAGGGGGCGACATTCAGGCAATACTGATAAGTACGAAAACTACTGATACGCAGCAAGCAAATCTAGTTCAATTACGCACACATATTTACATACAAACACAAACACACAGCTATATTTATGCGGCATATTTATAAAACAAACTTCTGCCAGCACTAAAACAATGTATGAGGGGCTCGAGTGAAAGTAAGAGTTATTTCTCTGTGCTTCACAGCAGATGCACTCGCATGTATGTATGTCGCACAGTGTGTGTGTGTGTGTGTGTGTGTGTGTGAACATGTGTAAGCGCCTTGTTTGTTCACATTCACTATAAGATCAATCAACCGGTTCGCTTGGCACATGCACTCCTCGAGACTCGATGGCACTTGTTATTGTGTCTTCTTTCAACGGCTCACACACACACACACACACTGAGACAAAAGCCAGCAGCTTCGGCTGTGCTGTGTTGTGATAACAAAAGCTTGCAATAAACTATCAACTATACAAGTCTGTTTGAATGTATGGTGTGTGTGTGTGTATAGGTTTGTGTTATATGGGCAAATGGACTAGCAAAACATTGGCGACTTGCCCGAGTTTCGAACAACTTGAAGTGCCTCTAAAAATACAAATGACAGCACACATACATACAGGTATGTTTATATACATACAAGTATATATATATGCCGACCATAGGTGTGTGTATATAAGTCCCAACCCTTGTACATACATATATCTCTCCTCCTAGGTATATTTACCTTATCGGCTCACCAAGTGCTCACCATTGTACTTTCGCTCAAGCACTCATTGGGCAACGAAATCAATTACTTCTACAACCGTCGTTCACATTGAACCATCAGCTGTGACCCGCGCAGCCCCTTCACCCATCCATCTCTTTGTGCACAATGCATCGCCCGGTGTGTATGTATTGCAGGTCAAGCACGACACTGTCATACTTGTAAGTGGTTGTATGTATGTATGTCGGCTCATAGTTATTGCCGAGCTCAAAAGGACATTTGTTTAGGGCAGAAGTGTCTCCACTGGCTGGTACACTGGTTTGTTCAAAGGAAAATGACACTCAATCATTGAGGGCGCTCGCTCTGCTGCGCGTCAAGTGAAAGTGTGTTGTTGCATTGTTGTGCGGCGGAAAATCTAGAGAATAGATGGGGCAGTGAATAACTGAGTGCATGTATCGTGGTTGTTATGAATTGTCTGTCCATCGATCACTTTTAGAGCGTCTCCGGCTCGAAGAACAATTAACGACAGATTTTATATGTGTCCATATATCTCTTAAGAATTCAATTTAAGAAAACATGCGTGCAACATGCTTCATAGCAGATGTTGGAAGCGTCTAATAAATTAAAATGTTGCTCAGGTGATTACGGTCCATCGGCATTTACGGGGAGGACTTCGCCTAGATTCAAGTATACACAACTTCCTTTGTTCAACGATAGCCGGATGGTTTGACATCCAACAAGTCAGTTGAAGAGTCCCCGGCCTTCAATAGTAAAATACATGTTTTCGACAAAACTCGTTGTTCTTATTCAACATAGTTCTCTTCAAAGATGGGGCACCGATTATAGCGATCCTCCAACTTTTCGATAACATTTTTGTTGTACGATTTGTTTTTCCCTTCAAAATAGGCCTCAGTTTCAGCGATTACCTTTTTCCATCAAAGAAAATTTCTTCTCCTGGAGCATTCTTTTGAGATCTGAGATCAGCAAATAGTCACATGGGCCAGATCTAGAGAACAAGGTGGATACGTAAGCAATTCGACGCCCCATTCATGGTTTCTTGCCATCGTTTTCACTGATTTGCGACACCGTGCATTATCTTTGCTCTTTATACAGCACTTTTTTTTTCCTCAAATGTGGCCGCTCTTCGGCGAATTCGTCGTTCGAAACGCTAATAACGCTATGTAATCGTCGCTATTGTTGGTCCGTCTTTTTTCAAGGTAGCCAATAAAAATTATAATAATAAAATATAAATATAAATTATAATAATAAAGACGCCACAGCCCTGCTAGACGACTGTTGCGCTTTTCGACGCTTTGGAGCGGGTTCATCATATGCTGTCCACTCGGATGACTGTCGATTCGACTTTGGACTAAAATGATGGAGCCATTTTTCATCCATTGTCACATGTCGTCGGAAGAACTCTGGTTCATCACGCTGGAACATCTCCAAACACTGCACCGAATCATCAACTCGTCGTTCTTTTTGGTTAGAAGTCAGTTCCCGCGCCACACAGTTTGCAAAGAGCTTTTTCATACCCAAATCTTTGTGAATGCTATGATGTACACGTTTAGTTGATATCTTTAGATATCTTATAGTCATCCAAAACTGTTTTCAGGACTTTTTTTGATATTTTCATCGTCTTTGGTGCTCGTTTCACCATATCTAAACTTAGCATACTAATCCTTGACAGTTGATTTTCCTGTGACAGTGTCCAAAAACGCGTCAACACGCCAAGTTTGTGCTTCAACTTTATTTTTTCCTCTTCAAAGAGCAATATTTTATCAACATACGGAACTTTCTATCCATTTTTTTTTCAATAGCGAAAGGTGCTTAACTCAAAATTAAATAGTTCACAATCTAATGATCCGACAGCTGCCTTTTGAAGGTTAGGGCTAACTAAATTCACTATATATATATATGTATATTGTATTTAGATCTATTAAAGCCATCTATGTGTTGGGCCGAGTACTTTCAATTGACCTGTTAAGTTGGCCGAGAGGAATATAGTACAGATCTTCTTCTAGTTGCAGCCCTCACAGCATTTAACTCTTCCACTCGACCTTATCCTTCAAATTAGTTTTTGAGTGGTATAAGTTTTGTAAGGATTTTGTTATAGCGCAGGGCTTGTGGTTTCGGCATTCCGCCATCTGAGTATGATGAAATGACATCAAACAGAATTGGCTGACGGTTAATTTCGCAACTCTCTCGTGTCCTGTCCGTCCCGTTTAAACTCTGACTGGCCTTAGAGAACATTCCTGCCGTGTAGTCGTCGAGATGTCGTAGCTGGTATTGGGCTCTGAATGGGCAGCCATTCAAAATGGACAAAATATTAAAAACAACCAAAAAAAGGATGACAGAAAGGAGACAATTTGAAGATGGAAACCGATAAAGGTGGGGAAAGGACCGCTACCCCAGAAAATGGAAGTTCGAGGACAAGCTCTTCGGAGAACGATAGGTTGGCGAAAGTCGATTCACTACTCTCCAAGATTTGACAAATCGAAGACAGCTTATATACATTTTATCCAATACTTGCACACATGTACTCATTATTACTAAATTAAGGAGAACACACAACATTAAAACAATAATTTGTATATACATGGTATAACCCATATAAATATATCCACTACATACCTACATTTCTATATAAATTTAATAAGTAAACAGGGCACACAATCGCATAATTCCCAGCGCACTAGTAAAACAGGATTATATCCGCTTGGTTGTAAGGATATAGTACGAGTGCTTATGTGTACGTGAGAGCAACAAAAAGCATAACAGAATTTGACACAGCTGTGTCCTGCTCGGCCTGACAGCTCGTGACACCAGCAGCTTTGGGAGATGAATAGTGCCGTGCGCGTGTGTACGTATGTATGTGCAAGCGAGCTGGTGTGCTGCAAGCGCATAAAAAGCGATGAAACGTAATTTTTGGAATGCCACACAAAAAAATATGTGGAATTTTGACAAGAAAGGATGAAGCAACAAAAACAAAAAAAAACAATATCGCACGAAAGATAAAAAAACGGTACTTGGTGAACAGTAAAAGGAGAACACACTCATAGTTTTACGGGGGTTGTCGAAGATTTTTTACAACGCCGTTAATATGAGCTTACGTAGATATGTAAGTTTATAGATTTAATCAAGGTGGCTCTTCTGTATGATATATTCAAACTCGTAACTATGTATTGTATATATAATTGCTTTATATAACACTATGACCAAATGGTGTACAAATTTCTGGGAAATGATGCTCCAGTTGATATATACGTACATATTTATATTACAAAAGATAGCAATAATTTAGGTCAACCGGAGCATAATTTCCCAGAAAAATAGACATATTCAGAGTACACACCACATGTGCCTTTTGAAGGTTGCCTCAATTCCACTGGAAATGACATTTTGCTTGCTTTTAGCTCTAAGCTGTAGGTAGTATCAACAAAATTATACATAATACTGGTGTTCTCTTAGCTTAACTAACGACTAGTTGGAGAGTCTTGCCAGGATTTAATAATTACAAGACCTTAGAAATGTTGAAGCAATTAAGATTTTAATAACTTTTAAACCAATTTAAACGATTATTTGCTTATAGCATAATGCGGAGAATTGAGTGGTCGTATATGGCAGATATCACAAGCTCTATTTTCGAAATTTAATTTTTGCAATGACTTCTTGATAGTTTGAATATCAGCAATTTCAAGACATGAATTAATCAAGTTAGTCCTCACTATCTAATAGTTGCTACATAGGCTGCTATATATATTTCTGGACTAGGCAACACTAAGTGTTGCCAGGTGCAATCTGACATTTCCATTTTAAAGTTTTGACATTTTTTAGCACACCATCACTCAGACCGTTTTGTCATTTAATCGTGAATTGTTTTTTTTACAGGGAATTAAAAAATTCATCTCGGCCAAAAAATGGAATTAACTCGTGAACATTTTCGTGCGATCATTTTTCACAACTTTCGACTTGGATTATCACGATAAGAGTGCATCGATTGAACTAAAATCTTTGTGTGGCTATGAAGCACCATCCTAAATCACTGTGAAAAACTGCTACAACGAATCAATCGTGGTCGAACGCTCGCTCAAAGACGAATTTCGTGAAGGTCGTCCAAAAACAGCCGTTGTGCCAGAAAACATCGATGCCGTACGTAAACTGATAATGCAAAGACCGTCATGTAACATACCTTCAGAGAGAGGCATGCCTATGCATTTCTCTCACCAGCAATACATTCGAAATTGCATGAACACCTGGCCGTAAAAAAAGTTTGTTCTCGTTGGATCCCGCACAATCTGACAATCGCTCAAAAAAGGCTGGTGTGGATTGGTGTAAAGAAATGCTGAAAAAATACGATCGCGGTGCTTCAAAAGACGTTTATAAGATCGTTACAGATGACGAATAATGGATCTATGCGTATGAGCCCGAAACAAAACAGCAATCGACCGTGTGGGTCTTCCAAGACGAGCCAAATCCAACGAAGCAAAAAAAAAACTATTTTTCGTTGATAAATATGCTATTTTCATTATTAGGCCAGAAATATACATATATAGCAGCCCACGTATATTTGGCGTGGAGGATGTAGCTCACGACTTCCGGTCCTAGACCAAATTTATTCTGAGTAGCTAAAGAACATCCGTTTGAAGTCGAGCTAAAGTGAGAAGGCGAGCAATTCCTCCCCAGGAGAGTCTACTATATCACGAATACCAGTATTAGAGTGACAGAAAGCATCCAATGATCATGCGAGCCATCCATCCATTCCAGGTTACGACGATACCCACGTAAAAGTTAAAGAAACAGTTTTTGAAAATTATCATGTTGTCAACATAGTCTTATATGAAACGATTCAACACATCATACCAAAAGACCTGAATCTTTTCTAAAAACGCGTCGTCATACTAGTATTGGTTCGTGAGCTTATTTTGAAGGCGATAATAAAGATTTGTATGAAAATACGTAGGAGTGTAGTTTTTTGTCAGTCCGGGTCAATTTTGATCAAATGGTACTTAATCGGACGTCGATACTACTTAATTTTGAGAGATTCAGGGAATTATAAAGACCGTAAAGTCGAAAACTTTTATATTGATATAGTATAGCCATCACTCAGATTTAAGTGGATATTTTAATCGAAGACATGCAATTGAATCAGTCGTACACCTAAGCCTCTATTAAGATAACAGAAGATGCGGTTCTGCGAAATAGAACTGCTATATAAGCCTTGACCTCACTGATAGTGAGGAAGTTTAGGAGTATATAACCTCACCAGCAATAGCATCAAGATACTTCTTCATTAAACTTGTCCGGAAATTGTAATGTCGATGATCTTGCTAGAAAAGGCCAAAGTCCACAGGATCTATGTGCATCGCGCGAACTCAGAAACTAGCACCTGTGGAGTTTTGAACGTTACTTAGCTCAGTGTGGAAAGTAAAGGGTCTGTTAGCTCCTACCAAGATTCTAGTCTCCGCAATCATAGGTGTCCTAATTGAATACTGTTCCATTGAAACTAAAATCTTATATCAGATGGATGTTTGAAATATCCTAATATATACAAGTGTAGTCAATTCCGACATAGTTATGTACATATTCAGAAATAATTTTACTCTACAAATAAATCCGAGAACGGGATGTATCCTATATAGGGATGAGTAAAGACACCTTTGATATTTTCATATGGATTGAATTGTTCCCTTTTGTTATAGCATGTCTTGTGAAGAGACCAATTATATAATGAAATACTCGAAAGACGGCAAAAGGACTTACGGTGTAGTCACTTCTTCTACCCGAATTATTATACCCTGAACCAAATGTCCTCATTTTTGGAGATATCAATCCGAAATTATGCACATGTTCTTTCCCGCTGAACTGTAAGAAGATTAATGTGGAATGGAGCGAAGCCAGTTTATTCACATTAACATAAACAGTAATCTTGTCGTTTACTATCACTTGTCCTGTGATCCCTTGTAGCTAATGAGCTACTGGAAAATGATAACTTATGCAGACGTCATAGCTATACTAGCGACGGGAAAGTGCTTAAGCACAATTAGTAACATGATGGACAACGCTCGAAGGATCACATATCGATATCGGCTAAGCTAGAGGTAAATGCCTATAAGGATATGGATTCCTCTTTAAAAGGAAGTCCCAAATCCCGGTATCAAAACTCCGAAGCTCAGCGGGGTTAAGTTAACAATTAAGCAGCATATCAAGTACCTGGTATTAGTTTTGGATGGCGCACTGATGAGGAAACCCAATGTAGAAGAGAGAGTAAAAAATGCATTGGTGGCGTCTATGCATGTAAAAAGATACTGGGATCTATGGTACATGGGGCTCTCTCCTGGCTCCATGCATTGGTGTTACACATCGGCAGTCAAGCCAATCTATTGCTCGGAGCTAGATCTCAAAGGTGCAATTCTTCTGGATACGGAGCCAGTATATGAAATATATAAGTCACCAAAAACGATAGGTAAGTATAGGATCGTCAAGATTTTGTGTCAAAGTGTCGAAGAAAAAACCCTAAGCTTTTTACTTTTTTACTCCTACTTTAACGAAAGGACTTTAGGAGGCTTGTTGGCCTATTGACAGGTCAAAATTTACTGGCACCATATACCAACCGGATGGTCATTAGTAACGACGATACATACAGAGTGTACAGGAAAGTTGGCATGAGACATGCTGGAATACCTCCTATGCTTCTGACCAGCATTATCTAGAACTCGTCTTAGTTGTCTATGAGCTTCGCAGTTCCAGTGAACCCATAATAAATCAGTATTAAACATTAGGTCGTTCTTAAAGTTCGCAACTGGCGTTGCCGTCTTTTCACTGATGAATACTTCAGCTCAAATTAAACTGAACCGCCGCCTGGCATTACTAAGGGACACTGAGTCTATGTATGGCGTGAAGGCGTGAATCGGCCTACATAACCTACTCAACCTAATCTTTGTTTCCTAAGAAGCTGCTCATTCGTCAGAACCGCCGATATCGAACCACTATAGGATACATCTGATACATAACTAGACTTGGCATGGACAATGCTGCGATCTTTTGAATAAATTCTTCACATTGGACCGCTATAGCATATAGCTGACATTCAAACTGAGCGATCGAAATTGGGATAACGAAATGTACCTGTGATGGGTATTAGATACATTTTCGGTGCAGTGCCAGTTAATAGTTTTCCTTATTTTTAAAATCAGTTGTATAATTTTATAACTTTCAAGCTCTAAATGTACCTAAAGTTATCAGTGTGGAACTTATGCCTCTCTGGAGACTAAAGTCCTAAAGGTATATGTAGGTGATCAACTCATATCCAATTCTACAGTATATCGAGTAGTCTCGGTGTACTTTCTTTTAAGATTGTTTGCTAAATTTTTTTGCGGGTTATAAACTAAAGCCATTTAATATTGTATAAAATTGATTACATAAAGTATATGCACATGTTTATTGCCTCATTTAGCTATTTTACATAATCGTGCAAGAATAAAGTATTCCATATAAAGCTTAGCAATCGCCATTTCTTTTCCATTACCAACTAACAAACGGTATCGGCAAATAGAAGAAATGTTTGACTTACCCTTTTCTTGCCCCTAAATCAAGCGATTGAGTTTCGTATGAGTCTAATCTGACAAGTAAACGCCACATCATTTAACCTTTTCCAATTTTTACCCAAAACTATGCGTTCTAAAGGGGAAGCCAAAAATACGAATCCACACACACAATAACTGAGAAGGGGGTGAGTTCTTAGCGAAAGATAAAAAACAAAAAAAATGTTGAAATGCTGAAACGTAGTAACGAGAAAAGTGAAATGTGCTGAATTGTTTTTCCAAATGGCCAAGTTAACGTCAAGTCGACTAAAGTACGACTCCCGTTCCCCCAGAAAAGTGCGTACACGTATATCGAAGTACATTTATTTACATATCACGATATGGCAGCTTACAGCATCAACGTCATATTTGAAAACGATTCCAGCGTATCCCGGAACAATGATGTCTTCTTTAATTCTTTGCGTTTTTTGTTTTCGTGCTTTCGACGAAAACGCACGAATCAATAACTTTGCAAGTATAATTTAATGGTACCGTAATGTAGGTATGTAGATACTTGGATTGGCAGGAGATGTAGGGATTACGCGATAGTGTACCACACACTTCTGCAACAGGTTATGGATAGAAAACGAAAATGTAAATTTTGTGTCAAAAAGGAAGACGAAAATAATTTTCATACGAGAAATGTCATAGTATATCGTTCTTAACTTTATCGCTACGGAGCGACGAGACAAATCGTTTCGAGCGTACAATTTCCAATTTACAATGTGTACAAGCAAACGCAGAGCAAAAGGATAACTTCTTATTACTGGTATGTGATCGGCGCAGGCTATGTTTGCACTTTGAAGTCTTCAACTACCGACGATAAAATGGTTAGGTTTATTATCTATATCAATTAGCTGACTAGATCTAACTATCTTAAGTTAAGATACATCGGTTTATGGGTTTCAAAAAGTCGAATTGTTTTACTGTCTTATTAAGTTCTACAATACCTCTAGAACAGGGTCTTTAAGTTGATTCGAGTAATATAGGGTGGGCCATATAAAATTTTAAATTTCGAAGATAAGGCGTAAAAGATTGAGTGTAGCGTTTGCTGTATGGCACGTAGCGCCGTCCTGCTGGAACCAAATGCTGTCCAAGTCTTCCTCTTCAATTTGCTTGAAGAAAATTCGGTTAACATTGCGCGACATCGCTCACCATTGATGGTTACGCTTCCTTCCTCATTTTCGAAGAAAAATGGGCCGATGATTCCACCAGACCAAAATCCACACCATACAGTGATTCGTGCTGGGTGCATTGGCTTCTCGACGATTACGTGCGGGTTTTCTGTGCCCCAAATGCGACAATTCTGCTTGTTAACGTAACCATCGAGGTGGAAATGAGCCTCGTCCGAAAAGATGATTTTCGGTAAAATTGACCATCCTCGGTCAAACGATCTTCTGCCCAATCTGCGAACTGTAGAATAGTGAATAGCGACCCATTTCGTAAATTTTAGACTTTTTACTGAATATCTGTCACTTTCCGAATGGTATTTGACGTTTCCAATGTCGAAATATAGATAATTCAATACATTAGATGGCCCGCCCTATAGTTTCAGAGATACAGCATTGGGAACTTATGCGCTCGAGGCTAGCTAGGCTAAGTTCTCGAGAACTACTCAACCGATCTTTATTACATTTTACACAGGTCTTATAGACTTGGACGAGGATCTAGGCTTCACTCGTACCAAAAATGCGACGTCTACTCTAGCAAGACGGTTTAAACATGAAACGAGATTGCTCGTTCCGTCACGGTATTAGCCAGATTTACGTTCCGGTGACATTTTTCGAATTCGACTGACACCATTAAACCCCGCATTATAAATATACCTGCTGTAAAAGAGAGAAAACAAGAAATTTATGTTTACAATAGAAGGAGGAAGTTTTCAGACATGGCGACTCCCTTTCGTGTGACTTCTTCAACCTACGTTTGGAGAAAATAATTCGAGCAGCAGAACTTAAAAGAGAAGGAATAATCTTCCACGGCGAATATCGCATTCGTGGGACGATGAGCTGTATGAGATATACGACGACATTGACATAGTTTAGCGAATTAAAAGGCAGAGGCTACGCTGGCTAGGTCATGTCGTCCGAATGGACGAAAACACGCCAGCTGAGAAAGTATTCGACCCACCGGGGCAAGCATAGAAAGAGGAAGACGTCCACTCCGTTGGAAAGACCAGGTGGAGAAGAATCTCCAAGTTGCCACATTAGAAAAGGAAAGGACCGGCGCTTTGTTGTTAAATATTTCCTACGAATGGGTTTTCGCGCGAAATTTAAATTAAAAGTCTTACTGCTTTTTGCCCACAGTATTATACCGTAGGCGAGGCATAAAAAGAAAGCAACACCAAATTTAAGCTCACGAAATACGGTACCCCAACTACATAGAGTGCTGCTAAATTTACTTTCTCCAAATTTAGCAAGCATTTTGGAGCCAATATCATTGATTCACTTTCAATTTGCATTTAAATTTGTTTGCGCTTTTGACATTTCCTCACTTACGGCAAATGTTTTATCCTGCGGCAAGGATCCATTGATGTATTTAACGAGCGATTGTTGCAACAAGGAATACCTAACGGCACGTTCAACGGGTTCAAGTGTGGCAGCAAGAGCGAAAATAAAAGATAAGTGAAGAAAAATAAAGAAGCTTTAGCTAAACTTTAGACGTGAAGTGGAAGAATAAAAGTGTAAAGGTAACAACACTTGGCATTTACGCGAACACCTCGAAACACATTTTCATCTGCATGCACATACAGTTATATTTAAGCCATGCGCTGGGTATTCCCCTTCAGCAAATCACGAAATCAAAAAATGTTTTTCGCTCACTTGGGATTGCACCTCGGCGCAGATGACGCGAATGACGCAGAAGATGGCTAAGCTCAACCGACTGGAAGCACAGAACTCACATTAAATGTCGTTGAAAGCTACAAAGCATAAGCTGGATGAAAATAACAAAGCGGCAGAAGCAAAGAAAAAAAAAACTACAAAACGAAATCAGAGGAAGTTCAAGTGCCTATGTTTGTGTGTATATGTGAATGTTCGTGTGCGTGTGAACGAGTGCAAACATATCCCAAACGCAATTGACTGGGGTACATATTGAATGAGCGGCACAGCCATTGCACTGCAAACTTGAATGGGGATAAAGATAACATACACTTATACATATAAAGCACGTGTTTGAGCCTTGTCCACGGTACAAAAATTATATACCCTACAAAAAAAAACAAATGTTTGTATATATCTTAGTCTCAGAATTGTTTATTTTTAGCTTCTTTATATATTTCTTATTATCTCGAACCAGTAAAATTTCGCCAATCGCAGCAGTCTAAGGAAAATATACGACTCAAAAGGTTGTTATCGGCAAAATAAGCAATATGTTAAGGTCTCTTGGCTTCTTTTATAACGTGTACGGTTATATTAAGGCAAATACATTTATTTTTTGAAAGCCAATATGAAAAGAACACACGCTAAAATAAAAAAAAATCGAAATAAATAAAACACAAAAGAAATAAGATTTTTTCAGTTCAGTTCATTTTCAGATTATCAGTGGCTCACTCATTAAAACAACAAAATGTCTGAAAACAAATCACTGTTACTCGACTAATATCCGAGTTCCGCGAGTTTTATTATATTAAAAAAAGCAAGTTTAAAAATAATACTGAAAGACTTCATAAAACTAAAGCGAAACAAAAGTAAAAAAAAAATGTTATACTTTTCTCTCTCTCTCTATCTTCCATTAGTCCATTCTATTAGTTATTATACATTATACTCTTCTCTTCCTCTCATTACTGATATATTACATTGCAGTTACAACCTTCTAACAGAGTTGAGTGTTCTTTTGCCACTCGCTTACCAAAAAATATCTATTTTGTTAAATTTCAAAGAATATTTTACACGATTATTAACTACAAAATATTTCTAGCTTACCATGAGCTAGCATAAATTCCAAATTTTACACAAAATCGACCAAATTGTAACAGTCTTGAGCGAAAGTTTGTTTGACTAATTCACGTGGTCCTGAATGGTCTATGCCACTCGGTTACAATTACAAGTAAACTAGAGCTGAAACGGAAACGAAATTGAAGTTGATGTGCAACGATTGGTAGCAGAGAGCATTTCGCAAAGAATTTGTTTGTATATACCTATGTATGTACATAACTATATATGTATATGATTTTATATAACATATGTATACGCATATTAAATTTTGAAAATTTTTGAACGCCATATTGAAGAGCCGTAATCGAACAGCATTTAGGTAAATGGAAAATGATATTTCCATTGACATGTTCTAAAATAAAGGTACATATGTATGTATATGATATGTATGTATATTATACATATGTATGTATGTACGAGTACATGTACATATCTGCACATGTTTCTTAACAAATATATTTTTAATTTTACAAAAATCTTTATAATTTAGCATAAGCCTTTTTATCATATTTTTGGGCCTTTCCCAAAACTAGATTTGGTTCGACGGATAATTTTTTTTAACTAAGAGCAAGTGTGAGAGAATGCTCGAATAACATTACATTGCCTTACAGTATATTTAAGAGCTGCACAAGTCGATTTACAGCGTGTTTGCAGTCATTCGTTCGTTTAACATAAACTGCAATGTTGTTTTTTTTTCTCATCGAACGATACAATTCATGTAAGCACATGTAATAACATGCATGCCAACTTTCTTTCCCAGCATTGTTGTTTAAAAACAATACTGCAGGAGAGGACAATAAGGGAAAAGACAAAAAAGGCAATGAAAATCACATCATTGAGTGCAACAAAACATTTTCTATACTCCTGTAATAAATTTGTTCGTATTGTTGTTATTAATTATTGGATTTCTGAGTGTATTTAAGTTCGGCTCTTTATTAAAAATTCAATAGTAAGAACCTTTTTACACATTAGCACATTAGCTATAAATAATAAACAAGTATAATAAAAAGTAAACAAATGTTTGGATGTTAATAATATAAGTTACATTATTTACATCCGCTGTTCATAAAATTATAAAGACTAATTTAATTACACCATTATTACATATTATAGTTTAGAATAAGTTTTTAGTGCACTTCGATTATGAAATGTAGGAAAATGATTTTCTAACATTTTTTTTTTAATACATACAGCACGCGCTTTTAACAGTAAGTGCATGATTTACTCGTTGCTTTTGAGCTGGCCAATAAAGGAAATGTTTTACATAGCATTGCCTTTCAAGCAACAAAACAGAGTATGCACTGTTTGATTTGTTTACAGAACCGATGAAGTCATGTTTATTTGTGTATTTTGCCTTCGTTGCTATTTAAGTTTACCATTTACAATATATTGCTGCAAATGATATCAAGCGCTTTTAATGCAACAGGTCATTCGTTGCTTCGCTGATGTTAAGTACACTTGTGCAGCAGCTTATTATATACAAATGTATGTATGCATAGTCGTTAAAAAATATTTTAATTTTAATTATTTACAAGAGAACTAATTATAAATAATTATTTTACTAAGTTAAAGCGCTGGCTACTGAGGCCTTCATGTCTTATATTACAATATTATGTGTGGATAATTTTAGAAATTATCTTGATGCTGTTTTGGCAGCACATTGATAGTACTCCTTATAATGGTTTGCAAATTTCCGACGGTCATGGTGACACTTTGGTCGTTTGTCGTATATTAATTTCCATCGGTTTATATTTTTTCCGGTTTGTACTTTTCAACTGCGTCATTAAATAGTTGGATATATTGCTCTGCATTGGTAGTTGTTTTTTTTTTAATTTGAAGAGCGTACTTATTTTAGACGATTTCAGCGTCAGCCAGTGCGGATGAGTGCTCACTTTTATGAGTTGCGGTGCCGAAGTCATATGAAGCTGATTGATAATATTCAAGCATTTTGTGATCGTAGATGGATGGTTAATTTTACATATTTTTTCCAATAGATTAAACAAGATCGAGTTTTTAGACTGCAGAAACTTTGGCATGAGCATAATCGTGTTGAATTTTGTTCTATGATGAATGCTTGGAAGACTTAGAAATGTTATCGCAAAGTACGCGAAACGAACACAAACAACTTTGAGCTCCTCATAAATCTTGATTTTCAGATTCTTTTATCGACTTTTCTCTATAACTATTGGCCCAGGGTTCCCACTGACACCTTGAAGACAAATATTAAATCTACCTTTTTTTATTCTTATCGGGAGATGGCACCATCCGCCCTACTACGATAACATACGCCGAGATAAATATATTCTTCTGACTCTTGCCGCTTAGCTGGTGTTTGGGCTACCGTCACATCCTGCTCTTTAGGCCTACGTGATAGTCTCTATTGTCCATGAGTTTCGGTATCTCTGACTCCCTAGATATTGTTGTTCAAGCTTTTTTTCTAAAATCTTAAAAGAAGACATTCTCTAGCAATTACAGGTCGTCACATATTAAAAATGGCCGACTTTTTACTTATCTTTGCTTTTTAAATTGCTTCTTTTTTGGCATAATAACGATTTTATGCCGCAACATACATATACATATGTACATACATACATACATACATACATCACTGTGACACATACCCAGGAAATTTCTACAGCATATGCGCCTTTAGATATGCAACTAAAGAACAAAATTATGTGAAAGGAATATAATTTTTTTTTGTTGCATATGCAAAGGCGCATATGCCAAAACTCTCCTGAATTCATATTTTCATGCCTAATTTTTATGTTTTGAAGCCATTAAATACATTTGTTGCAATTTTTGAAAGTTGTTAACAATTAGTTTGCACATTCCCGCATATATGTATGTATACCCCCAACAAATTTGTCATTTCTAAATTGTTTAATATTTTTTCGTAATCTTCTGCTATAATTATTTAAGCAATTCACTTCTTGCTTAGCCCTAAACTTTTCAGTGCGATTACATTTGTAGCTACACACACAAACATACATACATATTTCTCTTATCTAGCTCCTCCAAAACTCTCCGTGCCTTCTTTTCTCTAATTGCCGTTGCTTGTGTGTGTGCGTGTGGGTGGCAGCACAGCTGTTCTCGCTTATCATTACTGATAAGAAATAGCATAATTGGCGCTATCTAAGCTGAGAATTTGTTTCAACTTTTTCAAACTTTTTTGGCAAGATTTTTCTTAGAATATTAAAGAAATTGTCTTCAACTGTGTGCGTGCGTGAGCAAATCCTCAGCAGGCAGCAAAAACACTTGCAGCAATAACCTGCTGAACTTGGCACGTTTTTTTGCTAAGAAAAAAGTGCTACAACAACAATAACGACACACACAAACTGGCAAAATATGGCTTAGGCCATGATAAAGCGCCGCTAAGTTTTCCATTTTCTCTTTCTAAATCCTTTCGTTCGGCACACAACCACAGGCGCACGTGCTGAAGTGCTCATATACACACACACACATATATGCGCTTGTAGGTGTGTCAATATGAAAAATGAAAATAAATATTGACTTTGAAAATTGCATGGATTTTCGTTTGTACGAGTGCACTCACTCAACCTTAGACACTCACACACACATGCAGGCAAATTGAGTAAAAAAGTGCATTTTGCATATTTCTCTTTTTTTTGCTTTTAATAAGAATAAAGTGTAGGAAGATGTTAGTCGAAAAACTTCGCACAATTCAAGTGCTACTTGTTATGATTGCTGCTTTGCTAACAACATTTGAACCCAAACTTCCCTCACTTTTTGCATATAACTCTTTGTGGCGCTTGTTTATTGTATTGTTGTTGCTGTTTTGAATGATGCCAAGAAGTTGGTGGGTAAAAATGTTAAATGAAGGATAGAGAGTGAAGTTAAACTTGCAAAAACTATGAATAGAGTGATAGAATACCGTTTTTAATCCAATAGAGCGCTCTCAGTCTACCAAAGTCTTTTTGTTATTGTAAAATTTTTCCAATAACGAAGTATATTTGAGAAATACTATTGTTTTACCATTCTTAGATAGATATCAGTAAATCGGTTTTACTTTGTCATACAAAACCGTCCTAATTGCCTCACTTATAGTACGTAACGGCCATATTTAAAGAGATAACCAGCTGAAATTCGGTTCAGATATTAGTTTTTAAAAATGCTTCGACGAATTTTAATATGAACAAGATCGAAGTAAAATCACAACTACTTTTCAAATAACGGTTTTCTTTCAGATTGACCATTTTTAGACAGATATACTTATATCCACTTTGAGTTGCTTTAAAAATCATCTATTTGCCTGACTTAAAGTACGTAACAGCTACATTTAAACAGATAGAAAACTGAAATTTGGTACATGTAGTTATTTTCGAATATGACTCGACGAATTTCAATATCAACCAGATCGGAGGAAAATCAGGTATACTGCACAAATAACAGTTTTTTTTATCAGCTCGACAATTTTTAGGCAGATATATGTACATCCGTTTTGTTTGCCTTAGATGCCCACCTATTCGCCTGACTTACGGTAAGTAACAGCTACAATTAAAGAGATAGAAAGCTGAAATTTGGTATAGACATTTATTTTCACAAATGCCTCGGCGAATTTTAAAATGAACAAGATGTGAGAAATATGAAACAAACTTGCTAAATAAATATTTTATATAATATTATAAGTTCAGGTGAATGGAACATTAAAACATCAAGTTAAAGTTAAGTGCACTTTTTGATCCAGGATCCAGCTACTGTGGTCTGTTAAAAGCTTCCTTATTATTTTCATAACGATTTTTGTTTTCAAAGGTTTCAATAAGTTTACGTATTTAAACTTGATATAGTCGTGTCTTTAGAGTAGAAAACTTTGAAAAACAAAACATGTCGATATTTCCATAAAAAGCAAACTCCTCATGTTTCATGAGGTTAAAATTTTTTTTGGACTTGGGAGCAAAAAATCTAATTTGTCTCTCTAACCTGCTTTAAATAGCCAAAAAAAGTCAAAATCGGTTGAAAATCGTTATTGTTTTGAATAAAAAGTTACTCTTGTAGGTATTGATTCAGAAAAAGTTGGTCTCACCAATTAGAACTGAATATAGTGATGAAAAGAAACTACGTGTTATGATAAAAATTAAGGGTAGTTAATACAATAAGCCTAGTAAAAACAATTTATAATGATCCGATTTGCCATTTAGGCTCCTTCTGCGTCGATGCAGCGCTGCCAGCGTTATTTCCAAGCATTGAAAGCATCACGGAAGCCATTCACTTGAATAACCGTGAGAGCCGAGGTGCTGCTGCTTGGATCGCCTCTGTCATCTCAAAATGATTGGCTTTCATCGGCCTTTTCAGGCATGGAAACAAAAAAAGTCCGAGGGGGGCACATTTGAGCTATAGGGCGGCTACGTTGGGATGCCTGCCTTGGTTAGGTAGCTGTTCACAAGAAGGGCGGTGTGAGCCAGGGCGTTGTCGTGGTGCAACTTCCAATCGGCTGCGATGTCTTGTCGGACGCGATTGACCCTTCGTTTGAGTTTCTGGAGGACTTCCACGTAAAACTTGGCGTTGACGGTTTGTCCAGGAAGAACGATGCCTT